>NC_139628.1:29114548-29309548 GCF_964638095.1 Poromitra crassiceps
ATGAAAGTCCTGTCTAGGTTCTCCCTAACCCTGCCAACCTGCAAACAGACACTGTGGGGGCTCCACCCTTCCATCCCTTGGAAGGTGGTAGACAAGAGGAAGGGGCTGCTGACGCAGAAGAAGGAGGAGGGGCCGGAGGAGGAGAGGGAGGACGCTGATGTCCAGGCCGTGGACCCCGAGCTTAGTGTGCCTGAGCCTTCGGCCAGCATCATGGCTCCAGCCTCCACCAGCATCAGGTGGAGCTCAGAGGAGCTCTCTCTCATCGGCCTGGGGGGGACACTGCAGCAGGCATACGTCGTGTATGTAAACGAGTGCCGGGCCAGGAACCTTGCTGCGAGGAGTAGGGTGGCGTTCCGATTGAAGCGCACGGCCATGAAGGGTCAGTAGTGAACTGTTACCTGTTTTTTCTTTCTTTTATTTAACATTGCCTGTTTTTTTTCTTTTGTGGTTTAAGGCCTTGCTTTTCTTTTGTTTTATGGCCTGTCTTTGATTTGTTTTTATGTGTTTCTATGTTTGGTGTTGTGTTGTGTATGTTGTATGTCTTTGTGGTTGTATGTTGTATGTCTGTGTGGTTGTATGTTGTATGTCTGTGTCATTGTATGTTGTATGTCTGTGTTGTTGTATGTTCTATGTAAAAAAAAACAAAAAAACCTGCGTAAGCGGAGCCAAAAAAAAAAAAAAACAACAAAAAAACAAAAAAAAATCCCTCCACATGGAATCTGCCTTGTCGTGGCGTGGAGGCTTGTGTGCCTCTGTGACACTTTCTATTCCTCAAAGGAATAGAAAGTGCCACAGAGGCCAGACCAAAGATTCCAACCATTTAAAAAAAAAAATTTTTTTTTTTTTTTTTTTTTTTTACCAAGTGTAAAAAGGGCCCAAAAAAGTCCTGAGGGGATGTGATAGGAGTGCGTTTCAGGTCATTTGGAGTCGACTGGTACTATCCTTGAAACCACACATAGGAAAAGTACTTGGGGTTTTTTTTTTTTATAAAAAAAAATGTGTTTTTCCATAGCCATGTGACCACTCTACGAACTCGTAATTAGGTGGAAAAGCCCAAAAAAACAACTTTCAGCTCGATCCGAGCAAGGGAAATACTACTAACCAAAAAAAAAAAAAAAAAAAAAAAATTTATTTTGAAGGAGTTTTTGAAGGAGTTTTTTCATAGCCAAGTCACCACTCTAACGACTGGGAATATTACGGGGAACCCGAATAACTACTTTTTAGCTTGATCCGAGCAAGGGAAATTCTACTTCCTGTTTTGTTCATTTTATTTTATTTTGAAGGCTTATTTTTTTAGGGTGTGCTAACTATTTAAAAAAAAAAATTTTTTTTTTTTTTTTTTTGTTAAATTTTTTTTTTTTTTTTCATAGCCATGTGACCACTCTAAGGACTCCAAATTGGACGAGGATCCCGAAAAAGTACTTTTTACCTGGATCCGAGTTTCGGCAAATTTTAGGAGTGCTCCAAATGACACCAAAGTTACAGGGAAGCTTCATCATGATGAGAAGAATCGACTGAACGAGTGTCATGCCGTTTGAACAAACTTTGGTTTTTTTGAAAAAAAAAAAAAAGACGGATGTCGGATGCAACAATTCAGTAAAAATCAGTAATTGAAGCTAGCCCTTTCAACGGAAGCCCGTTCTAGCGGTTCTAGCCTGTTTGAAGAGTGTACTCGGAGCTCAAAATCTTCCCTGGGCATCCGAATGACGCAAAACTATTTCGGTGAGTAAAACATCATATTCTAAACTGGAAATGAGGACCGTGGTGTAAAAAACCGAAATTCTCCTTTAAGCTAGATGACAGAAAGTAAAATTAAATGACATTTCCTTTGCTTATCAAACCAACAAAAATTAAGGGGTGTCTGTTTTTATGTTTTTAACTTCACATTCTAATAATGCAGATCAATCTTTTTAAATTCACATTTTAATAATGCAAATAACATTAACTTTATACTCTATGAATTGTTTGATCTCTTTTTAACCCATTTTATACTATGAGCTATAATTACGTTTTTACCCCAAAACTATGAGCTAACCCATTTTATACTATGAGCTATACTAATGTTTTTACCCCATTACACGAGAATCGCGCATATTTTTGTCAATTCCCGCAGATTTGTCATTTATAATGCGGGAGAAGTCGCGGAATTGTTTGCGCGCCGATGTCTATTATGTTAAGCCGACGGGGTTACATGCTGCCACTCCGACGTTCTGCCACTCCGAAATATCGGCACTCAGAAAGGGATCATGTCCTCCCCCAGACCCTAACCCAAAACCTAACCTCTCCCACCCCCACGCCTAAACCTAAGGTCGGCATTGCGGCTTCTAAGGTGAACGACCGCCAGTCCGAATAATGGAAGTTAACGTTCGGAGTGGCAGGGCTTCGGAAAGGCAGACAGTTACCAGCCGACGGTGCGGAACCAACGTTGCTGAGAATACGGCCGAGTGGTCGGACAGATTTGACGACGGACTGTTTTGCTGAACGTAGGTTCACTCGGCAAGCAGCAAACCGCTTCTTGTGACCAAATATCCCCGCATTCAAAGAACTTCATACTCCCAGAGCTGGCGTTCCATATAAAAAACCCTTATGTTTTACCCGAAATGAAACGTGCAGGTTTTGTGTCGGTCGGTGACTCCATTAAGAGCTGCTAACGTTACGGTGGCTAACGGGAGCTAACGTTAAATTCAGTTAAAGGTCCCATTCCGTGCAAAAGCTGTTTTTACTTACATGCATATATACTGCTGTCATCCCTCCCTGTAATGAGTGGTCACAACCTCAGAACTGCCAGAGTTGGATTTGTCCCTATCCAGCTTCCCCCTGCAGTCTCCTTCAAGCCACGCCCCTTACACTCTGTTCCCCCGGTCCTTAACTCATTGAGTGCCAGCCACTTTTGGAGAACGGACGCTCCCAGTGCCAGAGTTTCAGAGCGTTTTCAGTGATTTCTCGAGGCCCACAGAATATTGTGGTATATTACTATGTAAACACCGAACACGCACAAAGAACGATGAGACTCTATTGTATCAGCAGCAAAAAAAGTTTATTGATATCATTTTCCATTCTTTAGTTATCAGCTGGAGAAGATACGTCAAAAACAGAAAAAATTGCCGTTTCCATCTAGAAGCTGAGATATTGAGCCTTTTGTGAAATATAGCATTTCAAGCAAATCACTGACTCTGAAGCTAATATTTTCTGACCTGAAACATCTGAACAGTAATTTCCTTCAATATAACAGCACCCCCACCCCCCTCTACTGCAAACTCCTCCTCCGTGGGTGTGTCTCTGGTGGCTCTGCTCGCTCTGAGTGCTGCTTGTGTCAGGCGAGTCTCTACTGCCTGGATGGCGGCCGCTCGTCGGGGCAGTCTGGATCGGGCTCGCTCGTTTCTGGGGTTTCGGTTGTGAGCTGGGATGCAGCTGCGTCCGATTCTGGACTTTCTGGGCTTTCTGCTGCCCTGCGTGCCCCACCCCCCTCCTCCTCCTCCGTGGGAGTGTCTCTGGGGCTCTGCTGCGTTTGCTCTCGCTCTGCTTTTGCTCTGTCTGCACTGAAAAGTGCGCTGCATCCCCCTGCTTTTTCACAGCCTGTCGCCGGCTCCCAGCTGAGAATAATGTAACTTTTCAGAAAGACGCTGGTGTCGGCAACTAAATCATATGGAGGGGCTATCGCAGCGGACACGGAGGGGCTCAATTGTGGCAGCAGATTGACTGCTGTTCACAGGCACAGCTAACGTTATGCTTCATGCATATCGATGCGATTTCCGTTTCCTCATGACTTCTTCTCTCTTTTCTCCTGGCCTTTCTCTAATCTGGAGAGCACTGTCGCCACCTAATGGGTCGGTAAAATAGGTTATACACATTCCACATGCCCCAAAATTTTACAGGAGATGGATCTGGCTTTGATCCACGTCCCACCGTCAAAAAACGCAATTGACGACTTTAGTCGTCATTGGCACTCAACGTTACTAAAGCAATTGACGACTAAAGTCGTCATTGGCACTCAATGAGTTAAGCATACTGCGCGCGGTCTCTCTCACACAAGCTACCTGCACCATTTTGTCTATAGCCACAAAATTAACACAAAATTAACACTTCTAGCTGGAGCGACGCCAACTGTACGTGATCCAGCAACTGCGGAGGTGCATTCGGTAAGTCTAGGCATTTTGAGATGTCCTCTTTAGCGTAGCAACCGTTAAGTTAGCGATAGCTCGTTGCTAACGTTAGTTGTGGACACAACCTAGCGTGCTGGTCCACGGACGCTAATCTGACGCTAAGCTGAGGGAGAGCCCGCCCCAGGCTCCCAGCGGCCAATGGGAACTGTTAGTTCTGAATATATTATAGAAACAGACCATTCTTGGGAAGCGACGAGATGAGGAAGTGACAACTCCGTCAGAACGAACGGGGTTGCTATATTTTCGACAAATTAATCCAGAATCATGTTTTATGGACCAGAGACACACGTTTTTAAGAGGTTACAGCTGCACGAATTGGGACCTTTAAATTGCAGGGTGTCAGTCCCTCTATAACTCTATAAACCATCATATCTGTGTCCTTTCACTTTTGATTGAAGAATGCTTCTACCTGATTAAAGAAAACATGTAATATTTGATGCAATACATAAAAACATCAGTCAACATCACATGAAACATTTTCAATAAAGTGGAATGACACAGATAATGGTTTATTGTGGGACAGACAACAGCTTTGCCAGTAACATGACAGTAAGAAAGGCAGATGTAACCAAATCTAACTGACATCACTATTGTGAACACAAAACAAACACTTGATATGAGTGTTTTAGTAGTGTATCACTCAATACAAAAAATAAAGGCTTTGATAGAACCGAAAGTATGACTCCTTAGTCTGCAGATAAAACACAATGACAAAATCCATAGTAATTTAGACTCAGGTGTGCATAAACTACAGGTGAACTTCCTTTTTCAAATACAAAAATGTGAAATTATTATCGCTTATTATCAGAGAGGAGAAGCAGATATTTGTCTGTTATAGTATCGGCTGAAAGAAATCCCCCCCAAAGTCTATAGATCCCCCGTATCTGAAGAACATAAGGGGGGAATTCCCCCCCAGTTTGCAAAGTGAATTTTAAGCCCTGGCTGTGAAAATAGACAGCACATCTTCTCTAGACGTCCGTGTGCGCCCGCATAAGCTGACGCTCGCTCCTCATTGGAAACAACTGAAAAAAGACGCCGGAGCTGATGAAAAGATGCTAGGTCGACACAGGCCCTTAGGCGACAGTGTATGTAGTCTTTCTGATTTATAACTGTGCAACAAGTTATAACTGTGCAACAGTTTGGCGACAAACTGCGACTTTCTTGACATGCAAAGTTATGTTTTAAATTTACAACATTTACATTGGCACCCCGTGGCACAATTCAAACAGGATCAAAAAAGTAATGTTATTCTCCGTTCACCGCCATTCATATTTTTTCAGCGCTTGGTACAGGGAGAAAAGCAGGAAGTGACGTTTCACTTTGCCTCTCTATATTCCGCACTGTTTGGCTTCCCCCGCCGGTTACAACAATCGCCCGCGGCTCCTGCAGAAAATAGACCAGATGCCAAAACTGCAGGGCGCGAGCCGTCCGCGCCGCGGCCTGTATGAACGGTCTAATCTGCTAACAAGGTCGCCAAAATTAAACTGGCTGCACTTCCAGGCGCTTCGCTTTAGCGTCTGGTGTGTTTGCACCAGACTTGCGTTTTCAGGTTTCTTGGTGCCACAGTGCCACCCGAGTTCCAAACATGCTGAGTAGGAATGGGTATTGTTTCATACTTTTCGATACCGGTGCTAAAACGGTACTTCTAAATGGTACCGGTGCCTGAAACGGTACTTTAAAAAAAGTAACTGTATTTTTTATTTAAAGAGGCTGTAAAGAGCATTTCAAACAATAATTGAATGTGTTATCCCCTAGAATGTTAGTGAAGGTGCATGCAGCACAGGTTTCGGAGCACCGGAGAGCGGATATTTCACTCAGCAGCTCGGGCATGGCACCTAAATGAGGCACCTAAATCTGTGTTGCAATTCGGTACCGGCAGTACCAGTTGTAAAAGTACCAGTACCATATTGGTATCGGGTTTCGGTACCCAACCCTAATAGAGAGCCAAAGTGAAACGTCACTTTGAACTGTTTGAATTTGAATTGTGCCACGGGGTACCTACGCTAATTTGGTCAATTTATAACATAACTTTGCATGTCAACTCACAGTTTGTCGTCAAACTGAAACGTAGGGGTTAGTTTCGTATAAAAATGACATAGATTGTGGAAGCGCGCGGCATGTCGCCGGTCTTCAGCTTTGTCGGTAGAGAAAGTTACGTCACTCACTTAGGTGACAGTGTATGTAGTCTTTCTGATTTATAACTTATAGTGCAACAGTTTGGCGACAAACTGCGACTTTCTTGACATGCAAAGTTACGTTTTAAATTGACAAAATTAGCGTTGGCACAACGTGGCACAATTCAAACAGGAACAAAAAAGTAACCTTATTCTCCGTCCACCGCCATTCATATTTTTCGCGGTGTCCACCCGCTATGCCGACCACCCGCAATGCCGACGTTAGGTTTAGGTGTGGGAGAGGTTAGGGTTAGGGTCTGGGGGAGGTTAGGTTTAGGCGTGGGGGGTGGGAGAGGTTAGGTTTAGGGTTACTGTAGGGTCTGGGGGAGGTTAGGTTTAGGCGTGGGGGGTGCGAGAGGTTAGGGTTAGGGTCTGGGGGAGGTTAGGTTTGGCGTGGGGGCTGGGAGAGCTTAGCTCCAGCCGGTCCACCAACACGCTGCACACCGCCTCGCTCAGCTGGTTCTGCTTGTGGGCTATCGGCATTGCGGCCTGTGGGCACATAGACGCGGCACCATTTTTCGCAGCGCTGGTACAGGGAGAAAGCAGGAGGTGACGTTTCACTTAACTCTCTATGCTGAGTGCCCTTATTTTGAAATATAACAATTCCTTTACCCCTCTCTCCGTAACTATTTTTGTACTATTATTATATACAGTAAATGTTTTATTTTTTCATTTAACCTTTATTTATTTTGTATTATTTATATGTAGGTATTCTTACAATGTGTGCAGTTTGGTTTTATGTGAAGCACATTGAGTTTGCCTATATAGGAAATGTGCTGTATAAATAAAATGTTACTGACTTAATTTACTATGGCTGTGATCGCTCTGCTCTTTACTTGTTTGTAATGAAAGATAAACACCTAAGATGTCAGATGAGATCATGTTTGTACTGCTGTAGTTTTCTTCACCTCAGCACGAGGCTGGCTCTGTTATCTGAATGGAGACTGTCCAGAGAGATTACTTCCGGTCAAAGATTGCCACTGGCAGGCTGACCAGAGTTGTGGTTTCACTCTGAAGCACGCACGCACACACACTTGCTCTCCCATCCTCTGCTTTCTCTCTTCCACCATGACTCAATTTGCCTTTGGATTAGTGGCTGTTCCTTCATTGCGAGAGGAGAGACAGATAAGTAGTAAGACATATACAGAGAGAGAGACAGAAAAAGAAAGAGGGAAACAACATGACTAGATTTGTCCAATGTCAAACCTATTTAATCCACTCAATGTGAAGATACAGTAGCACCCACGTGCGCGTGCGCACACACACACACACACAAACACACACAAAACTTGTTTTAACTCTGATCCAATCTCATGTGTGGCGAATGCCAATTACATTTGGTGAGTTTCTCCTCAGCCTGTGTCATTGAGATAAATCTATGTATAGAAATCTGATTTCATTTGCCTCTGGTTTACAATTACTACGAAAGGGTTTGGTCTTGTCCTTGGCGTAAATGAACCTCCTGCCTTCTGCTGGATTCACCAGCACTGCAACGACCAGCTCTGATTGATGAGAAATTGGGACGTGATGAAATCATGTAATTTATCCAGTAGACTCTCCAAAACACACAGAGGTGTAAAGCTGTGTTCACACAGAGATATTTATTTTTCTCTCTGTCGCTCGATTCAACCCTTTGGAATCGCTCTGTCGCTCTGTTTAAATCGCTCGTCAACAGTTTGCATTGACTTTGTATGTAAACTCAATGCCAGCGAAAAACTTTAATAGGTCGGTGTGAACGCACCTTAAACCTTAGAGGAAAATTCCCCCTGCCATGTGCCATGGCCCACATGACCTAACGTCAAATATTAACGTTACTTGCTTTAACTTTTAATTTCTTTATTATGGATTTCATCTTGACACCACTGAGATGTTGAATGGGGGCTGGCTGTGTTTGTATTCTCTGCTGTACCTGATAGCCCTCGGTTACATGCCGCCATTCCGACGTGCTGCCACTCCGACGTTCCGCCACTCAGAAATATCGGCACTCAGAAATATTGCCACTCCGATTTTTATAAGGTCCACCACTCCGAACTTGATTTGACTTCCAGTTCACGTTCAGGCAGCTGCACCTCGTTCAGACAGGCACCGCTCTCAGATGCTGCTAAATGGGTTGCCTCGAATCCTCGAAATGATTGTGGAGCCCAACAAAATTAAAATAAAGACGTGTTGTTCAAAGATGTTATTGGTGCTCCTTCTAACTCATATCTTGCACATTGTGGAGTATATAGTAATATAGTATAGTAATAGGCTATGTGTCTCTATAGGCGGGTGCACAACGCACACACCCTGCTTTTAGAGCGCACACACATGCTGACACGCCCGCGGGAAGATAGCCTATAATTCTGTTGTCCCTCCATGCGCCCTGCAGCTGTGTAAAATGTCATACGAAATAATTATAAATTCCAATAGGATAAGCTTGCCTGATTAACTGAAAACAATTAAACAATAACGAAAAAAATAATATCCTAACGAAAATAGAAGTCTAATCAAGTAAATAGCCTTCAGAAAGCATCAGTAAAAGCCCAGTTCTAATAGGCTACTGCTGCGCTGCTCAGACGCACAGTGTGCGACTGAAATGTCTGCACTTTTGTGCCATATTCCACAATATCCAAACTTCGGAATGGCGGATCCTTTAGAAAAAAGAGGAAGGGCCGACATTTCGGATAATAAAGGCAGGAATTAATCCAAAAAGGTTCATGACGTCTGACTTAGTTTACAGTATTAGATATTTCATATGAAAAGACGTTATTTTGTTTTTGTCATACCTGACAGTTTCGACTGCTTTGCTTCCTGCAGTCTTCTTCAGAGACATCACGTGACGTCTCTATAGAAGACTGCAGGAAGCAAAGCAGTCGAAACTGTCAGGTATGACAAAAACAAAATAACGTCTTTTCATATGAAATATCTAATACTGAAGGCAGGAATTTTCGTAATGGTGGGACCTATGAAAAAAAGGTGAAGGACCGCCAGTCCGAATAATGGAAGTTAACATTCGGAGTGGCAGGGTTTCGGAAAGGCAGACAGTTACCATAGCCCTCCTAGCTGAGGCCAGGAGCCGAGTGCACCAGCTGGGCGTACGTCTAGGTGTAACGCTACGTCCGACGTAGAACTCAAAGTTACGACCAACTCAAGTTTATGACGAGTGCACCATGTAGTCTTAAGCCCTTTATGCGTTGCGCCTAGGTGTAACTTTTACGCCTGGTACCGAGCAGGCGTAAATACTGTAGAAACGTCTGGAACAGTCTGAAAACAGAAAGAGCGCGAGTATGGCAGGACGTATTATTTACAGGATGATGAACGAAAGGGCATTAAGGCGTGAACGAGTTGTCCGTGACCGGACAAACCCACTGGACGTCTAGAGACTGAATTAATTGAGAGATTTCGTTTTGGCAGGCAAGCCCTGTTTGAGTTAATAGAGGAGCTGTCCCCCCAACTGCAGCATGGAACCGACAGGAACGCGGCGCTGTCCCCCGCCTTGCAGGTGCTGATTGCCCTCAGATTCTATGCAAACGGGGCCTTTCAAAATACCATGGGAGACATGATAAATGTACATCGGACAACAGCATGCCGGGCTATTAGAAGAGTGTCTGTGGCTCTCCAAAACCGTCTTGGGCATTATATCTATCTACCAACCCAAGCAGAAGCAGCAAAGAGCAAGCAGGACTTCTACCTCAAAGCAGGGCTCCCTGGTATTGTCGGGTGCATTGACGGCACTCATGTTCGTCTCCAAGCCCCCTCTGACCATGAATATTTGTATGTAAATCGAAAGGGTTTCCATTCAATTAATGTCCAAATTGTCTGCAACTCGGACATGGCCATTGTCGACCTCGTCGCAAGATGGCCCGGGGCGACACATGATGCTCGCATCCTCAGAGAGAGTGTCCTCCATCGGGAATTTGAGGCAGGGAGCGTGAATGGTCTCCTCCTTGGAGATAGTGGATATCCACTGAAGCAGTGGCTGATGACGCCTGTCCTCGCTCCAACAACTGTACAAGAGCGCAGCTACAATGCAAAGCATGCATCAACGAGGAATATTGTTGAGCGTTGCATTGGAGTACTTAAACGCAGGTTAGTAGAGCCTATTTAACAACTAAACAAATAATAATGCCTAATAAAAACCAGTATGGGTAGCCTAGTGATAGGCTATTAAATATAGGCCTGTATTTAATAATAATAGCCTAATAAAAACCAGTATGGGTAGCCTAGTGATAGGCTATTAAATATAGGCCTGTATTTAATAATAATAGCCTAATAAAAACCAGTATGGGTAGCCTAGTGATAGGCTATTAAATATAGGCCTGTATTTAATAGCCTAATAAAAACCAGTATGGGTAGCCTAGTGATAGGCTATTAAATATAGGCCTGTATTTAATAATAATAGCCTAATAAAAACCAGTATGGGTAGCCTAGTGATAGGCTATTAAATATAGGCCTGTATTTAATAATAATAGCCTAATAAAAACCAGTATGGGTAGCCTAGTGATAGGCTATTAAATATAGGCCTGTATTTAATAATAATAGCCTAATAAAAACCAGTATGGGTAGCCTAGTGATAGGCTATTAAATATAGGCCTGTATTTAATAATAATAGCCTAATAAAAACCAGTATGGGTAGCCTAGTGATAGGCTATTAAATATAGGCCTGTACTATTTAATAATAGCTTAATAAAAACCAGTATGGGTAGCCATATAGATAGGCTATTAAATATAGGCCTGTAGCCTACTATTTTTCAGGTTGCCTATATGGTAAAAGGCCCTTTGAGGCGCTTGTGATATGAATAAAATTGACTTACTCATAGGCCTAAATAAAAATGTGAACTATAATGTGAATTGTGAATGTTTCTTTTTTTTTAGGTTTCACTGCCTCCACAGTGAACTGCGAATGCATCCTGAGCGCGTCTGTGTGGTCATTGCAGCCACTGCAGTGCTGCACAACATCTGTGTCAAAAAGAGAATCCCCCTTCCGAGGCAAGGCGAGATGGTGCTGGAGGCCGATGGGAACCCGGCTGCTCCTGTCATCCGAGAGGACATCGGTGGACGACTTGTCCGCAATCATATCATAAACAATTTATAGCTCGATCGCCTATAGGCCTACATGTACATGTAGCCTAAAAGAATACGGACTGTCAGTAAAAATAGGCTATCACAAACAGGGGAAAAACCTGTTTTTTCTATGTTTGCATGCCTTTGTTTTATTTTATTTAATCTTATTTAACCAGATGTGTCATTCAGATGGTTTGAATTCATTCACGTTCTTTTAAGAAACACTGTTTTATTTAAATAACTATATATAGCTATAACAAGGAACAGTAGTGCCATTTAAACATACATTAATTACCATGTTTATTGTTGTTTAACTCATTTTTTCTAGCAAAATATGCTAGCTATAAGCAACAAATCAATATTAAAGTGCCATTCAAATAATTAAATTCTCTCTAACATTTTCTTGGCGATCTTAAACTCACAATTTTATTAAATCACAATGCTGTACTGCAAAAATGCCTATCATATTTGGAAGGGTAGGCTTTGGCTCAGCCTCAGAGCCTATTCTGTGCATTGTTAAACATGAAATCGAGAGAGGAGAAAGCAAATAAGAAAAGAGAAGAAAATATAGGCTAATAGCCTGACAGATTGGCGTAAGACACCTCTTCTTGTCCCATTAAGCCATAGGGCTGCTGCTGACTCTCAAGAAGTTTGCCCTCGAGAAGTTTGATTTCTAGTTTTAATTTATGTTTTTCCAGCTCCAACTTCTCGTGTTCTGCCTTGAGCTTGGCCGTCTCTGTCTCCACACGGATGATCTCCTTTTCTACTAGGATGCGCTGCAGCTCAGGGAAATCCCTGTCCCTCTTTCTTTTGGAGGTTGTTGTGGGCGGAGGCAAGGATTCCTCTTGCGCAGCTGTGGGGCTTCCCTCTCCTCCCTGGAGGTCGCTTGAGTCTGTAAAGTAGCAACATCAAAGTTATTTGTTGCACTTCATTGTCAAAAGTGATTTCTTATGGCAGGTTATTATATTAATAATGACCTACCACTCAAAGTGGCAGCTGACTCATCTTGTTCTTCCACTGTGCTGGGGGGAATGTGTTCTTTCTCTGTAAGCCTATCTACTGACAGCCCTGTGCTGTCAATGCCGTCCAGCCCTTTGAATGCAGGGGAATCTTCTCCAAAAATATCGATGATGATTTCGCTGTAAATAGACGTTTTGGGCGCGGGACCCCCGCCTGTCGGTGGGTTTTTAAACGCCGATGCGTCCTTTTTGGCCCTTAATAGAAGATCCTTCCATTTCTTCCTGACTTCTTCGACTGTCCGCTGTCCGCCGTCGCATTCATTATTGGTAGCAATTTTGATTGCATTCCAGACACCTTGTTTCTGTCGGTTTGTGTTCGTGGTATTAAATTTTGCTGTCAGAATGTTTCTATGTTTTGAATATAACTCTATAAGTTTTCGTATTTCACTATCTGTAAAGTTTAACTTGCGTTTCTTTGAGTTTTCCTTGTTTTCATCCATCTTCCCGCAGAGCCGTGTATATAGAATAGATTGCTCCGTCTTCCCGCGGCTGTCATCTGTCTCGAGCGCATCTGAGAGAAGTGTGTTGCTTGGCAACAAGCACGTATTCACGTGGACGCGCACGTCCGCAGCCTACAGACAGGGCGCAGCTACGACCATATTAAGTCAGGCTTGGTGCACTCGGTGTAAATTCAAATCACAACGTCGGGCGTAGCTAAGACTGGCGTAAGAGTTAAGACCTACTTTTTTACGCCCAGCTGGTGCACTCGGCTCCAGGTGTCTCACCTATCAAACCTTGTGTAGAATCCCTACTAAAACCATGACAAACCTGTCCAGTGACTATCCAATCCGTGTTTCACCACCCAGTATCGTCTTGTAAAGGTATCCCACACAGACATGGTGATGTTAAAAACAAAACAACAAAACGGTTAAAAAGTAAACAAGACAATTTACGCAAATAATCTACGCAAATCCTGAGCCATCTTTAAGTCCAGTGGTTTAGTGGCGAAGGGAAGTCACTCAGAAGTGCACACATACACGCCTTATCCCACACAAATTATATCGCAAAGGCGAAATGCCAGACCGCCATTTAACCCTTGTACCCTGCTAACCCGCTAACCCTTAAACGTCTGCTGGTCCATGTACATGGACCTTGATATTAATTCTTATTTTTGATAGTCTTAATTAATTATTTTTTTATTTTTTATTGATTCTTATCCATTGGTAAGTTCATCCCTCATACCTCATATCAACATTTAGTGCTTACTCTGAATTTTAACCCCTCGAATGCCAGTTTACTGTACTTAATGTACAATCAAATTTATAGTAGAAAACACAAAATATGATTTTTTTCCCTTCCCATGAATGCCACCTGGATCTACACCGGTGGGATTATCATAGCTGTGGATTTGAGACATTTTTCGCGGAGAAATTATTTTCTTCCATATTTCATCTTTTGAGAATTGCAAATTTGCATTTTTTTAACTGTGTTACCCTTAAACGTCTGCTGGTCCATGTACATGGACCTTGATATTAATTCTTACTTTTGATAGTCTTAATTAATTATTTTTTTATTTTTTATTGATTCTTATCCATTGGTAAGTTCATCCCTCATACCTCATATCAACATTTAGTGCTTACTCTGAATTTTAACCCCTCGAATGCCAGTTTACTGTACTTAATGTACAATCAAATTTATAGTAGAAAACACAAAATATGATTTTTTTTCCCTTCCCATGAATGCCACCTGGATCTACACCGGTGGGATTATCATAGCTGTGGATTTGAGACATTTTTCGCGGAGGAATTATTTTCTTCCATATTTCATCTTTTGAGAATTGCAAATTTGCATTTTTTTAACTGTGTTACCCTTAAACGTCTGCTGGTCCATGTACATGGACCTTGATATTAATTCTTATTTTTGATAGTCTTAATTAATTTTATTTTAATTTTTTATTGATTCTTATCCATTGGTAAGTTCATCCCTCATACCTCATATCAACATTTAGTGCTTACTCTGAATTTTAACCCCTCGAATGCCAGTTTACTGTACTTACTGTACAATAAAAGTTACAGTAGAAAACAAAATATGATTTTTTTCCTTTCCCATGAATGCCACCTGGATCTTCACCGGTGGGATTATCATAGCATTGGATTTGACACATTTTTCGCGGAAGAATTATTTTTCTTCCATCTTTCATCTTTTGAGAATTGCACATTTTCATTCTGATCTCCTAAACTCCAGTTCTGATCCCAATACACACCCACACATGAGCTCCACCATGAATAAAAACATGGGAAAGTTCCCAGCTCTGAAGCCGTTCCTGATTGGTTGACACTGTGGTCAGGGCCCAGCAACTACCCAGCAACAGCGTCGGAGCTGTTCGTGATAGGTGCACTGTCGTCATTGCCCATAGAAATGGCTTCACGGTGGCCCGTTTTTGATGTAGTTTTTGGGGAAAATAACATGGGACAGTTCCCAGGACTGAAGCGGTTTGTGATAGGGTGACACTGTGGTCAGGGCCCAGCAACAGCGTCGGGGCGTTCGTGATAGGTGACACCGTCGTCAGGGCCCATAGAGACGGGGTCTCAGTGGCCCGTTTTCGATGTTGATGTTGATAAACAACATGGGACAGGTCCCAGTGCTGAAGCCGTTCATGATAGGGTGGACACTGTCGCACGGGCCCAGGATAGGGTGACACTGTCGTCAGGGCCCAATAACCAATAAAATCTGCGTGAGATTGGGGCCCGTTTCTGATGTTGTTTACACAGGTGCTGATAAATAGTTTATATATGTATGTCGTGGCTGGGTGCCGTTCATTTCACCCTGACACTGACCGAGAAGATGGCAAGCCGTGCCAAATTCACCGTGGAAGAAGCCCTGGCTATTGTGCAGCTGCCCCGCGAAGCTGAGGATGAAGTATATAGCTCGGAGGAAGACACCGGTGTCTCGGAGTCGGGGGACGAGAGTGATGGGGAAGGGGATCCCCCCCGTTCTGGCTCATCAACCTCCGATGAGGGTGAAGAAGATGACCCGACATGGGCCCCTCGCCGAGGCGAGCCATCCCAGGATGAGACGGAGGAGATGGAGCAAGAACAACCGGAGCCGGAGAGAGCCGCCGAAGAGCCAACACCGCCGTGCTGGATGTCCCAGGCCGGGCCCTGGTCCCGGGACAGCAGCGGGACCACCGACCGCATCTACCCCGCTGCAACAACCCGGGGCATCACGCGCTACGGGGCCGCAAGGGCGGACGACCCAGAGCAAACATTCCGGCTGTTCATTACGGCTGAAATGGTCCAGGGCATTGTCCACAATACCAATGTGCGGGCCGAGCGTGCTGTAGGCCCCAGCTGGAAGCGGACCGATGCGGCTGAGATTGAAGCCTTCATCGGTCTGCTACTCCTAGCTGGGGTCTACCGCAGCGCTCATGAATGTACCAGAAGCCTGTGGTTCGAGGGGACGGGAAGGAACATTTTCCGGGCCACCATGTCTCGTGAAAGGTTCGAGGCACTCACATCTCAAATAAGGTTTGTTTTTTCACTTTTCTTTTTCAATACTTTATTTTATATTTTATAGTCTATATATTTTTCTGAATTATTGAATATTATTTTTATTTACATATTTACCATTTTCCTCAGGTTCGATGACAAGCTGACCCGGACGTCTCGTTCCCGCGGGGGCAAGCCGGACCGCTTGGCTCCCATCCGCGCACTCTGGGAGGCCTGGCACCGGCGCCTGGCGCTCAACTTCAACCCGGGGAGCAGCGTATGCGTCGATGAAATGATGATCCCTTTCCGAGGCCGCTGCCTTTTCAGGCAATATATTCCCTCGAAGCCGTGCCGATACGGCCTAAAAGTCTGGTGCTGCGCAGACGTGCGCACATCCTATGCCTGGAACGTCGAGGTAGGATATGGTTTTATAATAATAATCATAATTTTATTATTATTAGAATTATTCTGTAATCATTATAATTATATCATAATAATGGTAATAATAATAATACTACTACAATTTAATTATTATTATAATTATTATTATTACGTTGCAAATTATCATTTTTTTATGCATGTGATTGTAGCCTAACACTCTGTATTCCGAACCTAGATTTACACGGGGAAGACCGGGGAGAAACCTGAAAAGAACCAGGGCGCCAGGGTAGTGCTCCAGCTGACGGAAGGGCTGCAGGGCACTGTAACAACCGACAACTTTTTTACGAGGTATGCATTTATTTTATTGCATGTTATTTTTGACGCAATTTTATAGGCTATTAGCCTATCTTATTTTATTTTTGACGCTGTAAATTATTACTTACCCTTGCAGCTACGGGCTTGGAGAGCAGCTGCTTGGCAGAAAAATGACTCTGCTCGGGACTATGAGGAAGTCCCGGACGGAGGTACCCCCTGTCCTCCGCACCACCGTGGGCCGGGCCAAACATTCAACCCTGTTTGGGTTCAAGGCATGGTGCACCCTGGCCAGCTACCTCCCGAAAACAGGCAAAAATGTGGTTTTGCTGTCAACCAAACACCGCAACGCAGCCATTCATCCAAGGGACCAGAAGCAGAAGCCAACGATGATTATTGATTACAACAAGTCCAAAGGGGCGGTGGATAACCTCGACAAGGTTTGTAGCAGTTTTCTTCTTAGGGAAATTATTCAGTGCCTCTGATGTTGGTCAATAATGATGTCATAATATAATTTGGTCTAATGATGCTCCCCTGTCTCTCTCTCTCTCTCATATCCAGTGTATTGGAACGTACACTTGCCGCCGGAAGACCAGCCGCTGGCCAGTGGCTGTTTTTCACCACATACTAGACACATCAGCCTACAATGCCTGGGTCCTCTGGCAGGAGGTATGCCCAACCTGGAACGCACGAGCCAAGTACAGACGCCGGCTCTTTATTGAGGAGCTGGGCAAGGCGCTGACCATCCCCTACATGGCCTACCGGGAGCGCCTCCCAAGAGGAGCAGGGGCCGCCGCCCTCGTCACCATGGCAAGAGAGTGTGCTGCACGGCAGGCAGGGGAAGCAGCAGCAGCATCGGCTCCACCCCTCCGCCCGGGTCCAACCCTCCAGCCTCCCACCACGCCCACCAGATCGAGGCAGAAGTGTCGTCTGTGCAAGAAAGGCCGCAGTACCTGCACCTGTGCGAGCTGCAAGAGAAGCTTATGCTCACAGTGCAGCAACACTCGAGTTGTGCTGTGCAATGACTGTATGCCAGTTTAGCCTAATTTTGTTGTGTTTTTCTTAATTTTGTTGATATGCCCACAGTGCAGCCAGAGTTGCTTTGCAAAATTAGGCTACATAGGCTACACCACTGGCATACCAGTGGTGTAGTCTATGTAGCCTAATTTTGTTGCTGCTTTATTTTTATTATTCAAATATTTTTATTTTTTATTTTTTTGTTTATGCTGTAGGCTAGGCTAATTTTGTTGCATATGCATATGCCCAATACCAGAGTTGGTACTTTCAGTTTTAGACTTAGCTTTAGACCCTTACTGCATTGAGATGGTTTACATTTAAAATGGCCACAATTTGAATGGAGACTTGTGTACCACTGGAATCAGAATCAGAATAACTTTATTGATCCCTGAAGGGAAATGGAGTCATGCTACAGTTGCTTCACACTCAGGTAGGGAATAATATAAACATAGGGACATTATACGAAGCATAGGAATAGACCATAAAAAGAAACAATAACATAGATTGAATATTGATATTGATTGATTGATTGATATTGAATATTGATATTAAAATACCAGAGTTGGTACACCTCGGAGTTAGTAGGCTATTCTCTGAAATGCACTGTTCTTGCACTTGTTCTTGTTTTGAAATACATTATTCTGTTTCTCAAAGTGAACTTGTATGTGTGTTTTATTTCTATAACAAAATAAGGTAATATAGGTAAAAAGTAATATTAGTAATAAAAACAATTGCCATTTTTACATTGAATAATATTTATCTTGCTAAAAAAATCAACTTTGCATTTATGGAAAGGGGGGATCACATTTAGTTTTTTTATATATCCAAACCATAAGCATAACCATAACAATAAACTCCCAACCAAGTTGTTTTACTTGCTGAAACACAACCGTTAGAACCAACCGTCACCAAACATTTTCAAAACGGTCGTGTTGTTTTTATTGTGAAATTATAGGCTACTTTGAGGAGTAAATGTAACTCCCAGCAACTGTTGAGTAAACGCCATGATCGAGTTTTGACATCCGGATCAACACTCACACGGGTCTGACCTGCGTCCGCGGACCAATGAGGAAGTTACACGCACCGACCTACACTGATTGACAGCCCGCCTGAGAGGCCTGTCTGCCCCGGCATCAGGCTGGCCATGCTGCAGTGCAGAGCAGAAGCATCGTCTTCGGGAAACGGAAGGCCTGATCGCCACACCACGCACGACTATACTCAATACTTATACTCACTTTTCGACGCTGATTCCAGCCATGGCCGCCGCGAGTCTCTAGGACCAACGGTTGCTGAGATACGATGTACTTTCAAAACAGGTAAAGTTAACCATAAAAAACACAAAACTGCCAATTTTGGACTCCCAGCAAATTTTCACAAAAAACATGAAATAGCTTGATTCCTCCACCAATCTCGGTCTAAAGGCTTCAAATCAGTAGTTTGCACCGGAAAATCCGGGTTTCAAGGTCATGTGACCATGTTTCCATGACGATGACTGTAGTGTATAATTCATGTAAATCTCCATGCAAGTGGTTGCTATGCCTACACTGAGAAAATAGGGGGGGGGGGGGGCAAACACAATAGAAACTACAAATTTGATGTCTTGAGTCGAACTGAGAGGTGTAAGATCAGAAAAATAATTATTTTTGGGGAAAGTGGCTGGGAGTCGATTTTTTTTGTTTGTTTTTTTGCAAAATTAACATTGAAGTCAATGGGAAAACTATGCAATGGATTTTGAAGCCTTGTAACTCAACCAAATGTTCAATCAACCCCAAGGTTAGATATTAAGGTCAAATTTCAAGGTATTTGGTACAGGATGCCCGCTGAAAAAAATTAAATACATTAATTTTGTAAGAATTTCCTGGAGGTCTCAAAAAGGCGGTTTTAATGGAAGTCAATGACCGTGCCGGTGGACCTTAGCAGACGTTTAAGGATTATTTGAGTTTCTGGGTGCCAGGACGATGTTTTTCTAGTTTTTTCAACGTGAATTACCATAATAAACCATAAAAAAAACCTGTGCTTAATCTTACACTTTTCGCTCCAGGATTTTCCAAATTACACTTACGCGATTATTGCTTCGCACCGGCTGGGTGGACCAGCAGGGTATATTAACTGAAGCGCGCGGTTTCCCTCTGTTGCGACAAGCGGAGATACAGTAATGGTGGTTTGCAGTGAATGCGTTTGGAAAAGATATGTAGGCCAAACCGATGGCCTGTATTTCATTGTAAAAAAAGATGTTTTGAATGATCTCTCCTGTATGAATAAAGTCTGTTTTCCCCCGTCGACACCACCCCGCTTCAAGTCATTCAGTCATCAAATGTTGGGACAAAGCGTCATGAATGGGCTGTTAATGGTCATTTGCAAAAACAGATTTATTCTTAAAGCCCCATTCAGCAACTTTTCCAAGTTTTGCTATTGGGGAAACTGCGCCCACTGGGTGCAATAGCATCGGTATCGATATCGCCGTTCAAAGTCAACCAAACACGCGCGAGAAAGCTCTATGTACACGTTGATGAAATAATAGTCCATAGTTACGTGAAACGTTATTTTCGTAGCAAATCCGCACCGAGTTACTTCCTTGTTTTACTGAACACAGCGCTTCAGCTGTACAGCGTATGCGCAGTAGGTGCCTCCAGGCTGCCTCCGAGACGCAGGCATGAAATAGCTTAGTCCCAGGAGAGGCCTTTGGAGGGCGGTGTGTGACCAATAGAGGTGACATTCTGATAATTGCACCTAAGGCACCAGGTAGCACACTAATATGCCATAGCCTATCAAAGTGAAAATGATTAGGTGAAAGTTGTAGGCCTAATTATTATCTATAATAAGAGGAAATATTAAAAGATCAAATGTTTATATTATATAAATACATAAATATATACGAGGGATCAGCCGAGCAGCATTTTGGTATACAAACCGCATCACTGGGGGGCAACGGCAATGGAACCCTATGGAGCACAAGTGGCGCGATCGGCTTGAGTGTCAGACTCTAGCCGGCTAACTCTGTTTACATTTTAAAAACTGCGACAGTTCACACAAGTTTAACACGACATGCATATATTATACATTCTGAGTGAGAGCAGAAGTAGCTCAAGAGTTTGATGTATAATATATGCATGTCGTGTTAAAGTTGTGTGAACTGTCGCAGTTTCAAAAATGTAAACAGAGTCAAGCCGGCTAGAGTCAGACACTCACGCCTCGCGCCACTTGTGCGCCATAGGGTTCCATTGCCGTTGCCACCCAGTGAAGCGGTTTGTTTACCAAAATGCTGCATAAGAGAAGGTTATATTCCTTTCATTGTTCTACCTTTCCTGTATTCTCAGACTTGTAGGGAGATGTTGCTTTATCCTCAAAACTGCATGATAATGTCAATCTAAGAAAAATAAGAAATAAATCTACAATAGGCTATCAAATAACATGTCAGTGATGTCAGGTGTCGGATGCGATGAGATGCGAGTGCCAAAATGCGACATTCACACTTCAAGTTGTACTCTTTGATTGAACAGTGATAAGAACATAATTGACACATAATTAGCGAGCAGATGACAGAGATTACAGATCATTTTTTAACGACAGAAATCGGAGAATCCATGGTGACAGGCAGGTTGCCTGCGTCTGTGCACATTTGGCACAAGAAAGGTGTCAGAGGGTACACTATCTCATACTTTTTGGTTTTGCCCTTCACTGTCTGGATTTTGGGCCAAAATATTTGATTGGTACTCTAAGGCCTATAGAACAACCCTTCGACCGGTGGCGGAACTAGCCATCTTCGGCTGCTCGGAGGCCTCTCTGCTCCTCAGAGCAGCTGTGCAGCAGTCTCTGACACAGGGGATGACTCGCCAAGAGACTCATTCTGAAGGAGTGGAAGTCTTCCTCTCCACCTTCTTTTAACTCATTGAGTGCCAGCCACTTTTGGAAAACGGATGCTCCCAGTGCCAGAGTTTCAGAGCGTTTTCAGTGATTTCTCGAGGCCCACAGAATATTGTGTGATATTACTATGTAAACACGGAACACGCCCAAAGAACGATGAGACTCTCTTCTATCATCAGCAAAAAAAAGTTTATTGATATCATTTTCCGTTCTTTACTTATGAGCCGGAGAAGATAGGTTGATTTCACCAAAAAGAGACGTTTCAAACTAGAAGCTGAGATAATTAGCCTTTTGTGAAATGAAGCATTTCAAGCACATGACTGACTCTGAAGCTAATATTTTCTGATGTAGTCACACCTCAAAAATAATTTCCTTCAATAAAACAGTGAAAACAAAGGAATTTTGTTTGGCAAAATAATATTTTTTAGCTGCAGAGCACTGCTGGTTGCAGCTTCTTGCTGGTCTTGATTTACTGCTGGTGGGCATCAGATATTCTAGCTTGTGTTTGCCAATCCTGTCCTGCTGTCTGGGTCAGTGTTGTATGCTGCCCTGCGTGCCCCACCCCGCTCAACTGCAAACCCCACCTCCGTGGGAGTGTCTCTGGTGGCTCTCTGCTGCGTTTGCTCTGTACTGAAAAGTGCGCTACATCCAGCTTTTTTACAGGGTTCCGCGTGTATTTGTCACCGGCTCCCATCGCTTCCAGTTGAGAATAATAACAACTCCACAACTAATCATGCGGATGGCCTATCGCAGCGGACACAGAGGGGCTCAATTGTGGCAGCCAATCTGCAGGCACAGCTAACGTTATGCTTCATGCATACCGATGCAATTTCTGTTTCCCCATGACTTCTTCTGTTTTTTCCTCGCCTTTCTGTAATCTGGAGAGCACTGTCGCCACCTAATGGGTCCGTAAAATAGCTTTTACACATTCAACATCCACCATACTTTCACAGGAGATGGATCAGGCTTTGATCCACGTCCCACCGTCATAAACGCAATTGACGACAATCCGGTTCCTGAGGACCAATTCTCTTGTGAAATTCTCGGCTATTTGGGACCCATTTCTGGCCTACTTAGACGAGGTTGAAGGCAACAAGTAACTTTCCCAGCTGACTTTTCATGGACCCCTTGCATGGGATCCCACGCACATCTCTTACAAGCACAATAAGCACTTTATGTGGCTGATAGCACAATGTTGTAACATTGAAATGTTGATATATATATATTTTTTGTTTTTGTCTGGTTTTGTTCCATTTTGTCTGAGCCTGTTTTTGTTCTGAAAATTGTAAAAACAAAACAAAAAAAAACATGATGTTTCAGGTGCAATGTTATAATACACATACCAAATCCCCCTTTTTTTCCCTCCATCTCCAAATCGGATCACTTCCCCCCCCCCCCCCTCCCCCCTTGTTGCGCTCACTGCATTCACTACAGCCAGCAACATGTTGCCACTCTCTATTTTCCTTTTGAAGTGATAATCAGGCTGGTTTATATGCGCTGTGACTTCATGTTGTGATTTGCATTGACCATTGGTTGGAGTTGAGCATGCAGGGGACGGGATACGGCAGATCCCTGTGCGTAATCACTGTGGCAGCTGCGCTGCTGGTAATGGGGAATTGCGTGCAGGTGTGCGCACAGTCACTGATAGGTTAGTTCTTTTCAACACAGTCGTAGGAATCGTTAGTAGGGATTCTAGGCTAGGTTTGATACTGTGGAGATGATGTTTCTATACATGCAGGCCGTCCGGCTAGCAGCTGGTCATAATCCAGATGGGAGCGTACCTATGTTCCCTGGGTCCTATATTCCCCGGGTCCTATGTTCCCCGTTTTTGTGGGACCGAACCTAACCTCCCCCAGACCCTAACCCAAAACCTAACCTCTCCCACCCCCCACGCCTAAACCTAACCTCCCCCAGACCCTAACCCAAAACCTAACCTCTCCCAGGAAACATAGCGGGGTTCTATGTTCCCCGGTCCCACAAAAACGGGGAACATAGGACCCGGGGAACATAGGACCCGGGGAACATAGGGATGACCCCATCCAGATTTCACTGCATGTTTAGAAGGGGCTCATGTGTGTTGAGCAGAGGGTGTCAAATTGATTAGACTCTCACTCTCTCTCTCTCTCTCTCTCTCTCTCAGTGTCTGAGATGAACGCTGATGTGGATATTGCAATATATTAGATATTGGGTCATCCAGTTGCACTTATTGTGTAGAACTACACCCTTGATGTAGCTATTGTGCTGTTATTTCAAAGCTAATTGCTAATTGGTTGTGTGCTTGTCGATTTGTGCTTGTAGGAGGGGCTTAGAGTATTTAACAGGCTAGGTCCCACGGGTGCCGGCCCTAGTGCCATACTCCACAGGTGTGGTACATGTAGGACTACTGCTGGCCTGACAGCAGGTGGTCCCAAGTCATTCATGGGTTTTAGCCTACATGTATGTTTAGGTTCTATTTCATTCACTGACTTCATACATTTCCCAGAATGCCTTTCAACAACCCACAGGCAGGGAATGAGACTGAACTTGTTGCATTCAGCTGTTGGTTGTAGTAGAAGAGGGACAGTTTTCCCAGTCATCACTGACTCAACAGTTAAAATGTCTGAGGGGCACTTTACACGAGGACGGTTTCCTATGGAAACGGGGAATTATTTTATTGTTTGTGCCTCCCGTTAAGACGGCGACGGCAAATTCGCGCTTAGGAAACGACACATTTTGAAACCACCCTCTAGAGTGGAATTGTTGGTGACGCTTCCCGCTGAGCGCTCCATGTAATCGGTTAGAAACGATAGTCTTCGCAGAAAGTCTGACGTGCCTGCACACGCAACACATGCTTGGCAACATTGCTACACTGCGGCCGACTTCAGTTACATGTTCATAGCGTTACTGCTGCTGCGAGGAGCCGATGGCTGTACCCGGTCGGCATTTAACGTTAGGCAAGCACATCGACAGTGTTTTCTCACTGCAGCCTACACAGTAGACAGTGTCAGCACAGCCAGCGCTCCCGATCCTCGCTGCTCGTTAAAGATTTCCAAATAGGCTTATTCTGATAAACTGGTCACATCTATGCAACGTTCTCACCCGAAGAATATTACAACTTTAAAACAGTTTGGTTTTTTTAGCTTAAAAAACAGCTTTTTGGCAAGTCTAAAAATTACTACGGTAGCCGTAATCTACTTCCGTGTCTAAAACCCAGAAAGAAGATTACGAAATGACGTCATGCAGAAGCGTCCGTGGAGTGACGAGCAACGCCCCGTTGACCATCACAATGCCACCTAGCGACCTGGCATGTACATTACGGCGTTTTAAAAATTCAACAGCGCTCATGTAAACGGGGAGAAGGTGTGAAGGAAACGCTATTGTGTCGTTTCTTCCAGAGACTGTCCTCGTGTAAAAGGCCCCTGAGTCTCTCTCCTGCGGGTGCAGAATGCTGAAAATTCCTTAAAATGAATGGTGCAGTCTGATTTTATTCAAGGCGCATTCATTTGACCTCTTCAAATTCATGGTGGAGGCACACTTTTTAGGTTGTGTTCATTGGATGAAAAAAGGGGGAAATCGTGTGCAAGCCATGTAACCCAGTGAGAAATTTGGGTTTAGTTGGTTTATAAATGATTGTTGTTGGTGTAAATAACGAGACAGGAGACTGTAGTGTGCGTCTAGTATTGATCTGTATTACAACTGGGCACCTGGACATAACATACACACACTTCCTGGTTGCTGCTGGGACGTACCATTACCACATGACTCTAGAGGGGGGTTTAACCCCATAGCAATTGTTTTCAGTAATATGCTTGTTTTCTAAAGCCATTTGATTTATTATGTTTATTTGTGGTTGTGCTTATATGTGTACTATTTTTACTGGGCTGATTTTTGTTACTGTATATTTACCTGAGGGGCACTGCTGCCAAACCCACCTGCCATTGTGAAAGTCCAGGGGTGGCCAGCAAAAGAGACTCTCGCAGTGGCAACCCTAATGTACATGTCTTGGCATGCCTGCCTTGTTGCTGTGAGACTTTCATTTTATTTTGGCTGATGCAATCTGGACTGTGACACCAGCTTCAGGGAGCTCCTGACTGACAGATTGGCAGAGTGGTGCGGGCGAGGGGCGGAGCAACACACCTTGAGGAGGAGAGCAGCAAAGTTTCGTCAGTGGGATCCAGGGTTTTAATGACAGAGGACATGCAGCTTGTGAAGAACGTGTCAGACATTTTGGCTGTAGTTGGGTGTGTTCGAATAAGCCTACTGTCGACTCTTTCTCAACGTGTATCAACTGTACTATAGATATATAAAGAAACCCATTAGATTGTCTTTTGTATAAACAAGGCTCAATGTGTACGAGGGATCAGCCGAGCAGCATTTTGGTCAACAAACCGCGTCACTGGGTGGCAACGGCAATATGGAGCCTGAGTTTGAGCGTCTGACTCTAGCCGGCTGACCGTGTTTACAATTTTAAAACTGCGACAGTTCACACAGCTTTTAACACGACATGCATATATTATACATAAAACTCTTGATCTAATTCTGCTCTCACTCAACATGTCAAAATATAAGCGATGTGATGTATACTTTTTGAGATATTAACGTTTGTTTGGCACAACTCATACTATTAACTGCCGCGGGGTTACGCATTTTTTGGTGGCAGTGACGTCACGCTGTTTCGTCCTATTTGTCTGCCACTCTGCCCATCAATGCTACCCCAGGCTACACACACAGAAGTAGTAATTAGTAATGTAGTGAGAAGTAATTATCAGCTACGAATCCATTGCTCTGGATATCCAGCTGTCGCAAGTTATGGCGACTCTCTCTGCTGACTTCAGTGAAGTTACGATGTTGTTTTTCACTTCTTCATACAGCTTTGGGATTGCTACTTCACTCAGCTGTTTGTGTGACTGTAGTGGAGAGAACAATGGACTAGGTGCTAGTTAAGCTGTGTTCACACCGAGAGATTTATTTTTCGCTCTGTCGCTTGATTCAACCCTTTGGAATGGCTCTGTCGCTGTGATTAAATCGCTCGTCAACAGGCACACGAATTGACGGACATCTGGGGGCTATAACGTTACGCAATGTCACGATGTTTGTCCACTACGAGCCGCCGTAGTTGTTTACAAGCTAAGCCTATCAGCGTGCTCCTAATGCGAGCTCTCTACCGGTAGTACAGACTTCACTTCATGTCAGCTCTCAGCCTGTGAATGAGCTGTCAATGCGGTTTGTTGCCACACAATAAACCAGCGGTTTGTTCCAAGCCAGTGTGATCCTTGACTCGCTCTCACACGGCAGCCAATCAGCGTTGAACAGCGAGCGACTGATGCCAGCGTATTTTCGCTCGAGTTGGGATATTTCATCTCGGGCGACGAGCGTATTTTATCCCTATTTGGACGCCCAACGATTTTTCTCCCGGGCGAATATACGCTCAATTGCTCGTTTGCATTGACTTTGTATGTAAACTCGATGCCAGCGAAAAACTTGAATAGGTCGGTGTGAACGCAGCTTTAGGGGTTTGTCACCAAGTTCACGCTGGTGTGTCGGCCAGGACACCACTTAAAGCCTCCAGGTATGAGGAATAAAGAGCTGAGAGAAGATGGTGTTTAAAATAATAATAAAAACACACATACAGGTTGTGAGTTTGGAATAGTTGGGAACAGTTGTGGGATAGTTTCAGTGGTTTTTGTTTCAGGCAAAATTAATCTTTATCTTCAGACAACAATATGTGCGCTTTGGCGTTTTTATGAGACTAGTTTTCGCTGGCACGCGCAGACCTGCACAACGTTGACGATGACTGACACACCCAAATTGACTGTGCTCGACTGACGGACGCTCACACTACTGTAATTTCTGCATGACTCGTGATGCCAATTAACCAAGATCAAAGCCCATCACGTGGGTCGGCTCAGCCTATCAAATTATAAGAGCAATAACAGATACTTAACAGCACATAATCAGACATACATACATATAAACCACCTGGCAATAATATTTTACACTCCAACTTTGGGGCCTTTTCTACAGTGACGGTAACACGTAGAGTGGTTCGCCTGTGTATTATTCTAAAACACTGTACGGCCGTATATCCTTGCAAATGAAAGCTGCCAGAGCCAAAGTTATTTTTTGGGCACGTGGAGAAGTGGATGGTAACTTGCACACAAATGCTTTCTTCAGTGAAGCTTGTTGGGTGATGCGTCGTCAAATGGCGCCGGAGATTTGTCATGTTTCCGTTGCATTTCATGTCCATTTTGCAAATCTTGCACACAGGTTCGTTTGTGTTAGTCCAGCTCTTCGGTCTTCATGCTTTTTAAAGCCGAAATGGAGGCAGACATCTGCTTTTAGATGTGACAGTGCCTTGAGTGGAGCAGCTTCATGTTGCGCTAAGAACCAAACCACGCGACGGGGTGAAAGCCATTTTAAAAGATCGATATTGGGATTCATGTATCGATAATCGTTCCTTCACATGGGTATCGATTCAATATCGATGTAGATTTTTTTTTAGCCCAGCCCTAGTGATGGGAATTACGGCTCTTTGAAGGGAGCCGGATCTTATGGCTCCGTTCCTTTCTGAGAGCCGTTCAAAATAGCGGCTCCTCGTTCCTTTTTTTTTAATGGGGCGCGCACTACTGTTTCTCTGAGAAATCACTAATATAATGATATGGTATGATTTGGATCAGATTTGATTAGACCCACCACTATTTCATTTTGCATCAGTGGACTGCAGCAGCATTAAATTACTCATACAGTATTTCCAGACCTAATGTCAATAAACTGCATTGTAGAGAGAGTTTGGCTATACGCACATCGTCGAAGGGTGCTGGGTTAAAAGTAGAACATTTGAAGGAAGTAGGCCCGCACACCAGAACTCGACTTTATTTGGTAAAAGGAACAATGTTTCAATCAGCCAGTGATTTTCATCAGGTTCATCCTCAATAATAATAAACTGCATTGTGAACATTACACAAGGTGACACCATATCATCTGCTTATTTAGTCAGTGAATTTACTGACTAAGCTGAAAGTTGGCTGTCCTTGATGCAATTCATGCAACACTTCGCTACCCAGAAAGTCGGCAGATGTACTCCGGTTTTGATATTAAGCTGAGTCCGCTCACCCAGGCCAGCTACAGCATGCGAGTGCACCCGACCTATCCTCCCTGCTCAGCGGACTAGCAGAGGGAGGGAGGGAGGTCTAACCTGTGTGTGTGCTGGGGAGCGGCAGGCAGTGAAATTTGGGCACAACATTAAAACGAACGGCTCTCAAGTAGGACTCGGTTCCCTTCGTTCATAGCAAAGAGCCGTTCAATAGATTCGGGTCGTTCGCGAACGTCACAACACTAAGCCCTACACATCACTGGTCCACAACTTCACTCAAATCAACTCTCAATAACTGTCAAACTAAATGAATGCCTACCAAACTGGTTTAGTTTTCAGATATAATACTGATTTTGTAATGATACAAAGCGGGTTGAAAATTGCCAGAATGTTCCTTGAATGTTGTTGAAGAATTTGCCCTGTCCAGCGAATCAACGCACAGAAGTTCAAGGACCGTTAACGCTACGTTTCTACAGGTGAAATCCCTCAAATTGTTTGCAAAGCTGCGGAGAAAATAAATTAAGGTTTATAATTTTCTAAGGAGACTTTACAAAGGCTTTCAGAGATCATAATGGCTTTTGCACCAGCATTACATAATATCTATTACACTTGAATACCTAAACACATTCACACGTTAATCAAACACACAAGGCAAGGTGTGTAGAAACATTTTTATACAAAACTTAACAAAAACAAAAGTGCAACAGAACAATACTATTTACATATATAGACTGTTTTAACTTGACAACAAAAACATTCTAAATTGAACCCCAGCTCACTTCCTGTTGCAGTGTTTGCTATGGACAGGGGAAAAAAAGAAGAAGCAGAGCACTTCTGTGAAAACAGTCTATACATGTGTCCGTTATCGGTTGACCATTCCACGCATCATGGTGCTAGTTTTGGTCATCCTCTTTTTTTTTTAGATTTAATTGGTAAAAAAAAAAAAAAAAGCACAAACATAATTAGGGACGTGACTATATTTATAACTTTATAACGTACTCCAGTGTCCGGTTTATAATTCGGGCCTGCAGCAGTGTATAACAAAGGAAATGGCAAAGCTGCAACAATAAGTAAACAATAAACAAAGATAAATGAAGCTGGACTGAGGACGATCAGATGTAGAATCTTGCCGAAGGTCCGGAACCTCATCATCTCTTTGAACAGTTCTTTCAACAGAACAGAATAATTAAAACAATCAGAAAAACAAATAAAAAAACAGGAAAGTGCATAGAAGAATACTATTTACATATATACTGTTAGGGACTGGATGACGGCGCGTTTCTCAATCCTCGTCTCTGATAGGCCGCCCTTTAATGTCTTGGTAATGTGTGTGGTTGTACTTGTACACAGAGATTCAGAGGTGACCGTCTGAGCGGTCATCAAAACTCCAGGTTCACCATCCCCAGTGCCATCCAACTGTGCAGCTTCGTATGTGATGGTCTTGGTCTCTGTTATGTACGATGGGCACTTCTTGTGCTCCAAGTCGTTTGTCAGTAGTTTGTTGTGGGGTTCCTCTGCCTTTCCGAAGCCCTGCCACTCCGAACGTTAACTTCCATTATTCGGACTGGCGGTCGTTCACCTTAGAAGCCGCAATGCCGACCTTAGGTTTAGGCGTGGGGGTGGGAGAGGTTAGGTTTTGGGTTAGGGTCTGGGGAAGGTTAGGTTTAGGCATGGGAGGAGGTTAGGTTTGGCGTGGGGGCTGGGAGAGGTTAGTGAAAAACGGGGAATATAGACCCCCTTTCTGAGTGCCGATATTTCGGAGTGGCAGGACGTCGGAGTGGCAGCACGTCGGAGTGGCAGCATGTAACCGTCTTGACCACAGGTGGCTCAGAGCAACAAATAACCAAAAAAGGTCCCTGTGGGACCTAGGGTCCCTACACAAAGACAAAAAAATCATACAACATAATATATAAAATAACATATTTTGCAGCCTGGGAGGACATGCATGGCCTCCTGAATGGCATCTTGGTGCTAGCAATACTATTTACATATATACAAGTCCAACACAACAATAACAAATTCATTAAAACAAATCAGAAAAACACACATTTAAAAAGGCCTTGCTGTTCCTCTTTAATGTGTGGGGGCTCTGGGTCCTCTTGAAGCTGCTCTCCCTATAGACTGGTCCAGAGTTCCTCCTGTTCCACTTTAATGTGTGGCGGCCCTGGGTCCTCTTGAAGCTGCTCTCCCTATAGACTGGTCCAGAGTTCCTCCTGTTCCACTTTAATGTGTGGTGGCTCTGGGTCCTCTTGAAGCTGCTCTCCCTATAGACTGGTCCAGAGTTCCTCCTGTTCCACTTTAATGTGTGGAGGCTCTGGGTCCTCTTGAAGCTGCTCTCCCTATAGACTGGTCCAGAGTTCCTCCTGTTCCCCTTTTATGTTACTGATCCAGAGTTCCTCCTGTTCCTCTTTAATGTGTGGGGGCTCTGGGTCCTCTTGAAGCTGCTCTCCCTATAGACTGGTCCAGAGTTCCTCCTGTTCCACTTTAATGTATGTCTGACTGCGCACACACCTGCAGGCAATTCCCCCCTTAGCTGCAGCTGCCACAGTGATTGAGCATGTGGATCTGCCCCATATCCCGTCCCCTACATGCTCAAATCCAACCAATGGTCAATGCAAATCACCACATGAAGTTACAGTGCATATAAACCAGCCTGATTATCACTTCAAAATAAAATGTTCAGTGGCAACATGTTGCTGGCTGCGTGAATGGAAAAAGTGGTCCGATTTGGAGGTGGAAGGGGGAAATGCAAATGGTGATAATCAGAATGTCATGTGTATTATAACATTGCACCTGAAACAAAATGATGTGTGTCAATTATGTTCTTATCACCATGCAATCAAAGAGTACAACTTGAAGTCTGAATGTCGCATTTTGGCCACTGCCGTAGCCAGACTTGGCACATTCGGTGTGCCACAGAAAGACAGGGTGTGGCCGGGGGGGGGGCGAAGCATTTGGGCCTTTTCAAGCCAGATTGAAAGGAATATGAAGATAGGACCATATGACCATAACCATCAATGTTTGCTCCTTTTCGCACTCATTATTATCAGATAGAAGCAGTCAATTAAATTCTATTTTTTTGGCAACATGTAAAACCACTTTGGTATCTCAAAAAAGTCTCACCTACTTTTTCCAGAGTTTTTTTAGTTGGGAAAGAACGCAAGTTTGGTTGGCATGCAGGTTCGTCTACTGCAGAGTAGGGGTGGGCGGATCGATCCCAAAATATCGATACTCCCGATACCTGAGTCTCGTTTTGAAGATCGATCCTGACATCAAAAGATCGATACTGAACACAGCTTTTGTGCGTGCATTCATGCAGGGCTTCTCCGCCTCGGATTTGCTGTTATGGTGTCATCACATGTGCACTGAAACGAGTATACGTGCCTGGGCCAATAATAGTGCTTGAACGATATGCAGGGCGGGTCTTGTAAAGGAAGGCAAGCAGCAGAGCACAGAGTGGGATTTAAATCCGATGCGCACAATCGCATACAAACACACATGCCATTCCGTGATCTGATCACGGCTCATAGGAACAGGAGCAGATCGTTTGGAGTTATTTTACATCAGTAAATGACAATGTTGTGAAGTGTGACGTAGCCGCATGCAGGCTGTCCACTACTGTGGGACCACTAGCCTACTACCAACTTGTTTAAGCATCTGAGAAACAAGAAAGAGAGCTCTGACCTGCAGAAAAGAGGGGAGGAGGAGGAGGGAAATATCAGACAGAAACCCCCCCCCCCCCCCCCCCCAACACAGAGATAGACTCCACGGGCAGTCTTTTCACAGAGGAAAATAATATCCAGGTATATATAGTCGTTAAATTAATATTAAGGATCTTCAGCATTGGTTAATGTTACATTTTCAAACTGTATCGGTCATAATTTATAGTGGTTGATAAATTGATAAACCTATTGATAAACCTCATAAATAATGACACACTGCTCTCCCCTACATGAAAGTTCATAAGCCATATTTAATAATAAAAAGTATCGGTATCTGTATCGATATCGGCAATTCTGGACCAGTATTACTTGGTATCGGATCGACACCAAATTTTGCAGTATCGCCCACCCCTACTGCAGAGAGATCTGTAGCGTTAAAGCAAATTCATACTGACTGCGGAGTGTCCGGTGTTCACGGCAAGACCGTTCTCTCAGCAGAGGCACATCTTTTTATGGTAAATGCGGTAGCAGTGCAGTGTCTGCAGAGAGCGGAGAATCCCCCTCCAGGCTCCCGTTGTGTTTTTATATATTTTATATATACACAAGGGGGACTGCAAAGGTTGCCACTGGTCTTCTACCAGAAATTGCAGTAAAAACTCTGAGTGTCAAAAGTCTCCCAAAGTCAAACCCCTCCTCCAAGGAAGCACCACCACACATTGAATACCAAAAAAAGAGTTATTTATTTTGGTAGCTTCTGACCGGAAGTCAGCTATTGTAACACTCGTCATAGCGGTTTCCCATAAAGGAAGACACAAGTCGTTGCTTTTCACATCCACATCTAATTTATTTACTTTACAGGTTGTAATCAGTGAAGCTGGCAAGTCAACAATAAAACACTAGTTTAATAATTAACAGTCCTAAAAACAGTGACATAGCAGTAGTCCAGGCATTGCCTTTCTGCAATACTCGGGACGTCCGCAGGAGAAACCTTGAGGGCCTCACCTCAATGACATTTTGAGGCACCCAGCAAACTACAACCCGACGCCGGCGGCTCGCCCCACATCAAACACAGACTTCCAGGCGTCCTCGGTGGTAGCAGTAAATGCGCCCACTGTTTTTGTTGTGAAGCACCGGCTCGCGCCACCGTTTGGGCTGAGACCGCAGGCTTCCGCTAACAGCCCAGGGGCCCTGTTATTCGTACTTCCTGCCCGCGCAGCCTATACGTGCTGACGTAGCGCCGTTGAACGTGCTGCTGACGTCGTACCGTAAAACACGCCCTGCGGCGCCTTACACTATCACACCTCCAAAATCGGAGCACACGGTGAAACACACATAAAATAGTTGGCACTTCTAGATAAAAAAGAATAAATGAGTAAGAAAATCAAACAGTCCTATTTCTCTGTCGAAAACAGTCGGTCGAAGTCGACCTGTCGTTCCCTTCCCTGTGAGGGGGGAGGAACTGAGGGGTTTAAGTTCACAGCAGGCCTTCTTTTTTTTTTTCTTTTTTTTTTAATAGGAAAAGGGACTATTTATTGACAAAAACCCTTGCAGATAGCATTGTTGCCGTTTTTTCAAAATGTACACTTTATTGTCAACAACAGTACAAAAACAAAAGTCTATATTTACAATACTACTATGGCCTTCTCATCTTGCCCTCTTTGGTTTCACTGCTGACCTGATTATTTGAAAAGGAACAAAAAGGCATGAGAAAACAATGGGCGTGGTGCACAAAGATGTCAACCAATGGCTTTTGGGGACCATCCCACAGCGCAAACCGACAGTTTGCCAATCACAACCATTGTCTCCAACGTGGGTTATCCTTCAGACCATTTAACGAAAATAAAACAAAAACAACACAAACACTGTATTGCCTTATGTAACTCTCCTACCATACAGTACCTTTTCAACACTTGAATCGCGCCTTCTGAGGCTTCAAAGAAGATGATCTTAGCATGCTGCAGCACAACCATCCTGGTAGGTTTCACAGCAGGCCTTCTAATCATGTCCAAGCCGGGCCAAGGCCGACAAAGCCGCCCTGGCAACTCCCGACGAATATCTGCCGTTCAGCCATTTTAAAGCCACCTGCGTGGCTTCAAACCACCTGCCTTGATCGGCAGTCTGGATGATACTTTCGATGGAACGTTGTTTTTTGGCATAGACTTGTTCTGTCATCATCGTCTAGCTGGGCGCCATCCTGGTAGCAATAATGCTTCTTTCAGCTTGAACGTATTTAAAAAGAAGTCTGCACAGGTACCCGAAGGGACCCTGGACCTTTGATGATTTATGTGTGGCCATCCTAGTCAAAGAAGGGGGACAAAAAGCCGGAGTTAGACTCTCATTCAAGAGGTCAATAAAAACAATTTATATATTAGCAGGAATGCAAATGTCACATCAGTTCTTCCGTGTGTGATCCTGATTTATATCGGCGAATAATCAATCCTAGTGCAATTGTAGGCTATTTTCAGTTTGTATTTAGCAAGTAAGTTTGTTAACTATTAGTTTTTCTTATTGAAAGACTGTGTGTATTTTGTCATACCTGACAGTTTCGACTGCTGCTTCCTGCAGTATTCCTCAGAGACGTCACGTGATGTTGTTGTGACGTGCTGTATGGCTGGTTTATGAAGGGTTGGCCATCCCACCTGGATAGGTAGGATGACCATGCCCCCTGCTGGCCGGTAGTTTATGGAGGAGGACTGTGTCCCAGGTGTGGGATAGCATGTAAGCCCCCTCATCCCGGTTCACAGTCACATCCTACCTATCCAGGTGGGATGGCCAACCCTTCATAAACCAGCCATACAGCACGTCACAACAACATCACGTGACGTCTCTGAGGAAGACTGCAGGAAGCAGCAGTCGAAACTGTCAGGTATGACAAAATACACACAGTCTTTCAATAAGAAAAACTAATAGTTAATAATAGATAGACGAAATTAACTTGTTTGGATTATTAAGTAAGTTTCTTGTCTGTCTTGTTATGGTAAATGGCCTGCATTTATATAGCGCTTTTATCCAAAGCGCTTTACAATCAGTAGATAGTCTACATTCACCCATTCATACACCGATGGCGGCAGGCTGCCACGCAGGGTGCCTACACACCATCGGGAGCAAGGAGGGTTAAGTGTCTTGCCCAGGGACACAGCGACAGCAGCTGGGAGGGAGCGGGGATCGAACCGCCAACCCTTGCGTCATTGGCCGACCCGCTCTACCTCCTGAGCTAAAGCCGCCCTATACAAAAACCGTCCTATACAAGCCGAGCTAAAGCCGCCCTATACAAAAACCGTCCTATACAAGCCACCCTATACAAAAACCGTCCTATACAAGTATCAACACTATGTGATAACCTTACCTCATCGAAGTTAGCATCTGTCTCCCTGTGCTTTACAAAAACACTGAGCCAAGGCAGCTTGTTTAAGATGGGAGGAATTATTTTCCCACCGCCATCCCCACTCTTTCCTTTCACCTTTTTTTTGGCTTTCACAAATTTGTCCCGAAGGTTCTTCCACTTTTGTTTACAGATGTCAGGATCTGTTGACAAAATTCTACCAATTTCCCTCCACGAATTATTAGTCATCTGTCGGTCTTTGTAGTCTCGGGTGGATGAATCATACACATTTCTGTGTTTCTGTACTTCTTCTGCCAGGCGATGCTCAAACCCGTTCATTTTGCACTGATTTCGCCGGTCACTTGGTCAGTTTGTGGAGGCTTCTTCCCTATACAAACCATAGCAAACATTAGCCAATCATAGCTGCACGAGCTCGCGGCGGGCTCCACGGAGTAATTTTTTTTTGAGAGGAGCGCGGAGCTCCGTGCAGTCCCTCCGCAGAGTCTGGGCGGAGCGCCGCGCTCGCCGCACAGAGCCTCCGCTCCGTGAACACCGGACACTCCGCAGTTAGTATACATTAGCTTTTAGTGTCCTCTGGCTCTCCTGCTGCAGAAGCCACCGGTGTCTTTTAGGCTGCTGCATCATCTTCATCATCGTCTGTCTCTCCACTGTCCACCACCAATACAGGTGCAGGAACGGGTGCACTACAAGCCGCACTTGTTGAGGGGGAGGGCGACGAGTCATCTTCTTCCTCGTCAATGCGACGTTTCTTGCCTTTGTCGAAAAAGCTTAAAAGCGAGCTCTGTTTCATGTCTTCTTGAATTGGCGCTGCAGCTGCATTTGTTTACTTTACTAGGCAGCTTAGCTAGTTTCCCATGATGCTCTGGGGCATAGCGGACAGTCGGACACTTACGCATGCAGCCGCGCTGGAACTACTTTTAAGTAGGGGGTGCTATAAGGAAGGGACGCTCGGTGCTACCCGCACAGAAGAAAATGTGACGTTTTTTGGACTTTTAGCCATATTTAGAGGAATATTTAATTTTAAATTAACATTAGGATTATACTGTTGTGATGTCATTATTTAGTATATTCTCCTCTTCTCTGAAGCATTACTTAATTTACCCTCAGGAATCAGGGACAGTGATAGCCTACCTGCTATTCCTCCCATCTTCTCTTGTCTTGTCTCATTGCACTAACAGTAATGTATGTGCTATGAAGCCACAACCTCTCCATAACAGTTAGCATGGCAGAGGCACCTTTGTTAAAAGTGGAGATGGCCATACTTGCTGCTGCCTCAAGCCTCATTTTCCCCACAAACAGTTTTTGGGCACCGCGTCCATATAACTGAGTTGAGGCACTCGTTTGCATTTTGAGTGCCTCCATGCTGCATTCGCTGTAGCAGGCTGTCGCTTGACATGCGGTGGTACACTGGGATAAGCTTCTGTCCCACATCTCGTGCTAGAAAGTTTCCAGCATGGTGTTTATGGCTGTCAGGTGGTGTTTCTCCTTTCTCCTCTGCTTTCCTATACCAACACCATGAGAGACTGCACCTGGTGTGCAGAGGGTTGTCATCAGTGGACATCAAGTGGAGGAGACCTGCCCATATTGCTGTCTTCATCTGATCTAGTGAACCCTGGTTATCGATAATTGCCCCCCTCTAATAATTTTGCAAAGTTTTCCATTTTTTGGCGGTCAGCTTCCCTCCTAACTTACCCTCAGTACTACACTTTCTTAGTGCTGTACCCATTTGCTTGTGGGTATGATTGATGCGCTCCAATTTCACAACTTCCTGCTGAGGGTATGGGTTCAGAGTAACCACCTCCCTAAATGCTGTACTATCCCCATCTGATCTGGGGGCACGGTGGCTCAGTGGTAGAGCTGTCGCCTCGCAGTCAGAAGGTCCTGAGTTCGATTCTCGCCTGGGATACTGTGGGCGCTGTGGTTGTGTTCCCCCCCATATCTTCAGTGCCTACTGCCCAGGTGGGGTATCTCGTCGTAAGGGCCTTTCTGTCTGTGTGGAGTTTGCATGTTCTCCCCGTGCTCCCCCAGGGGGCTTCCTCCGTATATAACCCCCCCCACTAAAAACATGCAGAAGATCAGATCGTCATTGTCATCCGACCAGTGACGACAACATCCGAAGTCGGTCCCCGGGCGCTGTACGAGAAAGCGACCACTGCTCCTGGCCTGCCCCAGGAGGAAAGGACAAAGCCAGGATGGGTTAAATGCAGAGGACAAATTTCACCGGCCACCGTCAGCATGTGTGTGTTGTGGCCCTCCGTGCATGTGTTGTAGGTGTGACAATAAAGACGGGCTGCCGTCTGAAAATCGTTTTTTTTTTTAAATCATTTTTTTTGATAGCATCTCAGTGTAGCGCACCTGGTGGCGATTCACAGACCTAGCCCACATCCTCTTTGCTCACTCCTTCTCCATTGCCTTACTTGATCCTGCAAAGTTTTTAGCACAGTCATTGTGTTTCTCTCTCCAGCTGTCAAACTCCTGCTCAGTTATTTGTTTCTGTCGCTTGGCGTTTTCCTTCAGGGCACAGGCATGACAATATGAGGAGAGGACCTCATAGTCTATCACCAGTCCTGTAAGGATGTCAATGCACACACCGATTCCATAGTGAGAACTGCAGCCTCTTTTTTGCCAGGTGCCATCAAAAGACACGCTTATGTTTATAACAGCATCTGCATCCTGCCTCAGCAACTCTGCCACATCTGGATCAACATCTGCATAAGCCTGCCTGATCTGCTCCCTGGTCCTGTGCAGTGACGCCAGGCCTCTCTCAATTTCTGCCACTGAAATGCACCCCCTGCTTCATTCATGACATTGTTGTTTTTATCTTTCTGGCATCTTCTTGCAAGTGACATCTGTTGCAGTGGTGTAGTCTACCTTTTTTCAGAGGGGGGGCTTAACCGGAAGTGGGCGTGGTTTCGGCCGGAAGTGGGCATATATTCGATCCCCCCCCCCAAAAAAAATTCTGAATAGCTTCAGAACTGAGCTTATGATCAGTGTTTTTGATCACAAGAGTAAACTATTTACAGAGCAGAAACAGATTTTTTTAATTAATTAAATTCAGTCAATCAATGAACACATCACATGCAGTAGTTTTTGAAGCAAAATGCATCAACCCCCCCCACACACACACACACACAAAGTCAAACCAAACCACAATGTTAATTATGTGGTGTGTGTGTGTGCAGAACAGCTTCAGAATAATGACCTATTTTTAATAAAAACCACGATAAAAAAGGTTGAATTTAAACACTTTATTTTGAACAAGCTTATCAAGGCACAGAGGTAGTAATTTTACTGTTAACACAACTATTAAAAACAGTGGAGACACGCACATCCCAAAAAGAAATCAAAGGCAGGTGCCGGTGTTCTGGATTAACTGGCTTTCAAGTTAACTCGCGATGTGTCAGTGGTTACTGTGGCAACGCGGGGGCGGAGCTGGGCGGCGGCAGCTCTCAGAAAAAGGTTTGGCTGCCCTCGCGAATGCCTGATCATAAATGTATGTGCCCATTGTAACTGTCATTTTAATAAATATTAATTTGATTGTGATGTTGACGTGCAAGTTCTTTAATGCAGCGGAGCTCGTGGCAGTCATCAGCTGCATTTAGAAAGTTTCAGAAAAAAAGGAAGAAAATAAAACGCACAGGGGGGATTTGATCTCACACACAAATAGAAAAGAAGACACTGCGGAAGTGATGTTCCTCCAATATCAAATAGTGAGAAATGAACAGCTGATCGACACTATAGCCTACATACAGTGTTTCCTCGTTTATTGCTTGGATTAACTTGCAAAGTTAAGGTTGTTAAGGCACTAGGCTACTATCATTAGAAATTTGTTTCACATAACAGTAGCCATAGTCAGACTACTGCACTGAGTTAATTCTGTTCTTATAGGCAGCTGAGCTCATGACAGTCATCACCTGCAAAATGCTACAAAGACACAATACCTTTTTTAATCAATCTGCACCACAACTTCATACAGTAGGATTATCCACTTTCTGATCCTTAGACCTAGTCCAGAGAGAGAAGCCACCTCCCTACCTGGAAAAAATGTTCCACACGCTGCAGCTGCAGCCAGAGCCCCAGAGGCTAATGACCTTGAGTAGGCTATAAGCCTCTCCAATAAGCAAATGTTCAAGTATCCCATGCAGGTACAATGATAGATACAATTTGACAGTATGTCTTGTCGCACACTGTGCCACAGCAACACTAAAATAATGTGTACATTAAGATACAATTTGACAGTATGTCTTATCGCACACTGTGCCACAGCAACACTAAATAATGTGTACATTAAGATACAATTTGACAGTATGTCTTATCGCACACTGTACCACTGCAACACTAAAATAATGTGTACATTAAGATACAATTTGACAGTATGTCTTGTCGCACACTGTACCACTGCAACACTAAAATAATGTGTACATTAAGATACAATTTGACAGTATGTCTTGTCGCACACTGTGCCACTGCAACACTAAAATAATGTGTACATTAAGATACAATTTGACAATATGTCTTGTCGCACACTGTGCCACAGCAACACTAAAATAATGTGTACATTAAGATACAATTTGACAGTATGTCTTGTCGCACACTGTACCACTGCAACACTAAAATAATGTGTACATTAAGATACAATTTGACAGTATGTCTTGTCGCACACTGTACCACTGCAACACTAAAATAATGTGTACATTAAGATACAATTTGACAGTATGTCTTGTCGCACACTGTGCCACTGCAACACTAAAATAATGTGTACATTAAGATACAATTTGACAATATGTCTTGTCGCACACTGTGCCACAGCAACACTAAAATAATGTGTACATTCTGATACAATTTGACAGTATGTCTTGTCGCACACTGTGCAACAGCAACACTAAAATAATGTGTACATTAAGATACAATTTGACAGTATGTCTTGTCGCACACTGTGCAACAGCAACACTAAATAATGTGTACATTAATAAAACAATTTAACAGTATGTCTTATCGCACACTGTGCAACAGCAACACTAAATAATGTGTACATTAATAAAACAATTGAACAGTATGTCTTATCGCACACTGTGCCACAGCAACACTAAATAATGTGTACATTAATAAAACAATTTAACAGTATGTCTTGTCGCACACTGTGCCACTGCAACACTAAATAATGTGTACATTAATAAAACAATTTAACAGTATGTCTTATTGCACACTGTGCCACAGCAACACTAAAATAATGTGTACATTAAGATACAATTTGACAGTATGTCTTGTCGAACACTGTGCAACAGCAACAGTAAAATAATCTGTACATTAATAGGACAATTTGACAGTATGTCTTGTCGAAAACTGTGCCACAACAACACTAAAATAATGTGTACATTAATAAGACAATCAAAGCAGACTCTTAAGAGTAACGCAGAAGTTACTTTCCCTAGTAACTAATTACTTGAAGTAACTAGTAACTCTAAAGTAATTAAATTACTTTTTGAGAAAAGTAACTAGTAATTGTGACTAATTACCCATTTTGAGTAACTTGCCCAACACTGCATTGCAGTAATATTTCAGAGAAGCAGAGAAGCAGACTTAAGGGTTGAGCTCATGAAGGAGGCTGATTTCCCTCATCTCACTGCTGCCGTATTTCTGCCTGATCACCTGGGGGGGACATACAAGGCATTAGATTAGGTCACACTCAAAAAATAAACAAACAAACAAACAAAACATTGCATCTTATTGAGACTTGAGACTGTTGGCAACCAACTCACCATGAACCCTGGTTCCCCCTCATTGGCAGCCGCGACATTCCTGCAAAGGCGCTGCATGATGGGTTTGAGGTGGTCCTGGTCATAACCCGAGTAGTGTTCTGTTGGAGACTGCAACGAGAGAGGACAGATCAAATCACTCATGTGTTGGTTGATTCTTTAAATCACATCATTTACCGTATGAACTCATGTTGACTTGCTTCAGTCAACCTTTGACTCCATATGAAGCCCTATGAACTTCAGTTAACTCACCCATGAGCGGCGATCATGCAGCAGCTGGGCGAGGCAGAGCGAAGCAGCGGCTACCTCTGAGGGCCGGAGATGCACCATGTCGGCATCTGGCAGAGTTAACTCCATGAGCAGAGACCTGGAGTATCTAAAACAGAAAGACACCCGACTCCTCTGGCACTCAGTCACCCTCTCCGAATACTGGAGGGAAAAGCGGATCCCCCGCGGGCTTCGCTTGAATAAAATCCCCTCCTTTGGCCTGGACGACGCTGATTTCATGCAGAAATGGGAACAAATTCTCAATAAATGTTCTCTGGATTTAATGCTTCTGATTATTGAAAAAACAAAAGTGGAGAAAGATAAGACAGACAGCGACATCACGGCACTTGAAACCAAAATCAAGTCACAAGCCGACATTGAGACATTCAACACAATGAACAACAAAATCACGGCATCACTGAAATCCTTTCAAAAAGATCTACAGAGTTACAAACTCAAAAAATATGAAAGGGATATCAAAGATTATGCCGATGGGACAGTGTATGAATGGAAAAATGAAAAGAAGAATGAAAGGAGACGACCCCCGAACAAGCCCCGCCCGGCCCGGTGTCTGGGTAACCGGGAATGGAGACTCTCCACGTCGGCCAGTGAATGGGATTCCCCTGAGACGAGCGACGCTGACAGACAGCACAATCGGTTTCCTTTTTTGGGCAACGACGACCCCCCCCCCCCCCGCGGCAAGCCTCCAAGACGAAGACGAGGAGGGGCACAAGGGGGGGGAGGGGGGTTTTATCCAGAAGCCCTGCGCCGCTCAGAACGCAACCTGAACAAACCGTAATCAACATCTCCCTCCCCCCCTTGGATTCTGTTTTCCCTTTTGGTGGGGGTCCCCGTCCCCGCTAAGGCTTCGTCTTGGTACAAAACTGGCCAAAGCTACCTCTTGGAGGTTGAAATTTAGGAACATGTCTGTTTTTGCCAAATAATCTCCCCCGAAACTTCCGTGCTTAACAAAGGTCTGTCATTCTGTCCCACCAACTTAGTCAATCCCTTTCAATTAAAGGTTGACTGCTTTAAATTCTTCAGATCCCTTCAACTCAAGCATTTCTTTTCTCCCAGAACTAATGTTCTAACTAATGGTGACGTCATCCTCAGAAACTCTGAGACCAATGACACAAGAGAAGCCACACCATTTAAGAAAAAGTCACGATTTGTCCCATATGCCAACTTGAATCCGTCTGTAATCACATACAGCCACCTAGTCGAAAATGACCTTGATAAAATCCTTAAAAAGGCAAATCACAATAAATCAAATCTGTCTAATAGTGATTTGAAGTGCCTAAATGAGCTGGAGAAGAGAAAAGACATTGTCATTCGCCCAGCTGACAAAGGTGGCTCAGTCGTAATAATGAGTTTTGAACAATATAACGAAAGCATCTTGTCCCAGCTCAGAGACCAAGATTGCTACACCCCCTTACCTCATAACCCAGCCAGTACACATAAAGCCATCATCGATCAGGTTATAGAGACATCATGCTCCAGAGGCTGGATTACTGATAAGGAAAAAGCATTCTTATCCATTCAATTTCCAATCTGTCCCGTTTTCCACGGCCTCCCCAAGATCCACAAAACTCTCTATAACCCGCCACTCAGACCCATAGTGGCTAGTATAGGCTGCCTCACTGAACCTCTGTCACAATACCTGGACTTCTTCCTTAAGAAATTTGTCATAGACCTCCCTTCCTTTTTAGGAGATACCACGGATGTATTGAATCTATTAAATTCATTCAATACAGATAAAGAATTCCTACTGGTTACCTGTGATGTACAAAGCCTATACACCTGCATCCCTCATGATGCTGGCCTTGAAGCCATGTCTCACTATCTGGACAAACGCCCTACAGAAACACTACCACCAAATTAATTACTGGTAACCCTCACAGAAATAGTCCTGTCACATAACTACTTTCAATATGCAGGTTCTTATTTTCTACAGAAAAGAGGTGTTAGTATGGGCAGTGCCTTTGCGCCCTCATATGCCTGCCTAACCATGGGCTTTTGGGAGGAGAAATACATTAATAATCCTTCTAATAATCAGTTCCTTCCTCTTATTCTCCTGTGGAAAAGATACATTGATGATGTATTTTTTGTCTGGACCGGTACCACCTCAGAACTCAACGACTTCAGTGATTACATCAACTCCACCACACAATACCTCCGTTTTACTATGGAACATTCCAGTGAGAAAATCAACTTCCTTGATCTCACCATCTACAATAACGAACATGGAGGCCTATTCAGTACCATTTATCGCAAACCAGTTAGTAGGAACACCCTCTTGAGAGCAGATAGCCATCACCCGCAACAACTAATCAAAAACATCCCGGTGGGTCAATTCCTCCGACTGAAACGAATCTGCAGCACGGAGGATGAATTTATTCTTAAGGCTGGGGAGATGAAGCAGCGCTTCTCAGACAGAGGATATGCTGAGACTGACATCGCGGCAGCCTATGAAAGAGCTGTGCGCACCCCGAGAACCCGCCTCCTCAACAAAACTGTCGGTATTACACCCGGACAGCCCCGTCTCTGCTTTGCCACCGAGTTCTCTCCCATCAGCGGAGCCATCAAACAGATAATGTTGAAACACTGGCATATTCTTCAGTCGGATCCAACCATGAAGTCCCTCTGTCCTGATCCCCCCCGAATCGCCTTTAGGCGAGCCCGATCACTGAGAGACAGGTTAGTACACAGCACCATGACCCCACCCCCCTCTACTCCCACCTGGCTACCACCCCCTCCCTCGAGTTTCTACAGATGTGGCCACTGTACTCATTGCTCCAATTCCTCTGACACAAAACATTTCCTGCACCCCCGGACTGGTAAAAAATATCCTATCAAGTCCTTCATAAACTGCAGTACCACACATGTCATCTACATGCTGAAATGTTTATGTGGGAGTGTTTATATAGGACAAACTAAACGAGCATTAAAGCTCCGCATCGCTGAACACAAAACGGCCATCCGCACCCAAAACCTGGACTATGCAATAGCAAGACATTACAAACAAGCCCACCATGGTTCAGTCGCCTCCCTTAAGTTCTGGGGGATAGAGAAAGTCTCTTCCCCACGGATAGGGTAGGGAAACTTGGGACTTTGACGGAGCGACAGAGAGGTGCCGTCAGGGCTACCCGAGTACCGGGCGCCGCCACAGGGCGGCGGCGGCGAGCCGTGCCGTCAGGGCTACCCCGTGCCGTCCGGGCCCCTGTCACTCAGAAGCGGCGGGGATGTCGCCCTTGGCCCCGCCCACATGCCACCAGGGCTACCCGGTGCCGTCAGGTCAACTTTGTCCCACAGCGCCCCCAGAGGCCGGGGGATGTCGCCCTTGGCCCCGCCCACATGCCACCAGGGCTACCCGGTGCCGTCAGGTCAACTTTGTCCCACAGCGCCCCCAGAGGCCGGGGGATGTCGCCCTTGGCCCCGCCCACATGCCACCAGGGCTACCCGGTGCCGTCAGGTCAACTTTGTCCCACAGCGCCCCCAGAGGCCGGGGGATGTCGCCCTTGGCCCCGCCCACATGCCACCAGGGCTACCCGGTGCCGTCAGGTCAACTTTGTCCCACAGCGCCCCCAGAGGCCGGGGGATGTCGCCCTTGGCCCCGCCCACATGCCACCAGGGCTACCCGGTGCCGTCAGGTCAACTTTGTCCCACAGCGCCCCCAGAGGCCGGGGGATGTCGCCCTTGGCCCCGCCCACATGCCACCAGGGCTACCCGGTGCCGTCAGGTCAACTTTGTCCCACAGCGCCCCCAGAGGCCGGGGGATGTCGCCCTTGGCCCCGCCCACATGCCACCAGGGCTACCCGGTGCCGTCAGGTCAACTTTGTCCCACAGCGCCCCCAGAGGCCGGGGGATGTCGCCCTTGGCCCCGCCCACATGCCACCAGGGCTACCCGGTGCCGTCAGGTCAACTTTGTCCCACAGCGCCCCCAGAGGCCGGGGGATGTCGCCCTTGGCCCCGCCAACATGCCACCAGGGCTACCCGGTGCCGTCAGGTCAACTTTGTCCCACAGCGCCCCCAGAGGCCGGGGGATGTCGCCCTTGGCCCCGCCCACATGCCACGAGGACTACCCGGTGCCGTTTAAGCAACTTTGTCCCAAATGATGCCCCTTGGGTCCCCATACACATTTTCACCCAAAACGTTAAACATACACATTTTCACCAAAGATATTGAATAGACACGTTTTCACCAAAAATGTTTAATACACACAACAAAGTAAGGCGGGGCCACCAAAGAAATGTCACCCAGAAATGAGAGCAATCGACTCCAATAGACCTGAAACACACTCCTACATACATCCCTGGGGAGTGAATTGGGCTTTGACACACAAGTAGCCCTAATGGCATCTCTTTTTCAAAAGTAGCCCTGACAGCATGCCATCAGGGCTACTTTGGCACCAAAGGTGCCATCAGGGCTACTTACTATCTAAAGAGACCAAGATAGATAGTAAGTAGCCCTGATGGCACCTTTGGTGCCAAAGTAGCCCTGACAGCATGCCATCAGGTCGACTTTGGCACCAAAGGTGCCATCAGGGCTACTTACTATCTAAAAAGAACCAAGATAGATAGTAAGTAGCCCTGATGGCAGCTATTTTGCCAAAGTAGCCCTGACAGCATGCCATCAGGTCGACTTTGGCACCAAAGGTGCCATCAGGGCTACTTACTATCTAAAGAGACCAAGATAGATAGTAAGTAGCCCTGATGGCACCTTTGGTGCCAAAGTAGCCCTGACAGCATGCCATCAGGTCGACTTTGGCACCAAAGGTGCCATCAGGGCTACTTACTATCTAAAGAGACCAAGATAGATAGTAAGTAGCCCTGATGGCACCTTTGGTGCCAAAGTAGCCCTGACAGCATGCCATCAGGTCGACTTTGGCACCAAAGGTGCCATCAGGGCTACTTACTATCTAAAGAGACCAAGATAGATAGTAAGTAGCCCTGATGGCAGCTATTTTGCCAAAGTAGCCCTGACAGCATGCCATCAGGTCGACTTTGGCACCAAAGGTGCCATCAGGGCTACTTACTATCTAAAAAGAACCAAGATAGATAGTAAGTAGCCCTAATGGCATCTCTTTTTCAAAAGTAGCCCTGACAGCATGCCATCAGGTCGACTTTGGCACCAAAGGTGCCATCAGGGCTACTTACTATCTAAAGAGACCAAGATAGATAGTAAGTAGCCCTAATGGCATCTCTTTTGCCAAAGTAGCCCTGACAGCATGCCATCAGGTCGACTTTGGCACCAAAGGTGCCATCAGGGCTACTTACTATCTAAAGAGACCAAGATAGATAGTAAGTAGCCCTGATGGCAGCTATTTTGCCTAAGTAGCCCTGACAGCATGCCATCAGGTCGACTTTGGCACCAAAGGTGCCATCAGGGCTACTTACTATCTAAAAAGAACCAAGATAGATAGTAAGTAGCCCTGATGGCAGCTATTTTGCCAAAGTAGCCCTGACAGCATGCCATCAGGTCGACTTTGGCACCAAAGGTGCCATCAGGGCTACTTACTATCTAGTTAGATGCCATTTAAGCCCCACTTACCATTCAACATGCTATGGATTCATTTTTAGTTGTGGACACTTTAGTTAGCCTGCGTGATCCCAGAGCCTCTGGATAATGGCAGTCCCCTCTCCAGAGGCTCTGGGATCACGCAGGCCTTAAGCCGCCACGCCACGTCAAGGCAGTGTCCATGTGGAGTTTTTTTTTTTTTTTTTTTTTTTTGGGGTTTTTTTGTTTCTGCAAATGCAGTTTTTTTTGTTTTTTTTCCTGCAAGTGCAGTTTTTTTTTTTTTTCCTGCAACAGCAGTTTTCTGTTTTCTGCAACAGCAGTGCAATTAACATGGTGGCAAGCTACCACACAGGGTGCTCACACATCCATAAAATTATAAAATATTGACAGCTGTAAACAAGGGTTGTGGGGAGGGTGGGGAGGGTTTCTGGGGTTCCACAGACAGCAATAAAAAGAAAAACAATATGAACAATAAAACAAACAAACAAAAACATCAACTTGTGAGAACAATTAACTTTAACAAATATTTACAATGGTGATGGTGGGGAGTCTTATTGGGGGTGGTAGTCTGGGATCTTTCTTAATTTGATTACCGCCTGGTGCAGTCGATACTTGGAGGGGCTGAAGGGGCTGATTTTGGCTGGGGACAGGAGAGCAGCCCTCCGGGTGGCATACCTCCTCTTCTTCTTTGGTGTCTGTATTGTAAGCACAAACATAAGACAAATTAAATGTTGTGAACTTGGGCACAGTTAAAAGACAAAGAGGCTTCATCATACATGATTTGACTTACCACCTCAAGCTCAGGTTGGCTGCTGCCTTCTGGGCTGGTAGGGGGAGAGCGCTTGGCCGCCCTCTTTCTAGGGGACACCTGCGGGTACTTGTGTGCCCAGCTAGGCCTGCCTGTGGCATAACTGCCACGCCTGGCAGTGCGGCCAAGACGGCGGGCAGGTCCTTCTCCCGGGCCCGTCACTACATCCAGTGGCCCCCGTCGCGTGGGCGAGGCACTGGAGGGCCTCATCTCAGGCCTGCGGCCCCTCACCCACTCGGCAGATCGATGCCTTTGGCTTGGGCCCGGCGTTTGATTATCGTCTGCAGGAGTGGGAGGGGGGGAGTGCACTTCCATATCTGTGCATGCGGAAATCGCGGTGAATATTTGGCGCATGCGCGCCGCGCGCCCCACATCTTTATACATTGCATAAAATCTTTCCTGTGAATTTATGGAATGGTCCATGAATCTTGCCACCTCCGCCCGCAGTTCTGGGTCAGTTTCCTTCCAGTTCTGAAAACAAAAGAACAGCCTTTTCAAAGCCTAACCCTAGCAATCGACTCCAATAGACCTGAAACACACTCCTACATACATCACTGGGGAGTGAATTGGGCTTTGACACTTAAGTCTCACTTAGTAGCCCTGATGGCATCTATTTAGCAAAAGTAGCCCTGACAGCATGCCATCAGGTCGACTTTGGCACTAAAGGTGCCATCAGGGCTACTTACTATCTAAGGAGACCAAGATAGATAGTAAGTAGCCCTGATGGCAGCTATTTTGCCAAAGTAGCCCTGACAGCATGCCATCAGGTCGACTTTGGCACCAAAGGTGCCATCAGGGCTACTTACTATCTAAAGAGACCAAGATAGATAGTAAGTAGCCCTGATGGCAGCTATTTTGCCAAAGTAGCCCTGACAGCATGCCATCAGGTCGACTTTGGCATCAGGGCTACTTACTATCTAAAGAGACCAAGTTAGATAGATTTGTTTCAAAGCCTGGTTCCACTTTACATGAACTCGCACCCCGTACAAACCAAGGGTTGTAGCTCCAAATAATTTATCTCACATAGGTTTAACTCACATAGGTGGAGACTGCCGTTCTGACATCCAGGAAGGACGGCTTCCCTTCCAGGCCCATCCCTGTCCATGCTCGCCTGAAGTGGCGAATAAGGTTCCGAGACTGGCCCACTCCCGAGGTGTTGAAGAAATACTCCGTCTTTGGTGGGGTCCTCTCCCTCAGCAGGAGCCAGTCCCGGAACCATTGCATCTCGTCAGCATATAGGTAGATCTGTGAGAAGCCGTGAGTCCTCACAGTCTTACTGTCTGCGACCTGCAACAGAAAAAGAGGCAGACAAAAAGATTCAACAGACAAAACCTTAATGATCATTACACATGATCAAGTACAACAAAATACATGCATTAGGAAATGAAATTCATGAATTTTAAAGACTGTTTTACATCCAGTCTAAACTTACATTGATGAGGTAGCCGGTCTCGTCATTGCCGTGGGCTCCGGCGACCTCCAGCGTTGTCATGCCAGTCAGCACCCCTGACCTCTTCCCATATAGTGTCACCAGGTAGGCGGCCAGGTGCCCATAGAAGCTGTAGATGCTGGTCCACGCCTTGTCCCTGCGTGTGACTGGTGGTGGGGCCTTTGTGATGGCGGCTGTATCAAGAACACAGCCAAAGAGAGCAGGTTGGGGGGAGATAAATGAGAAAGAGGGGGAAGAGATTATTAGCCATCCAATGAAGTATGAGGTGAGTACGAGTGAGTAGGTCAGTTAGAATAATGTATAAGAACGTTGTTGCTCAAGGTCTAAGGCATGTATAACAGGTAAGTGAACACACACATTTCTCCATGTTTACGGTAGGTATAGCAGGTATACCACAAACACACACACATATGTAGAATGAGGACTTACCCAGTAACTTGGGGATTAATTTTCGTGCCTTTTCCTGGCAGGTGGCAAGGGCTTCTTTTGGGAGGAGCGCCTTCTCCTTCCTGGCTTTTACCAGGCAACGGTGGAGCGACACCGTCCTGTTGATGAGTGTTGTGGTCCTCTTGGCCGCCCGACTCAAGACCACCCAGTCCTGCGCTCTCACCCGGCTGTCCTTGGGTCTTTTGAGGGAGCAATATGTCAGGAAGTCGCTGACCTCCGTCAGGAATTTTACCTGGCTGGTGGGTGCCAGCCCCAGCTGTCTGAGGATGTGAGGGAGGCTGTGGAAAGATGAGTTTGTGTTTAGTCACTATTGGGATTGTGGCATAAACAATTAGTGATTTCTTGTTGTCATAACTACACCTACTTTCTCTGGCGGCGCAAGTTATTGATAAAATGCCAGGTCCAAAAGTCCTTATTTTCCCAGCCCTGCATCATGTAGGCCAGGTACGCCTTGATGTGGCTCAGGGTTGTCACCCCATTTTGAATCATTTTCGGGGTGAGGATCTCTTGATCCCCGAGCAGGTATTCCTTGTATTCGTCCAGGAACCTCGCTGTGAAGGCACATGATAAATGAGTGATTAACCATTTGTATTAGTATGACTAATGACTCTGTATGTCATTAGTAAACGTACAGAGTGTGTTGTTTCTCACCAATTGTGGGCGGGAGCTGAACAAATCGCATCTGCGATCCCTTGCCACTGCCGCCGAAGATTCTACGGATGTCGTCGGGCAGGGCTATCGCAGGCGCACCGGCGCTTTTCCATTTGCGCTTTTTCAGCGCCGGCAAGACCGGGTACACAATGGGGGAACCAGAGGAACCAGGGCTGCCTGGGCGTGAAGCCACCTGTGCATAGATACAGCAATGTATAATTTGTTACTCCAGGTATGAGCTAAGTATGTCAGGTAGGTGTGCCAGCATTCTTTATACTCCATATTCATTAAGGAAGACAATCTTGTGGCAGTACAACATTTCACTCACTTCAATGACTGGGTCTGACTCGGGCACATCCTCATCTGAATGGGGCGCTGACACCTGCTCGGGTGAAGCCACCTGTGCATAGATACAGCAATGTATAATTTGTTACTCCAGGTATGAGCTAAGTATGTCAGGTAGGTGTGCCAGCATTCTTTATACTCCATATTCATTAAGGAAGACAATCTTGTGGCAGTACAACATTTCACTCACTTCAATGACTGGGTCTGACTCGGGCACATCCTCATCTGAATGGGGCGCTGACACCTGCTCGGGTGAAGGCACCTGTGCATAGATACAGCAATGTATAATTTGTTACTCCAGGTATGAGCTAAGTATGTCAGGTAGGTGTACCAGCATTCTTTATACTCCATATTCATTAAGGAAGACAATCTTGTGACAGTACAACATTTCACTCACTTCAATGACTGGGTCTGACTCGGGCACATCCTCATCTGAATGGGGCGCTGACACCTGCTCGGGTGAAGGCACCTGTGCATAGATACAGCAATGTATAATTTGTTACTCCAGGTATGAGCTAGGTATGTCAGGTAGGCGTAACAGCATTCTTTATAGTCCATATTCATGTATATATACATGTATAAAGAAGTCATATAATTATATAGGTAATACATTGTACTCACAGTTGTGGGGGTGGGCAGGCTGCTGTCCGTGGAGGATGATCCAGAGGCCACGGCTGGCCTATGACGGGCCTTCTTGGTGTGCCGGAATTTTGCAGCCTTCTTTTTTCCTGCAGGAGGAGGCTGTCTGGGTTCCTCTGTGGAGGAGGCCTCAGAGTCACCTGGAGCTGGGAGCATGGCACCTTGCTGTAGAAATGAAACATAGAGAGAAAGCGGATCCAAGTCAAGGATAAGTATTTAGATATTCTACAGTATTTAAACTTGTCCCTCTGTTTTCACTTACCCTCACTACCGCCCTCAATTTGGCCCGCAGGGCCAAGTTCTCCCGCTGTAGTTGAGAATTATCATCGGTGAGCCGCCTGTTCTCCTCCGTGAGTAGCCTGTTTGCAACGCGGAGCTCGGCGTTGCTCAATTCAGGTGGGGGGGGTGCATGGGCTGGCCCGGGCTCCTCTTCAGCTTCTCCTCCCTCATCCCGGTCCATGGTGGTGGCCATGGGGGGATCAGGGTTGGATGCCGTGAGGCGGCTCAAAAGTTCACAGGCGGCCTGTTTCTGTAGCCTAGCCCGGACGGCGAACATCTCCTCCCCCGTCAGCTCGCGATGTACTAATAGGTGCTTCCGAAGACACCTAAAGCGTTTCCCTAAGCACGACGCTATCGGGCAGCTTCCCTCCTCCAGGGGCAAGTGGTGGGTGGCCATGTTGTTATAAATGGACCTCTCCTGGCTGTTCTGGATTTCGAGGTGTTGCTCCCTCAGGTGCTTGGCCAGGTGGCGATAGCGGCGATCACTTTCACACCCCGGGATGGGGCATGCCACCTCTGGCCCGCTTCTCTTCCCCATTGTTTTACTGTAAAATAAATTAAAAAAGAATCTTTACCACATGCCAAACCATTACACCTGCCCTCTCATGCTAAATGTATCATGAAAACAAGCCACCATCACCCAAGAGTCTTTATCTATCCAAAGAAAATAAACAAACATTCCTACATAACACCACGCTTGAGTTTGTATCTAGGTAGGTAGGTAGGTAGGTAGAAATTCATGTACCAGCAGCTCACATACAGTTAATAAAAACACACAGTAGACAATATTAGAAAAACACACTAAAAAAATATATAAAAAGATACTAACAGACCGTGTGCCAAGCCAAAACCTAAAGTGACTGAGTGCCTAATAGAGAACATATAATAAAAAAAAAAAAAAAAATCTGAGAAAAATTAAAATGAAAGCATGCCAACTGCCCCCCCCCCCCCCCCCCCCCAGCCTCCCCATCATGTCAAGTAAAGTCAAGTACTTAACTAACATGTAATATACATTAATAATTGCGCAAAAAGTAGCAATTTCAGCCCTAAACACACTCATTTATTGATTATAGTTTGATTAAAAATGAGAAATATGAGTTGGACCCTCGAATATATTAACAGAAAACATCTACTTCATCATGTGAATTAATCTCTTGAACAATTTGGGTGTTTTTCGCCGAAAAAACGGCAAGAAAGTTACCCCTTTCACTGATGTGATGTGATAAGCTGTCAAAGTTAGCTCTCAAAGTGGAATGCTGTCGAATTGTACTGCTTTTGAGTCAAAAAACTGAAGCAAACTCACCCTTTCTCACTGGAAATGAACTGCAGAAAACGGAAGTAAAGGACTGTGCTGCTGCTGTCATGTGGTAAACTCTCCTCTCTGACTCTCTCTCTGTGATGCTCTCTCTCATCTCTCTGTCTCTCTCTCTCCTCTCTCACTCGCCCCAAGTGTTTGTTTACACAGGTGCAAGACAGGCCGGCGCCCAGGCAGCAATGCCACGCCCACTGAAGATGCTGCTCTTCGCGTCCTGCTCTGTTGCTCGGATATTTTAAAGGGTACCTATGGCCAATTTTTTTTTTTATTTTTTTTTTAATCAGGATTGGCCACTAATAATGAGACAATGGCACCGTTAAAATATTAGCCTCCAAAAACAAGGCCTTGTGGAGTAATAGCCCTTTCTATTGGTCAAATGTACAAAGAAAGTAACAAAAACGACTAGTTTCAAAACCTCTCTAGGTAGACGTTGATTTCAGAGTGAGCTAAAGGGCATGTGGGTGTCAAAGGTCAATCCAGCACGCAGAAAACAGGCTTTATTGTTTTATTTTCATACTTTTTGAGGTGTGCAGGCATGTAACGTACCTCCGATTACGCTCAAATTTGCTGACCGTATTCGTAGAAAGATGGCCTAGCTGACAGGCAAATTTCGTGAAGTTACCTGTGGGAGTCAAGGTTCAAAGGTCAATCCAGCAGGCCCAGAACAGGGTTTACTGTTTTCTGTTCCTACGTTTTGAGGTGTGTAGGGTTGTAGGGTATGTCAAATTTGGCTCAAATTTGCTGGACACCTAGGAGACAGTCTTTGGGCCACTGGGGGAGATAATTGATAAGCAAGACCTAAACCCACACAGGGTCCTACACTCTAACAGCACATCGCCTGAGGGTGGGTTTGGGCTGAAACACTTGGTGCATTTTTTGCAGTTATTTCAAATAAATATACTTGCGTGTGGAATCTTTGGTCTGGCCTCTGTGAGACTTTCTATTCCTTTGAGGAATAGAAAGTCTCATAGAGGCACGCAAGCCTCCACGCCACGACAAGGCAGATTCCATGTGGAGGTTGTTGTTTTTTTGTTGTTTTTTGTTTTGTTGTTTTTTTGTTTTTTTTTGTTTCTGCAAGTGCAGTTTTTTTTATTATTTTTTTCTGCAAGTGCAGTTTTTTTTTCTTTTTTCCTGCAAAAGCAGGTTTTTATTAAACAGAACAACATAGAACAACATAGAACATAGAACATGTTCGCCTACTGTCCTCCTCAGTATCGTACTGTAGTTTCTTTTTTTTTTTAGTTTATTTATTTGCACTCATTTAAAACATAATATAACAAACATAAACATTTGCCTACATATTGTGCAGGTGAACATCTAAAAAACCCGAGAGAGCTTGTAAACATGATGTCACCTCTTATCAATACACAATCAATAAATTAAAAACAGAAATAAAACTGAATAAAAGAAAAACATAAAAAAGTGTGGGTGTGCTGTGTGTGAAAGGGTGTATGTGGGCAGTAGAATTAAGTTAGGTTCATCAGATAGATCTTAAATTTGTGTTTGAAATGATTGAGAGATTTGGACTGGGATACAAGATGATAAATATTGTTCCATATCTGGACACCCCTATATCTGATAGAGAACTGACAGAGTCCAGTGCGGTAAAATGGGAGGTGTAACAACTTGGCTTGTCTAGTGCTGATATTGTGAACGTTGCAATTTACCTGAAAAAAAGCTTTACAGGGCAAGGGAGTGGAAACATCCTGGGACAATACATTGAAAATAAAAATACATGTTAAGTACTTATTTAAATTGAAAATTGTTAAGATATTTAACTGTTTAAAGAGCGGATCTGAATGAGCAATCCAGTCACTGAAAGTTGAAATTCTACAAAACCTTTTCTGTAATAAATAAAGCTTGTGAAGGTGAGTAGGATAAGTTGCTCCCCAGATTATATTGCAGTATGTAAGATATGGATAGATTAAACTATAGTAAAGGGTTAATAGGCATTTCTGATTAACCAGACTTCTAAATTTACGAATTATACCAACAGACTTCGATATTTTATTGCATACATGATAAATATGGCTCTTCCAGCTCAATCTTTCATCAATCAAGACACCAAGAAAACTTGTTGATGATACCTGGGCAATTTGATTATTTCCAATAAATAAATTTGAATCAGATTTATGGTATGTTTTATTTTTGGATGTAAATACAATAAAACTGGATTTTTTCACGTTTAATGATAATTTATTTAATTTGAACCATTTGGAAATGTATTCTAAGTCTGAATTAGCCTTGGCCATAAGTACAGAGAAATCATTATGCGAAAATAATAAATTTGTATCTTCTGCAAAAAGTACAGGAAATAAACAGGACATAACTGCAGACAGGTCATTAATATAAATAAGAAACAAAAGTGGTCCAAGAATTGATCCCTGTGGGACCCCACAGGTTAAAGTAGAATACTCTGAGGAAAATCCATTAACATTGACAAACTGTTGTCGATTATGAATATAATTGTTGAGCCATTTATAGGTAGTTCCAGAAAATCCATAATGTAGCAGCTTTTGCAGTAAGATGTCATAATTAACTGTGTCAAAGGCTTTGGATAAATCGAGAAATATTCCTAAGGCATATTCATTTTTATTAAAGGCATTGTGAATTTTGTCAACTACCTGAAGTATAGCCATTTCTGTGGAATGCTTTTTCCTAAATCCATATTGATGTAGCAGGGATGCCCCCCTGCTACAGTACGATACTGAGGAGGACAGTGGCATAGGGAGGGCCTAAGCCCTCAGTGTCAGGGGTCAGCAGGTGGTGGAGGAGGGGGGGGCAGGTGATGTGGGTTGGGGTTGAGGAGGTGCAGGAGTGGAGGAGGGGGGGTCAGCCATCCCCCGTGGCTTCTGGCTCCTCCAGGCCTTGTATTTTCGGCAGACCCCTTTTGCCGCCTCCCTCTTTGCAATCCTTATCTTGCGTGACTGCATTGTGTTAGACAAGAAAAACACAGAAGTAATCTTGTGAATTTGTTGTGGGCACTGTTAGGAGACTGATGCATTATCATACATGATTTCACTTACCATAACAGCTTCAGCTAGCTGCTGGCGCTCCAGCTGGGCGGCCTCATAGCGTGCTTCACACTCCTGATGATGCTGGCGGAGAGCCTCAAGTCGGAGAGCCATGCGATTCATTCTGTGTCAAAATCATCAATAAAGACATCATCAAACTCCCCCACTCAGGTTTAGTCCATAAAATGCTGAATATGCTTCCTTTCAGTCTAGGCGTCTACACCCCCCCCATTTCTCATATATCATATAAGTAAGTTGTTCAAAAGTTTATTTTGCTCAAGTTTGTGCTAGTTTAGCAAACAAGAGCTTGTTAGCTTGGCTGGCTAGCGTTAGCGCTCAGCGTGCTGCTAAACTACAGCTTGTTAGCTTGGCTGGCTAGCGTTAGCGCTCAGCGTGCTGCTAAACTACAGCTTGTTAGCTTGGCTGGCTAGCGTTAGCGCTCAAAACTTGTCAAGATAATAACACTTGGTGACCTATTACTTACCTGTTACGTGCTAAGCAATCAGTGGCAAAGCTAAACGGTTTTAAAAGTAGTAGTTATGTGTTCTGCATCAGGATTGGCGACTGTGTAGTGTGAATTTATCTCTTAGGTGGAATTGGAATGTGGAATTTGACAACAGAAAACATCTGCTTTATCATGATAATCAATCTCTTGAGCAATTTTGGTGTATTTCGGAGAAATAACATGACCAATAAACTTTCTCACCTGTTCGTTGTTGTAGCACTCTCCAAATGACCTTTGTAAGCACAGCTACCAGAAGGAGAGGCTCCGGCCCCTCCCACTAATTAAGGCCCAGAAACATACACATACACTCAACTCATTTGGCTCGATGGACACATTATACAGTGCAGATGCTGTATACTTAGCAGCTATGCAGCATCAAACAGTGAACATGAAGGTTCAAAGGTCAAATGTCAAACAGGGTTTATTGGTTTATTTTCATACTTTTTGAGGTGTGCAGGCATGTAGCATAGCTCCGATTAAGCTCAAATTTGCTGACCGTAGGCGTTGAAAGGTGCCCTAGCTGACAGGCACATTTCGTGAAGTTACCTATACAGGAAGTCGGGCAGCAAGCCCATCAACTTTACACTTGGTGCATTTTTTGCAGTTATTTCAAATAAATATACTTGCGTGTGGAATCTTTGGTCTGGCCTCTGTGAGACTTTCTATTCCTTTGAGGAATAGAAAGTCTCATAGAGGCACGCAAGCCTCCACGCCACGACAAGGCAGATTCCATGTGGAGGTTGTTGTTTTTTTGTTTTTTTTTGTTTTGTTGTTTTTTTGTTTTTTTTTGTTTCTGCAAGTGCAGTTTTTTTTATTATTTTTTTCTGCAAGTGCAGTTTTTTTTTCTTTTTTCCTGCAAAAGCAGGTTTTTATTAAACAGAACAACATAGAACAACATAGAACAACACAGAACAACATAGAACATAGAACATGTTCGCCTACTGTCCTCCTCAGTATCGTACTGTAGCAGGGATGCCCCCTGCTACAGTACGATACTGAGGAGGACAGTGGCATAGGGAGGGCCTAAGCCCTCAGTGTCAGGGGTCAGCAGGTGGTGGAGGAGGGGGGGGCAGGTGATGTGGGTTGGGGTTGAGGAGGTGCAGGAGTGGAGGAGGGGGGGTCAGCCATCCCCCGTGGCTTCTGGCTCCTCCAGGCCTTGTATTTTCGGCAGACCCCTTTTGCCGCCTCCCTCTTTGCAATCCTTATCTTGCGTGACTGCATTGTGTTAGACAAGAAAAACACAGAAGTAATCTTGTGAATTTGTTGTGGGCACTGTTAGGAGACTGATGCATTATCATACATGATTTCACTTACCATAACAGCTTCAGCTAGCTGCTGGCGCTCCAGCTGGGCGGCCTCATAGCGTGCTTCACACTCCTGATGATGCTGGCGGAGAGCCTCAAGTCGGAGAGCCATGCGATTCATTCTGTGTCAAAATCATCAATAAAGACATCATCAAACTCCCCCACTCAGGTTTAGTCCATAAAATGCTGAATATGCTTCCTTTCAGTCTAGGCGTCTACACCCCCCCCCATTTCTCATATATCATATAAGTAAGTTGTTCAAAAGTTTATTTTGCTCAAGTTTGTGCTAGTTTAGCAAACAAGAGCTTGTTAGCTTGGCTGGCTAGCGTTAGCGCTCAGCGTGCTGCTAAACTACAGCTTGTTAGCTTGGCTGGCTAGCGTTAGCGCTCAGCGTGCTGCTAAACTACAGCTTGTTAGCTTGGCTGGCTAGCGTTAGCGCTCAAAACTTGTCAAGATAATAACACTTGGTGACCTATTACTTACCTGTTACGTGCTAAGCAATCAGTGGCAAAGCTAAACGGTTTTAAAAGTAGTAGTTATGTGTTCTGCATCAGGATTGGCGACTGTGTAGTGTGAATTTATCTCTTAGGTGGAATTGGAATGTGGAATTTGACAACAGAAAACATCTGCTTTATCATGATAATCAATCTCTTGAGCAATTTTGGTGTATTTCGGAGAAATAACATGACCAATAAACTTTCTCACCTGTTCGTTGTTGTAGCACTCTCCAAATGACCTTTGTAAGCACAGCTACCAGAAGGAGAGGCTCCGGCCCCTCCCACTAATTAAGGCCCAGAAACATACACATACACTCAACTCATTTGGCTCGATGGACACATTATACAGTGCAGATGCTGTATACTTAGCAGCTATGCAGCATCAAACAGTGAACATGAAGGTTCAAAGGTCAAATGTCAAACAGGGTTTATTGGTTTATTTTCATACTTTTTGTAGCATAGCTCCGATTAAGCTCAAATTTGCTGACCGTAGGCGTTGAAAGGTGCCCTAGCTGACAGGCACATTTCGTGAAGTTACCTATACAGGAAGTCGGGCAGCAAGCCCATCAACTTTACACCTATGCACGCGAATCAAGACATATGTCGGATGCCACAATTCACTAAAAATCAGCCGATGAGGCTAGACGTTTCAAATTTGCTGGACACGTAGGAGACAGTCTAAAGCCTCCTCTCAGCAAATCCTACGCTAATCGCACCTACGCCAGAGTCCTGCACCGGGTCGGGGTTCCGCGGGGCCCCGCCGGGTACCCGCAAAAAAACGCGGGGGGCGGGTAAAAAATACACTTCTGTAAATTGGTGGGTCGGGCGGCGGGTAAAAATTAATAAATGCGGACGGGCGGCGGGTGGAACAACGACAACGTATGAGCCTTGTATGTTTTTCTGTTGCACTCAGATGGAGGCAGGGGGTGTGTCTGGCAGGGGGGGGTGTGTCTGGCAGGGGGGGTGTCTGGCAGCTGGTCTGACTCGAACAGGAGAAAAGTTTCTGACGCACGTTTTCGCAGTTTGTTTACATAACCGGCATCGTTTCAAGTATGCGCATACTGTGCAATGTGTGACGCTATATGGACTGCACAAAACATTCAAAACTCAGCTGCGGTCAAGGTGATTGATTGGAGACAATACGAGTCGGACAGATAATATAGTAGGCTAACGTTAGCTTCCAGTCAAACATACACACTGGCTGTTTTCATAGCAACAGGCAAGAACATGTCATGGATGGATAGCGTGAAAGTGGAGAGGTCTCATCCCAACGTGGATTTACGTTCCTCCAACAGCGATCATAAAGGCAGTATGGATTATACCGGACATATTGGAAATAGCTGGTAAGTCACTTTGCTTGCTGTAACTGTCTGTGTGTCTGATAGCAGAGCTATCCAGCTGGTTAGTGAGCTAGCAGCTGCTAAAAGCTAATTAACGTACATCAGCTGACGAGTCTCGGCCAGAAAGACTGCTGTTCGCCTCTCGTGTGAAACGGTGGCAGTTTCGTTTGGTTCACTACAAAATGTTTGCACTGCAGATTAACGGTTATTATATATATGCGGTTCCGGGTCGGGGGGCGGGTCTCATGTCTGCGGGGCGGGGTGGGTTGCGGTACTGATTGATCATATGTGCGGGTTCGCGGAGCGGGGTCGGTACTGCACGTCGCGGGGCCGGGCGGAACCGGGTCTTGAAAATCAGACCCGCGCAGGACTCTGACCTACGCTCAGGGAGCTGTTGTCCCGCACAGCTGAAAATTCTCAGAAATCACACAAAATCAGCTATATTCAGCAAAATTGCAGCCTCCTAGGTGCCTGGGACAAACTTCCACTCAACCTGGATACCGGGTAGCCCTCAGGGCATGGGGGCGTGGCCAAGGGCGACATCCCCGGTGGGCGGGGAGTCGTCTGGGACCAACCGGCACCGGGTAGCCCTGGTGGCATTAGGGGCGTGGCCCCCACCCTGGGACCCGCCCACCGAAAACAAACCCGGGGCTTTAGGTCAAAGCGAGGCTCAGTGGCGCCCCCGGTGGTCCGGGCATAGGGAATGCCCTGCGGGTCCCTGGTGGCACGGGGTAGCCCTGTCGGAGGGTGCCCTGGCGACACCGACCCCAAACGGCACCGTCAAGTAGCCCTGAGAGGTCACCCCGAAGCTTTCGGGGCGGAAAGTCACCCTGACGGCGGAGTAGCCCTGACGGACGAATGGAAAGTATGACCAAACGGCATTTGGCCCGCGAAACTTCCCTCAAGAGAGGTGGCGATATCGTCACAAAACTGTTGAGGCGTGAAGCCTTCTGGATTCACACATTAAATACGGTGGAGCCTAATGGACTTAATGATGAGCTCAGCCTCTCCTGCTTCCTCTAAATGTACTGATATTTTGTGTTCTTGTGTTTCTAAAAATATGTAAAGATATGTAATGATATGCTTCTATTATGCATTGATTCTTTTATGCATTGATCCTCTATCTTCCCTCCCCCCCACCCTCCTTCCTAAGTGCTGTCACAGGATTGGCTTATTGATTGACCACCCCCCATCGCGTCTAACCAATTGTAAACTGCCTTGTGTACTGGGGAGGTATATTTAAACTGCTGTCATTCTGTCATTCCTGTTTAACCCTGATGAAGACGCATTGCGTCGAAACGTTGGTGCACTTAGCCTATTAAAAAGAAACCATCTCACCAGTGACCCGTGTGCTCCAGATTCTTCCTTTTCTGTGATTATCCTCCTGTTCTGAGAAGCACCGTCCTCCCTCTGCGGGGGAGCTGAAGCGCAAGAGATTCCCTTCTTAACTCCATGAGGTATTCTGCCAGCAGGTGCGTCTCTGAGGAAGACTAGACAGTAGGGGTGTCACGATACACTCAGTTCACGATACGATACGTATCACGATACTGGGTTCACGATAACGATACGATACGATACGATTTTAACAATATTTTTTTAAACTTGAATAATGACAATATATGACTGGAAAAGTAGTATTTTATTTGAAATGCACAAATACAAAACATGCTGTTGTGGGAAATTGTTATTACAATAACAACTAGAAAAAACATGAGATTGGAGATAAGGCTTATCTTGAAATAGAATGAGTTACACCGTCACTTAGATTTACTTTGAACTAAAAGGTTTCTCAGCAGTATAAATTCTCATTATGCATCTTCAGTTTTTCTTCAAACTCAAACAACAAGACTTTTCTTAGTCTATTTTTTATGCATCTTCAGTTTTTCCTGTCAAGTAAACAGTTTTGCCAGAAACTCAATTGAATGGTTTCTCTCCTGTATAACTTCTCATGTGTCTCTTCAGAGACTTGTTCAACTGAACTACTTTCCACACATTGAACTTCAACAAACAAAGACGTTTCTTTGTCTATTTTTGAGGGAAAAAAAAAAAAAAAAAAAGTTTTTTTTTTTTTTTTTTTTTTCACGATATGAGATTTCATCTCAACGATACATATCGTGACGTTTTACTATCGCGAAATTTCGTGGGACGATATATTGTGACACCCCTACTAGACAGACACAAGACAGTCATAAACTACTAGCCTGGTAACCAGCCCAAATTAATCCTAATCATTTTGTGTGTGTGTGTGTGTGCGTGTGCGTGCGTGCAATCTACTATTATCGGCAGCCGCTCAATATGGAGGAGGCGCTGCTTTTTGTACCCATGAAGTGGATACTGACCGCTATCTTGCATTACAGTATAACTGTAAATATCAACCTGCCATGTTATCATCCTGTGTGTTTCTTATGTGTATGCATTATTGTGTTTGCCGTCTGGGCACTCATGTAACTGACTGACTCCCAGAATTTGACTGCACTATTACTGTTTATGTCCTTTGCATACTTGTATTTATGTGGACATAAATAAATATTTCAAATGTGTGTGTGTGTGTGTGTGTGTGTGTGTGTGTGTGTGTGTGTGTGTGTGTGTGTGTGTAGGTGTTGTAACTATTCAGTAGACAAACTCACCTGTGCTGCCTTTGAAGCCCTCCTCAGGAACTCAAGTGGCACAGGGCGTCCAAGATCAAAATTCAGCGTCCTGAATATCATCCTTTCCACCTGGCGAATCTGTAGCCCTGTGACGTTGTCGCTCATGGAGGCCAATGCTGCAACCTTCGCAGGATAGATCTCCTCGTGTTTGGAGGCCAGCAGCAAGGCACCCAGACCGACGAGCTGCAGCTTACCGGGAGCCACTTGTTTGACCTGCAGCAACATTAAGAAGAGTGTTAGCTAGTTCACAGAAACATAGTTCACAGAAAGCTCAACCAGAAACCCTTTAAAACAGTTGGTAGCCTACCTGTAGAAAACGGTCCAAGATGGCAATGGTGAGATACAATGTCTCCTGCTGCAGCTCCAAGTTGTAGTGAGCCCGGATGAGCCAGTTAATGACATCGGCTCGCATGCGTTCAGTGATGAGGTGACCCTGCATATAGTTGGCTCTCACAGCCTGCTGTGGATTTCTGGCATCCTGGACAACCCACAACGATTTCTGACGGAAGCTGTTAAAATTAATTAACATCTGGATGAACTCTGGAAAAGAAGATGCACATAAGAACATGACAGGCTGCATCTTTAAAGGGATCAATGGTATCTCAATGATAACGCTAGTCATTTAGGGGTAAGAGCAACAACAAAGTACTCACGGGGCTCAATGTCCTCTTTCAGGAGGTCGATTCCCGAAACGATCCGATCAAATAAGCCTTGCATGCTCCGTAGAGTTATCTCCATGGCTCCTTAAAACAGACACATCATTAATGTTAAATTAGCGTTTAGCCAAGTTTAGCTAGCTAATGCTAATAGGATAAACAGGGATCTATTGTAATGTGCTGCTTGTTAATGCTAACTCAAACATCAACATCAAACTACAACGGCTCCAGGAAATAACGTTACACACGCTTAACGTTAGTGATTACATTAACTTTCATCTCTTGAGTAATGTTAACAAAAAACATTAGCTACCTACCCGCTAATAGGATAAACAGGGGGGAAATGTGCTGCTTGCTAATGCCAACTCAAACATCAACATCAAAGTACAACGGCTCCAGGAAATACCGTTACACACGCTTAATGTTCTGACCCCTGGTTCAGTTTACTCTACTGGTCCATTACCGCCACCTAGTGGACATTAGTTGTAGTATCTATCTTTCCTTTAGTTTCGGTTTCATTTCAGTTGAATCAAGAGCAGTCCACCATGTGCTTATGAAAATGTGTTCTCCTTTCACTTTAAGCCTTGGAGTTGATATGTCTGTAAGTAAACTGTCAAATGTTAATAGAATGAATGTTTTAATGGTAAAATTGTTCTTTAGAAGGAAAATGTTAGTTTATTTGTCAAATGAATGTAGACTACATGCTGGTAATTGCTTCACTTGTTAGCTTGCTAGCTACTGGAACTGAGGGGTACTGCAAGGCCTATGCTAAGCTAATAGCTTGCTAATTCATATTCTAATACTTACCTGAGTTACTTACCATCCTGCATATTTGTTTTAAATTGAAATACTTGCCTGCCGTATGCTTACCTGGCATGTTACCTGTGAAGAGAAATAATTGAAATTCATAGTCATTTGATAAGCAATTTATTTCATGTTTATACTTTGTTAATGAATATTTCATAGGCTACATGAAACTATGTACATTCTCACTGATGTTACTGTATGCATATGCACTATGTGTGCAGTGTAGTGATACATGCTTCTTTTGTTGTATTTTTCAGTTTTACAGAAACGACCATCAGTAAAGCCACACGTTTTTGAACAAGACGGTTTTATTGGAGTTTTTGTTCGCTATCTGTCAAGCCTTGCACAGACACGCAATCGTAAGGACAGAATACTTAACGTTAGTGATTACATTAACTTTCATCTCTTGCGTAATGTTAACAAACATTAGCTACCTACCGTTACTAAGCCAAAGTATGTCTGAACAAAAATGTATTCCGTGTTGGTTAGCAGTTAGCACCCCCTCCTCAATAATCTGTCTCAATACCTGCTGGGCAGGTAGTCAAAACCATAGCCACCTCGCCTCGTTTTATTTTTCCACCGTTTTATAAGAACGTAAATGCAACCTTTGTTGGTCAGCTGCCTTGTCACTCATTGTAACAGAAAAGTGTTAAATTTAACCATGGGGGCAAGGCAAGCCGGCCGGGGACTTGCTTGTGTTTTTTTCAGGTTGTTGTCGACTCTGGTTGTTGTCTGGACCGTGGAACAGCCGCAGTGGAGGAGACTGTGAAATAATCACACATTTCAAGTGAGTGGTCTGTCGGTGGTAGCATATTTTATTCATGACATGATAACCACTTTGAGTCAGCTAGCCTCAACCTTCTTTATACAGTCAATGGTCTATGCTGCTGACTCACATTGAGGCTTGTTAGCAGATACTGCATTTTAACATGACATTTCAGCTACGCAGCAGCTACATCTTCCTCACAATAAACCCTTTCCACATGTTACATCCACAGTAGGCTATACACAGAGAAGCACATACAAAGTTAATTTAGCCTGAATAAATTAAAATCACTCAAAATAAAGTACATGAAAGTAGGCTACATTAAACAGATAGCCCCCTGTGTCAACATCTCTTTTGGTAAAACACAGACATAGAGTAGTTGAATGAAGTGATCGGGTACTGCCCCCTCGTGCCGGCCGACACTGCGGGCAGCCGCTATCATTTTGGGGGAAAACCCCCATCCACCTGTTTAATGGACATCTTCAAATTGCGCACACAAAACCTGCTAGAAACGCTGCAAGAGCCGAAAAACCTCAAAATGCCGCAAAAAGCTTGGTAGAGGTAGGTGGAAAAGTTGCATTTTGAACAAACCTGATGTTATTCTCCAATCAAAAACCATGCACTTTGCACGATGATACTGGGCGAGCACTTCTAGAATTGAATTAGTCTAGCGTTAGATGTGTTGAAACGTCCAAAAATACAGCTAAACATGTGTATCACGCAACTGCTCCGTGAGAAAGTGTTGATATTTAAAGATAAACGTCGTCTAACCGTCGAGATATATCTTGCTGCTTGCACGAAGTACAACTGCATCCTTCCATCTACAGTAAAATGCCTGCAGCTTCGAAGCTGCAGGCAAAATAAACTTCCATCCACCTGTTTAATGCACATTTTCAAATTGCGCACACAAAACCTGAGTATAAACGCTGCAAAAATCGAAAAACATGCAGTTTGGACGATGCAACGCACTTCTACAATTTAATTAGTCTAGATGTGTTGAAACATCCAAAATGCAGCTACACATGTGTCTCACTCACCTGCTCCATGACAAATTGTTTATCTTTAAAGATAAACCCGTCGAAATATCGTTGAAAAGTCGCAAGCTGCTTGCACGAAGTCGAGCTGTAGGAAGCTGTTTGCACGAAGTGACTTGTCTCCTTCAGGTGTCCTGTAGAATGCCTGCAGCTGACCGGCGAGAGGGACATTTAAACCAGAGCGGGTTAGTCGAGCCTGGTCAGACCAATCGGATCAGACCCGACATCAAGGACCACAATGGAAACAAGTCCTCGGACTTTATTGTGTTTTTATCCTTGATGATGATGTATGAGTGGCATTTATATTTCTGTGTATGATGTGCTCTTCCTGTTTCATTCATCATATAAATCAATCAATCAAAAACAAGGGATAAGCAATGTGACTCAAATTTCAGGTCCACCAGATAACTTGCAGCTGCTTGCACTTGGAGATTTGTTTCAGAGATTTGTTTAAATTAATACACAGGACAAGATGTTACTATCCCCTGTGCCAAAATCCGAGGAAAAACACATTTAGAAGCCCAATCCAGAATAAAACAAGCTAACAGGCTAACAAACTAATAAACAAGACACAAATCACCAGTTACCTACCCTAGCCAACAGCAGTATGAAGCATGTCATTGGGGTTTTCAAGTGGGCACCTTCATTCACCGACGTTTCGTTAAGTTAGGCCCACGACGCCTCAAGAAGGCTTAACGGTGTAATCCAGCGTCCTGGAAACACCCCGCTCCATGCTAGGTCACTGTCCCGGGTGCAGATGCGTTTGAATCTGAGTAATTGTGATTTGACTATACCCCTAAATGTGTGTTTGGGATGGAAACTCCCATAATGTAGAAGAGCATGGGAGTCCGTTGGTTTAAAGTAAACTTTAGTCTCCAGCCTATCCTTGTCTTGGAAGCCCTCCGGTTTGTAGATTGTGACATCTAAAAAGTTTATTGTGTTGTTGTGAATTTCCGATTTCAATTTTATGGAAGGGTGATGTTGATTCAATTCTTTCATGAATTGTGAGAAATCCTGCAATGAATGTGACCATATCCCGAATATGTCATCCAGAAACCTGAAATAACAAACCGGGAGTCTGGCACACCGATCCAGGACCTCCTCTTCCCAATTTGCCATATAGATGTTGGCATATGATGGCGCAAATTTCTTCCCCATGGCTGTTCCCTTGATTTGCAAATAGTATAGTCCATCAAAAAGGAAATCATTCCTTGTCAAGCTGAGTTCTAATAACTGCAGCAGCTCCTCATCCGGTCTCTTAGGATCCGGATGTTTGTTGAAAATGGCTCTAACCGCTCTAAGGCCTCGATCTGTTTCTATATTGGTGTAAAGACTATCTACATCCAGAGAGAAAAGAAAAGAAGCCCGATCCACTTCAATTGGCCTGATTTTATCTAGGAAGTCATATGTGTCTTTTAAATAACTTTTATGTAGAATTGACAGAGGATTGAGAAAATGGTCTATGTATGCTGCGATGTGGTAGGACTCAGATTCACAGTCACTCACTATTGGACGGCCCTGAGGAACTCTGCCCAACAATGGCCACTGTGTTCTGGGTTTGTGAATTTTAGGTAAGAGATAGAATCTACGTTCTCTGGCCTCCGGGGATGCTGTAAGATATTCCTTCTGTTTATATGTGATAAATTTCTTTCTTGCCAATGAGTTAAGAATGCTGTTAATGATTGGGACTGAATCTTGTAAGATGGAGTCTGGTATGGGTTTATAAAAACTCTCATCCTTCAGCTGGCGATTGGCCTCAGCCACATAATCCTCCCTGTCCATCAAAACCACTGCCGACCCCTTGTCAACAGGTTTGATGACCAGCGAGGGATTTTCTACCAGGCCCAAAAGAGCTTCTCGTTCCCTCTCTGTAATATTTTCTGCCTCTATAATGTCAGAGACCTCCCTGCTTTTTAATTTATCCATATCTATTAGGTTAAGTAATTCTAATGGAACATGTCCAGGTCTGGGAACCCAGTCAGAGGGATATTGGAAAGGGGGGGCTTCTTTACTCTCTACGTCCTGAAAGAAGAATGCTAATTTGAGTGTCCTGTGGTACTGTGCCATATTTATATTAAACGTGATCCTTTGTGGGTGTCTATCAGGGGTGGGAATGAAATATAACCCTCTCAACAAAAGAGCGGTTTCTTCCTTATTTAAAATGTAGGAAGATAAGTTGACAATTGCCTTGTTTATGTCTACATGGGCGGGATTTCTATTGATGAGACCCGTAAAAAAAATGCGCCAATGGGCCCACATCTTCCTGGCCGTGGCGGCCGTCCAATGCACATTGTCTGGTGTGATGGCCAGATTGCTTTCGTGTATGAGGTCAATCTTATCTGCTAGGTTTGAAATGTAATCATTTAGGTCATTCAAAACTCCTCTCTCTCTTTCAGGCAGTAATTTTGAGAAGCTAATCATTGGGATGAAGATCTGCGCTGCGGGGAACTTTTTGTGCGCCCAGTAGATCAACTCATCCATGTTAGAGTAATGGATTCCTCTGTTGATTTTCTTCCTGTCATTTATTCCTATGGAGATCAGAACCTTCTCTACTTGATGATTGACAGGTACTTTATATTGAAACATGTGGCTCATATGGCTAATTTTTGCACCCGGGAAGCAATCCACTTGAATTCTTAGGTCTTGAATAGCTGGGAGCCTGCCCACATTCGAATCCCCCATGATCACCACTTTTCGAACTGGGTTTAGGTCCCAGTTTTCCCATTTATTGTTTAAATGTGGGTGTTTCGAATAAAGAGCCTTGGGGCCCGGTGATCGTGCTACCGGTGATGGAGATCTAACCGAGAAAGTCGGTGAAACATTGTGCCGTTTGTTTGACATGTAGAATGTTTCTACATTCACGGCCGTATCCGGAACTTCTATTATCGAAACCTCTGGTTCTTCAATTTCATGGGCCTCTGCCTCACCTTCCCAGCGGTTAGGGGTCAAAAGGTTAAAAAGCTGGTCTGCCTCCTGTGTGGTGAGATTCATCTGTGTAAACGCATCCATATCTCTTTCGCTCTCATAGTCTGGGATTAAGGGGGAAACCGAGGCAGGAGACCTATCGGGTCGTTTCCGTACCTCCGCTCTTTGCGGTTGTGGTACCGTATTCGCCCAAACTTCCGGTAATACTCTAGGAGGGACCACCACCTGGGGAGAGGCGGCTGCAATTTCGGCGCTTGCCGTTAAGTTAACAACGCTTGTCTTTGGGGATGACCGCAGGTTGTATGTCTCCCTCAAACTAGGCTTAGGGTTAGGTAAGGGGCCCGTGGTTAGATTTACTAAATTAGGGTTAGAAATAGGGCTAGGGTTGAGGTTAAGGTTAGGGTTCTGAATAAGGCTAGGGATAGGGTTAGGGTTCTGAATAGGGTTCTGGTTAGGGTTCTGAATAAGGTTAGGGGGAGGGGGGAGGGTGACCCGACTCAAGTCAGGCCACGGATGCACTCACATCTTGTCACTCTCCGGGTGTCCCATCAACCAGGTACTCCACTCCCTGTCTAGGTCCCTTTCAACAAGACACTGTCTGTTTGACTGACCAGGTTACTTTGTCTCTGTCTCAGTTAATGGGAACCCATTCTGAGTTTATGACAAGTGGCTGTGATGTATGTCATCAGTCACCTGTCGTATAAAGCTTGCCTTTAGAGGGCTCCAAAGTCTCTTATTGCAACACACATACTGTGTGTGTTGTGTGTAGCCGCATTAGAGTTTAACAGATGTATTTAAGCCAATGATTAAGCATTCTTTTTGCTGTCTCTCTGGTCCAGTATATCTCATCTTTGTCTGTTGAGAACTGGTCAGCTGGGAGTTTGGGAATAGGGCAGAGTCTGTCTGTGATTGTTTCATTGAGGTATTCCAGTATGTCCTTTGCCTCATCTGAGATGTGCTCAGAGTAATTCACTAGTGGTACCCAGATCCTAGCCTGTGGGAAATGTTGTTGCACACTGATGGCAGCTTGTATGACCTGCCTGTACAGTGTCGATTTGTCTGACCAGCTATGATAGTTTATGCCGAACGCCAGTATGATTTTGTCGACTTCAATTTCGACTATCGCCCCTGACACTAGGCCTGGAACGTGGCCGAAATTTGCGCCAGGGTAGCAGTCGACCTGTAGGTCCGGGCATGTGTAGGTATGGATGTTCTGCAGGTTCGAGTCACCCAGGACCAACCACCTCTTTTTGACTGAGAGGCCCCAGTCTCTCTGCTTGTTGCTGGTCGAGTTGTGTCTATTCGGTCTTTGAGCTTTAACCAATGTGTCATCTATGCACCATTCTTGTGTGAGTCCTACAAGGCAGGTTTGTTTGATCTCTGGCCTGGACTTGGCTTTTTGACCTCTTGTTACAGGTCCTACCAACATATTGGTCTTAGACTGATCAATCTCAATATCACCCTCTGCTGGGGGTGTGTGTTGGTCAGTTTCTGCTGTGCCCCATACCACAGCATTACTGACCATTTCCTGTGAGGACACAGTGACGGGAGTGTCCTCCACCGTTTGTGTTCCCTCAACTGGTTGTGGGAGCACAGTGACACAGCTTGCTTGCTGTGTTTGTGTCTCCTCAGTTTCTTCTGACACGGTTGTATCACTCTGGAATTTCACCTGAATCAAGGTCTCTACTTTCTGCAGTGTACGTTCCTGCAGCTTGGCACCCATATTACGTTTTGCCCACTTTGTGGCTATTTTAAATGGCCTATGCCATTCTGGCGTAGTCATAGCTGGTAAATCGTTGATGTCTGCTTGTAGCACATCCAGATAGTGGCTACGAAGACACTTCATGGTGGCTAATTCCCAAGCTCTGGCATTGTCTTGAATGAGACTTTTAATTCTCGGGGAGGGAGCAGTAGGTTTGATTGCCTCTATCAGAGTGGCTGTCATCCTCCTGATCCCTATGGGAGCTGTATCCTTCATGACGTTGTTATAGTGGTGTGCAGTTCTGATGACTTTATACACTGCCCTCACTTGGATACTGAATTCAGTATCATCCGTCATGAATAGCTCTTCAATCTGTTTACTCATGTAAACGTCTTTTCCCAGTTGTTTCTCCATTATAGCATCATAATAGAGCTGACAGTCTAGGTCTGGGTTGACTCTCTCCCCACGTGCTTGTGTGGGAGCATCATATTCCACTGGTGACACTTCATGTGGTAGGGGCCATTCTATGTGGTCGTTAAAGTCCCACCCTGGTTCTGCAGAGTGTGGACTGTCCTCTGATATTTCCTCTATGTCAGATGGTGTACACAGTGTATTCGTTTCACTGTGCCAGCCTACATCTTCATTACATGTAGTTCCATCCTTCTCCCTCATTGGTACTCTCTTTGCTGGCTTCTGAGACCTCTCTTCACGGTCCATGGCCTCATATAGACCATATTTGGCACGCACGACCCCCGTGTTTGGTGTCTGATGCGTATCTGAACTGTGTTGAGATGGAAATCGTCTAGGTAAATCAATGAGTGGCTTATAGCCTATCTTTCTTAATTGATCTAGTGGATCGATAAGTTTCCTCACTACAGTGCGTGAGGGGCGTAGGGAACAACGTTCCTAACAATGTTAGGGTTCTGGTTAGGTTGTGGGTAGAGGCTGAGGTTAGGTTGTGGGTTAGGGTCAGGGCTGAGGTTAACCCTGGGTCTCACGGTAATGGAGATGTCCTGTTTCTTAACCACCACCAGGGGTGACAAAAGCCCCAGGTTCCTAAGAGGATCCCTAAGGGTCCTAGAGGGCCCCGGCTGTTCCTCATCCACTATAAATGTTTGTGTCCCCCCATCTAGCATGGCGGGCTTTATCTGAGTGTCACTCCCTTTGTTTTGACCCACAGAGACCAAAGAAGCTTCACCCCCTCCAGTCTCAAGTGTCCTAAGTGATATTTTAGTATTGGCTAGCTTAGCTTTCTTAGCATTTTTCTTTTTTCCTTGTTTTTTCTTTCGTTTTAGGGTCTGGTCTGTATGTTCAGGAGGTCCCATCTGTCCCTGTTCTGATTGGTCCAAGGACGGCCCTGTTCCCCCTCCTCCATTCGATTGTCCTCCTCATTGTGGAGGCCTGTTGTTTCCCCGTCGTGGGGGTGCCCCAGATCCACAGGGGTCCCAAAATGGGCCCCCTTGCCAGTTTGGCGGGCCCCAGTAGGGTCCATAGGGTGTGAAAGGTCCACCAGGGGGAGCCCCCCAGGGTCGAGGGCCATAAGAGCCCAATCGCTGTTGTGGCTCAGAGGTGGGTTTTTGTTGTTTTATGGCCTTTAATTCCTCCGCGGTGGGGGCCACTAAAGTGATTCCCAAAGAACCTAAGTGGGCCACCACCTGCTGATATACGTCTGGTACCACAGCATAGTTCTTCCTCCCTGATGAGGAGGAGGGTTTTATGGCCTCTGCCAGCCAGCTCCTGACCCTTTGCAGGTAGGTGGGGGTAATTCCACCCTTCTTCCCCTCCTGGATTTGGTTGAGATTGTGCGTGGCTCTCAAGAGGTTGAACAGATGTCTAACCGCCAACTGGAAAGGATTCATCGCTGTAACATCCATGGTAGTCATCCTGATGACTTGATGTCTAAAAGGAAGAAGAAGAAGAGCAAAGGGAGGGAGAGAGAAGAGAGACTAATTGAGAGACTGCACCGTAAAAAAATAAAATTGCGAAAGACACCCCAAAGAGATGTTCCTATCACTTAGGTAAAATGTAAACCCCTCTCACTTCAAATTTTGCACACTCCAAGTTTTGTCAAACGTATATCACAATGGGTTGAGAACTTACACCCCCAAAGTGTGAAGAACACACACTTAGTGTGTTAAGCTATCCCTTATATAACCAAAATTGGTTAACTCATTCATGGCCAGTTTAGGACTGCCAATATTTAGCACAGGCCAAAGATTTTCATAATTGTTGGTCATCTTTCAAGACCCACAGTAAAATTATCTATTAGCACCAAAGTGATTTGCAATACCTCAAGATGAAGATGTACGTCTCTGGGTTCACCAGGAAAAAAAAAGTGAGCTTTTAGCATGTTCTGTACTCTACTTATAGCCATTTATATACACCCTGTTTTCACCAAAAAGGTCTCTCTGAGAAGAGAAATTGCAGAAAATGGCATTTTTGTAAAGCACACAATCTCAGGCAGAACTCGCTCTCAATTCTTTTATTTTGAACTGTATTGACATCAGACATGTAAATATTATTCGTTATGACACAAATGACAAAAAATATATATATATATATATATATATATATATATATATATATATATATACATGAAGTGCTTTTTTTACATTCAACAATACAGTTTACTCAGTGTGAGTGAGTGTGAATGTGTGTGTGTGTGCGCGGGCCCATGTGTGTCTCTTTACATTACATTACATTTCGTCATTTAGCAGACCTAAATGACCGTCCTGACCGTCCTGACCTCATTCTGAGATGTGGGCTCACAATCGGCTCCTCATCTGAAATAAAAGCAACATATCCTCAGTAAACTATATAATCACATTTAGTACAGAGACAGTGTAGTGTACTAGTGTCTCAGTATTTGATCATAGAATGCAGAGATCAGTGTAGTCTCTCTCTCACACTCTCTCACACACACACACACACACACACACACACACACACCACCTTACCGCGAGATCATCCGGGTCCTGTCGCATTGGAGTCCAGTCTTCCTCGCCCTCGACAGGAAAGTGGCCGTGCTGCTTGGCTCTTTCTGTGGCGAGGCTGCTGTTCTCCTCCTCACAAAGTTGTGACTCCGTCTCGTCTCTTTCGGGCTGGGACACAGGAACGGGGTCCAGGGACCAGGATCGATCATGTTGGTCACGGGTTTGACTACCGTGAACAACTGATCCATGTCCGCTGCCCTGCAGCAAGCCGACCAGCTCGTGCAGCGCGCCGAGGGGCGTTTCAATGGCGTTTCTCCTCTCTGCACAAGGAAGCGCGTTTCTCTGTTTTCTGTTTTTCCTCCTGCTCATTTCAAAACAACAGCTGCGGTATGTGTTTGTTCACGTGTTGTCGGCTTGTCTTTGAGGGCAGGGACCTGATACCATGTCACAGGCTGGGGAAGTCTTTGAACTACGCGCTGCACTAATTAAAACAAAAACACGTCAAACACGTCTTTGGCGGGGAGGGCTATTCCTGATAACACGTCAAAGACGTCTTTGGCGGTGAATGAGTTAATAGGAATATTAATATCACATTCTATTCCATAAATAATTTTCTATTTAGACTAGACTATAAAGGAAGTCCATCATATATACGGTAAAATGACCCTCGATCCGATGGCTCAGGCTGGTTAGGGTTATGTTTATGGCTCAACCACCTCGGGGTTCATATTCATCCAGTTACGCCGGAAACAGACCCCTGGACAGAACCCCATCCTGTGAGATGGCGGAATGCACGGGCCCACGCATGTTATCCCTGGTCATCATGACCTATGATTGGACTGTCCATTTTCATTAAAAATTAATTTAAAAAAAAAATGATTAAAAAATATTTTTTTATACTTTTTTAAAATGTTTATTATAAAAAAACTTATATTGTGAAAAGAGAGAGAGAGAGAGCGAGAGAGTCTAGGAAACTAAAAAGGATTGTTATAATATACACCCATTGTTTCTCTATCCACACTTGCACATGCATAAAAATGCACGTACAAATATGTACATATGCTTATGCATCGTTTAAGATAAAATATTATATAAGATTATCTTCAAACCTAAACATTATGATATTATGGAGCAGTCTCCTCTGGTTCACCCAGAAGTTCTCAAAAGTCCCCCTCCCACGACCCTAGTTAAGACGCGAGCGTCCGCGAGTGGATTACAGCAAGTCCCCCAGAATTTCCACAATGGACTCCATGAGTGTGCCAGTGCAAGCCCCGCACCTATGGGTATGAGTGTCGATTAATATAAAAAATTGTAAGAATATCCAATTCTCCAGAGTCAAACCCCCTCCCCCAGGAAAGATCCCAAACATTGTTTACCAAAACAGAATGTTTATTTTTTGTGTTTTGGCACTCATCTCCTCAAAAGGAGCACACATTTAAATGAAAATAAAGGGAAATAAATGAGGAAAATAAGGATATAAAGGTAAAAAAATCCCTAAATGGGCACGTCTATAAATGGCGTTGTTATAACGTCCAATAAGAATAGGTCTGCTGCTTATTTGTTCAGAATGGCGTCGAAGTCGACCGCTTCCTGGGCTGGGGGAGCGGTGGACGGGGCTCTGAGTTGTTCCAGCCTGGTAAAGGCCGATAACGCAGCTCTGGCCACGCCATCCTTGTATCTTTTCAAAATCCTCTTTAAGGCCACCTGCTTGGCCTCTGGCCACCTGTTTTGATTTGCCGTTAACTCATTCTCTGCCAAGGACGTACCCGGACGTACTTTTAACAATGGCGTTCTGTGCCAGGACGTACTTTTATGTTTTGGTTGTTTACATTACATCAGACACTTTCCCAGCCTGTGACATTGTTTCAAGTCAAACTGATAAAAGGAACCCGCTAGTTTAATATTTATGGGTGGAGCCTGTGGTCGAAACAGAGTCCGACCCAGAGTTCTCGGATGGCGACGATGGCGAGGAAGACGCCGGCGTTTTTGTTGTTGCTCCACGACGGAGCGCCAGGGCGACGAAGGCTCCCCTTCACAGCGTTCTGATCCGTCTGACACAGATGAATCGGAGGAGGAGAAATGGGTGCCACTTGGAGAGAGCGATGATGATGGTAAAAAGTAGCCTATTTTTTGTATCGCGTTTGAGATGAAATGATCACACACAGCCGTCTGTGTCACATAAACATTTAAAAGTTTACAGCACTACCGTAGCTATTGTGTGATCTTCTGTGCTAACGTTAGTTATGAGAGGTAATGTGACAGCAGGTAACGTTACAGCACTCGTTATTCCTGTGTGTGTGTGTGTGTGTGTGAGTGAGAGAGAGAGAGTGTGAGTGTGACCACATAAGGGTTCGTTCCATTTGTTTATGCTTTTATCAAGCTAAGCTAAAAATCCACATGGCAACTGTAAAAGTAAATTATTTATTTGATTTTGTGCACATATTTATCATACTTTGATATTTTGTGTTTTCAGACTCTGAGTCGATGGAGGCGCAGTCCAGTCCTAGTCCCAGTCCTGTGTGTAGTCCTACACCACCTATTTCGGAAAGACCATGTCTCGAAATAGGTTCCAACTTATTCTGAGGTTCTTTCATTTTACTGACAATACTGTAGCAAGGAGGCTGCGGCCAAGCCTCATCTGTCAAGAAACCCCAGGGGCCAGACTCTCTCTCTCTCTCTCTGTAGCCGCTCACTGGGCGGGATGGACCGACACAGCTCCCTCAAATACATTCTCTTATTTTTTATTTATTTATTTATTTATTTGGGAAAACAAATACTGTATATGTCTGATGTGTCACTGAGGCAAAAAATAAAAGGCTCAAAAGAGAGTTCTGCTTGAAACTGTGTCCTTCACTAAAAACCTCTTTTTCTCCTATTTCTCTCCCAAGGAGGGCATTTTTTGTGAAAACAAGCTAACTTCCACTGCTTGTAACTAAACAAGGAAACATGGTAGAGTTTCAGTTTTTTACAAGGGGTAAGAAGAGAGTCTCTGCTTTATTGTGAGATATGTTGTGTAATTTTATTCCTAGCACAGAATATTCTGTGGGTCCTGGAAGATCAGGAAATATGCTCAAAATCCTGGCACTGGGAGCACACAGACCGAAATGACCCTGGCAGAGAATGAGTTAATAGCTGCTCCTCCAAAGCCCTAAGTTTTCCTGGGGCTAAGGTGTCCTCCTTCCCAGTCCTCATCCTGGAGAGGATATTTTGCCTCTCCATTTGAAGGTACTTGGTTAAAAGTTTGCACAAGCGTGCAAATGGGGTCTGTACTTGTGACCCCTGTGGTAGAGACATCCTAAGAGGGGGGACAAAAAGCCGGAGTTAGACCCCAAAGGTCAGTCAATTAGTAATAACCTCTCTGTCACCTGATGTGACAGAGCTCCCACTGACACACCTAAAAAGACCAAAATAGAAATGGGGAAGTGAGACCTCTATAAGGTCAATAATTTGTGACATAAGAAGAAAGAATGCATGCTAGTCAGTGTTGACTCCATCAATAAATATGAAAGAGGAGAGAAGAGAGACCACATCCAAGTTCCAAGAGACCGAGAGTGAGACCCCATAAACCAACCCTGCACTCATCTATTAAACTAAACTATCCATGATGTCACCCTCAGGTTATTGTCTCAAACCTACACTGTCTAATGTGTCTAAGATTTTAGAGCAGGTTCCTCAGTTGTGATACCGGTGTGTCTTCATTGTCCGTTTCAGCCTTAAAATCACAAGACAGACTCAAACACGCCAGGCCCATCAATGTTGATCAAACATGATGGCCTGCTCCATGTCCAATTAATGCCTCTAAAAAGTCGGCCTAGACCCTATTAAAGTGCTCAGAGGTCATGAGCTAGTGTGTAAACCATGAGTCTGCACATCCCATAATGGATGTATGAAGCCATCTAAGCCCATTGCCACCCAGGAAGAGTGTAAAAGTAGAATGTATCCCAGTGTCAGCCCCGTCAGGCCTACCAAGGCCTGACTACCAGCACTGAAAACATTATGATATAAGGTGAAGCCAAGGTACTGAAAGGAGAAATTAAAAATATATAATATATAACACTCTTGTCCCATATGAAGCAGTCCCACACTAGTCTGGGTCTTACTCCTCCCTAGGAGAGTGCAAATTGACATTGTAACTCAGTGTTGTCATGTGCTGGGTCCAGACCGGCCCATACACCTGAACCACCAAATCACAATGTACTGACATAGTGACATATACGTAAAGTAAAGGAAGATGTAATTTGTTGTATTGTAAAGCAGAAGGTTTTACCTGCAGAGTATGAGCAACAAATCTAAAAGATGGTTTCTATTTCTTGATGGAGGGTTACACACAGGAGCTTTCGACATAAAAGTGAGTAAGCAACAGACTATATATCACATGATCTAATGGCTATCCCCGCCCCCAAATCGCCCCCTAAAAGTAAATAGAAATAATATCAAAATTGAGTTCCAGGATGGTTCTGAACAGGACCAAACCTGGTCCTCCCACATCAGGGTCAGTGCTGCCTACCACTGTCCCATCTGTGACTAATGCACACACCTCATGTTCCCCTCCCAACAAGTGGGATGAGATCCAAACAGTGTCGGACCAATTTCTGTTGGAAAAAGAGGCCCAATCTAGAAAGTATCAATTTCCCCATTAGTTTAAAGTTTTATAAATAAGAAAAAGCTAAAAAGTAGAATTTGTCATATTTCATTCTGTAGTGGTCTCAGCCTGGAAGCGAACCCACATGTCAGACCATGGTTTAACCATTGAGCTATACTTAAGGGGAGAAGAAGGGGCGAGAAGAAATATTAGAGTAAAAAAGAATGTTTTGTCTATAAAAAATAAGGTCAAAGCTCCTGCTCCCCAATTGTTATTGGGGCCCATAGGCCCGTCCAATCCCCAAACACAGTACCAAAAGGTTTCAAGAGTAGAGATGTTGATTCTAAGAGGTTACACAATTTAGCCAAATACAATGCCAAAAGGTTTCAAGAGTAGAAATGTTTGATTACAAGAGGTTACACAATTTTGCCAGAATTTGGGGGAAGTTATGGAATCAGAAGCAAGCCCAATTGTTTCATCTCTTACAGAGAATCTCTATAGGAGGTCGATAGCCCAGCCCAGAGAATAGTAAATACTTCCTAATTATTAGGATACTAGCCTATATAAAATTAATACGGACAGGATTCCATATCACGGATACAATATTTTACAGTCAGTGTAGTAGGCTACATAACAGTTCACCCACAGCACCCAGAAAAAACTCAAAACAAAACAATTATTTAATATTTTTTATTTAAATAAATATTGGTACTCAAATGTCTTTGTTTTGAAATAGTTTAACATCATGGTGCTGACAATGTGTCAGGAGAATGCATCGAATAAATAAATAAGATGTCAGCATTAACACATTCATACATCAATGGCAGCTATCTACCATGCAGGGTGCTGCCGCAACCATCTGGAGCAATTTGGGATTCAGTATTTTGCCCAAGGACACTTCAACTGGAGATGCTGGGAATCAAACCATGGACGTGGACTGGAGAAGCTGGGGATTGAGCCATCAACCTCTTTGTTTTGGGGTGTATAACAATATCTATCAATTTAACCATCTTTGCAGTAAAATATTTGTACATAACAATCCATGTCATATGAGAGACCTTAGAGATGAGGAAAAACATTGTTGTTTTGAAAAAGGTTTTACCTGGGCATGTACCCAAAGTAAGAAGACTGGAGCACTCTTAGTCTACAAGTTATTTTTATTTAGGGGCTGACTGACGTTTCGACAGGTGAACTGTCTTCCTCAGAGTCAAAGTTGTTGTGTTTTGTTTGGTAAATGGTAAATGGAATGGACTGCATTTATATAGTGCTTTTATCCAAAGCGCTTTACAATGTGCCTACATTCACCCATTCACACACCGAAGGCTTTACAATGTGCCTACATTCACCCATTCACACACCGAAGGCTTTACAATGTGCCTACATTCACCCATTCACACACCGAAGGCGGCCAACTGCCACGCAGGGTGCTGGCACAGCCATCGGGAGCAATTTGGGGTTCAGTGTCTTGCCCAAGGACACTTCGACATGTGGACTGGAGGAGCCGGCGATCGAACCACTGACCTTCTGGTTGGTGGACGACGCGCTCTACCTCCTGAGCCACAGCCGCTTGTTTGTGTGTGTCTGTGTGTGTATGGCTGGAACCGATGATCTGAAAAAGAAAATGTGCACATGGAAATCATACAGTAACCCACTCTTGAGAGCAAAGGTGCCTAGCAAAGAATTGACATTACCTATAGGCATGCAGGACACATGTAATCATGGTCCAACGGAGGCCTCCCCACACACTCCTGGTGGTACCACCGCCCACACGCAGAACATTCAATCTGAAAGAAATGAAATCATAACTCATTTAGACAGTGTATTTAATGACGAGGCTTATTCTTTTACAAAGCAGCTAAATGTTTGACCCAATCAACGTGGCGGCTCTCTCCAGTCTCTACATCCCCACAGTAATGACAGAGCTCTGCCAGTGGATCTGTTAAAAACATGTCAGTTGAACTTACAGTGTAGTTAATAGTTAGGCCTATGTACGATAAAACTGTTTCACACCTACCTGAATTATCAATGAGTGTTTTGGCCATCTCTTCCCTCATCCTCTTGACCCCCTCCATGTCTGTAGGGAACTGCATGGGCTCCCCATTAAGAATCAGCTCAGCCACCTTGAATAAAGCTTGGTGTCATTTATTTACTCTTTGGACAGAGACGGAGAGACTAGATGGATAGACTGACAAACTTACTTTACAGACGAACACCCCACAGGAAGTGCAGTCACCCCCGCGCTGGCGGGGATGGCGGATGGTAGTGCATTTCCATGTCCGCTGGAGCTTGATGCCAAGCTTTTTCTCCATGAAGGCCCTACAGAGGAATTATTGGATGTTGAATGTTTATGAACCTAGAAGACCAATACAATCAAAAGTACTTAAAAAGTAGTATTCTAGACTTGCTTACATTGTTGAGTCTTTGCATTCTTTTGTTTGCTGACGTGTGGCTCCAAATGGGTCAACAAACACAGCCCTCAGTTCTTTGGGATAGATGGCCTTTAACAACAGCAAATAGTTGGGTTCTTAAATGTGTATGGTACGTGGTAAATATAGTTGCCAACATTTGAACAAAAGTGCACTTACTATCGAAGTCCAGTGGTTGTGTTTGCAGACAGCTCCGAGGACTAAATCATAGAGGGATATCTTTGTCTGCAAGCAATGATTCCAGTAGTTAAATGATTGTACATTTCAAAATAATGTCATTTAGAAGGAACAGTGTGGTGATACTCACGTTTTTCAGCCCGCTGGACTTGCAGTCCCATATGGCTGTCATTTCATACAAATCAATTATAAGGACTTTTCCTGGGCTGCTCCTTGCCTTCAGCTCCATGTACGCATTTAAGATCTGTATATCTAAATATTAGCAGTAACATTCTGTCATTTACAATTCAATTAGTTAAAATATGAAGGCCATAAAAAGCTTTGAATCAATACAATGCAATACTCTCCACTTACCTCTCAGGGGTGAGGCTCTTGAAGTCCTCTGTGAAGATCTTGTAGGGCCCCACCTTAGCCCACAGGATCTCCCCCATGTGGCCGCTCCAAATGCCATGGATCACTGGAAAGTTGAACCATTTCAGTCTTTTGCATAGAGTAGAATGTCAACATAGAATCTAATGTTTGTGACATTATATAAGTGTCATTCACATACCATCATGGCTGGAGTGTGTGGCTTTTTGAGGCGAGTGGATAGTGGGAGGGGTGCTGCTGGGTGAGAGACCGGGGGGGGGGGGGGGCAGGCGGACGATGTAGGTGAAATGTGGAGTGACGAGGCCAGAGGAGAGGACCCTTCAAGCTTCCTAAGCTTTGCTGGAATCCTCTCCTCTGGCTCAATGTAGTGGGAGAGTTGATCAATGTTGGCTGTGGTGGTGGTGGTGTTAGTGGAGCCTTGAAGGGTTGCCACCTTCCCCTCAAGGCTGACCACCTTGAATGGTCCCAACATGTCACTTGCCATTTTCCCTCCTTTCCTGAAGAAAACCAGAATGAGACATCTTTATTTCACCAGGGTTTTCACATCCAAATATAAGATCTAAAGAATCTAAAAATATTGAAAGATATGAAACAGTATTCACCTCTGCTGCTCCCGGATGTTTTTTTCGGAGCACCATGTCCCCAGGTTGAAATAGGTCATTCTGACCTTTGGCCTCCTTTTTCTCCTTGATCCTTTTTTGGGATTTTTGTTGGTTAATCCTCGCCTCAGCATAGGTGGAGTCCTGGTGTTTTTTGAGGCCCTCATGGAGAACCTCCTCCCCCACAAGGGCCTCAACCCTTTCTGCTGAGATCTACAAGTACAAAAGTATTGATATTAATAAATTAAGTCAGCCAAATGACCAGACTGCATTCCGTACACCCCAAAAAACAATGACAGCCTCTTACTGAATATCGCTCTGGAACTTCAATGGGATATTTGGCCTCCCTACCAAACATCAAATAGTACGGCGTGTACTTGCCGTGTGGTGAAGTTTGGTACGGAGGCCAAACATCACCTGGCCCAGCTGCTTGTCCCATTTCTCTGGGAAATCCCGTGCCAGCTTGTTGAGGGACCTGAAACATCCCATGCATCAACATTAACATAGATCATTTCGATGTTGCAAAATTAACTCATAGCTACATGATATCCATGTGGGTATAGATTTATGTGTAGATTAGATAAAGGTTTGACTTACTTTTGGATGGTGCCATTCATCTTTTCAACCAGGCCGTTGGTTTGCGGATGATAAGGGGAGCAGTAGCTCCTCTTTATCTTGAGCTCTTCACAGAGTTTCCTGTTGATCTTTAATTTGTTCATTTAAAAAAAGTCAGTGTGGATATGTCATACTAGAATGTTGTTTATTGAAACAACATTGAAACATTATTGTAGCCTACCTTGTTTTTGAACTCTGTGCCCTGATCTGTAAGCAGTCTTTGAGGTACACCCAATTTGTATACAAAATCAAGAATACAAGTGGTGACCTCCTCTGCAGTTTTTGTTTTTAGAGGGTAGGCCTCAGCCCACTTTGTGAAGTAATCCACCATTACACAAATGTACTGGTTACCACCCTCACTTACTGTCAGCTTCAATAAGTCCATCCCGACGAGCTCAAATGGCTCTGTGGTCTGAAGAGAGCCCAGATGCCTGCCTGTCGAATATGTTAAAGTAGCGGACTGGATTTGTCATACAGGATAACAGTAAGTCTCTCGAACTTCTGGAACTGCTGACAGTCAACATCCAGCAGCTGGAAGGGACGTTTGGCCAGACTAACAAATATTTCTGTTGGATGCACTGATTAATCAGGTGTGCCTGATCATTGTTGTGCCTGCAGCACACCTGACATTAATCAGTTCATCCGATAGTGATGACAGGAAATAAAGAAGCTGTACTAATTTCAGGAAGTAGTGGAGTTGTGCATGTAGCCCATTGGGTTTTCTCCTTCAGGTTGGCTTGTTTCGACTGACAGTCGGGACACTGATTTGTCTAAAGAAAGGGATATCACATGTATCATCATAATGCCTTGTGTTCCTTACACGCATGATGGTGATTGAGTTGAATACAGTTCATCATCATCCAAATACAGATTCCATTCTACTAGGTTTTATATTGTACATGTCACATTAGGGGTAGATTTAATTCCTCTGTTAACGTACCCATTTGCGGATGTCCGCTTCCATACCAGGCCAGTAGTATCGGGTGCTGATGGCATGGTGGGTTTTTTGCCACCCACAGTGTGCACCCAAACTACTGGCGTGGAACTGTATGTAGAGAGCATCGGCCTCTTCAGCAGTGGTGACCACCTTGGCCAGATGCTCTCTTTTGTTTTGCTTTCTCCTGCAAATATAGTGGAGCTGTCCATCTGGTGATAATAGAGTTGGTGACAAATAAGAATAGAGATGAACTGTGGCACACACAATGTATGATATATTGAAACATTGGGCTCTATTTACCATTTCACTATGAAGTTGGTAGCTCTTCTCTTCACTGTTACTGGGAACTTGTAATCCCTTGAGGGAAACGACCATGGAGTTTGAACTCCAACAATTCTTCCACAAGTTTAGGGTCCATTTTGATCCTGCACTCTCCAGTTTTCCCTCCAGCATTTAAACCTTCACCTCTCCAGGGGCCAGTTTTTCAAAAGTTTTAATCTGGATCAAACTGATCCAGATTTGGAAATCTCTTTTTCTGCTATCCAGGATCACGTAATCCATTCTATTGTTATGCTGGTTTTTCAAAGCAATGCGGGATTGGATTACTCTGATCCGGATTCAAACTTTTCAGGACTACCAAATCTGGATTACCTGTGGTCTAAATGAGACTATCACAATGTAGCTATGTAAAGAACAACAGGCAGAATAGTGTGGGATCACTCCAATATGCTTTATTTTAACAGAAAATAGGACTGAACGGAACAGCAAACAAACAATATAAACATCCCCCTCCATTGTCCATTTCTTGGAAACAGGCAGTCCGCTCATCTGAGACCTACAACAAATAAATAAATACATACTTTACTCACAAATACATTATGGATGTTTCAAATAAGTTTCAAACAAAGATGTATTGATTTGACCTGAATGAAAAGGGCTTAAATATCCAATACTTAAAGGATGGGTTTTCCGTGGGGAATATGAATATATATTAAATCTCACGCCCCTAAGGTTTTCGAATCCGTTGAAATTTTTGAAATTGGATATTCACTGCCAGAGATATCAAGCATCTCTCACATATTTTTTGGGCCAGCCGACGCGTTTCGCGTCATCTGGCCTAAGTCCGCCTTGCGGAAGTCGTGCACCTATGAACTACAACTGTTGTTGGCCATGGTCCCGCCTCTAGAGGTCCTCCACGCCCCTTCAGAGGCCTTGACCAAAACAAAAACGCAGCCATCTTGTCAACCGCCTAGCCTGCTGTAGCTAATATTAGCTTCCCATAGTTCCTTGCAAAGAGACCATTATCTCGGGAACGGAAGCACTAATCGACACGGGACTGGCGGCATTGGAAAGCTCGTCAAATTTTACATCTAGTAGTAGGTGGGTTGAAGTAACGAAATCAACGCTGAGCAATGTACCCGTTTTTACACATTTTTACAGAAAATAGTTACAACATCAGATGCGCGTAACTCCTACGAAAATGCCTTAAAATGCATGAAAAAAAATTTATGAAGACATCTCCCGACATATATACTACCGTTTACATTTGGTGCAATTTGGAGGCAATTTTATTTTCGATTTATTTCTTGTTCTTTGTATATTTCATTGTCGAAGCCTTCTTCTTCTTCTTCTTTGAGTTTTATGGCGGTTGGCAAACATATATGTGCATTACCGCCACCTACTGGAGTTTGATATCAGCCAAATGCCTGAGGGGTGGGCATAAAAACGAAGGCCACGCGAGCCCAGTGCATTGTGGGAAATGTAGTATTTCGAGTCCCCGCACCCGCACCTCCCCCCCACCACCCCCCCCCCCACACACAGAGTGGATTTCGGTTGATATCTCTGTGAGTAAACCTCCAATTTCAAAAATTTCAACGGATTCGAAAACCTTAGGGGCGTGAGATTTAATATATATTCATATTCCCCACGGAAAACCCATCCTTTAAACAAAGAAATTACTTCTTAGTTATTCTCACGAGTATTTCTTCTTCTTCTTCTTCTTCTTCTTCTTCTTCTTCTTCTTCTTCTTCTTCTTCTTCTTCATCATCATCTGCTTCGTCTGCTGTGGAGAGACCAGCTTGTCCAAGCTTGGCCTTTAGGAGGCGGATCTCAAGTCTGGCCTTGGTTTGCTGCAGTCGGGCAAGAATAAGCTGTTCCTCTGCAAGATGAATCTGTACTTTTACCCTTTCAGTCTCTTTTTGCAGAAGTACCTTATAGGCGTCATCTTTTTTTGGGTGCTTTGGGCCTCTCTCTGGACATCCTGTGGGAACTAGGCCTTCTGGCTCTACCTGTGATTGACCTTCTCCCTCGATTACAGGGCTGAGATTAAGAATAAATGTTTCTGAAGAAGGCTCACTTTCTGCTGTCATCACGGGCTCACCATCCTCTGCAACACCTTGGATCCCATGCAGAGCTTCCGACTTTGTACCTCCAATAATATCAAGGACTATGTCTGTGTATTCACCCCTCTTATATGGCTTGTTGCCTGTTTGGCTGTTCTTGGCTTCAGCGTGGTTTTTTGTTGCCCTGGCCTTAAGATTCTTCCACCGAAATTTTAGTTCTCTTCTGGCCAAACCCCATGGCATTCACACGGTGTGTGATTTCAGCCCAAATTTCCTTCTTCATTTTACTGCTCACTTCACCACCCTTGGCAGAACTAAAAGATCCTACCAATGACCTATAGTGGCACCTAACACCCTCCAGTAGGGAGTGGGTTTCAGCAGCAGAGAAATTAGGGCTTTTTGAGTCCATGGTTCCACCGCTTTGGTGTAGCGAGCATCATTTCATAGGCCTTGGGTATGATTCCACTAATTGAACACAAGGTGAAGAATATAAGCTTTAATTACAGGGGGCATGGTGGCTCAGTGGTAGAGCTGTCGCCTCGCAGTCAGAAGGTCCTGAGTTCAATTCTCGCCTGGGACACTGTGAGCGCTGTGGTTGTGTTTCCCCCCATATCTTCAGTGCCTACTGCCCAGGTGGGGTATCTCGTCGTAAGGGCCTTTCTGTCTGTGTGGAGTTTGCATGTTCTCCCCGTGCTCCCTCAGGGGGGTTCCTCCGTATATAACCCCCCCCCCCCCCCCCCATTAAAAACATGCAGAAGATCAGATCGTCATCGTCATCCGACCAGTGACGACAACATCCGAATTTGGTCCCCGGGCGCTGTACGAGAAAAGCGACCACTGCTCCTGGCCTGCCCCCCGGAGGAAAGGACAAGCCAGGATGGGTTAAATGCAGAGGACAAATTTCACCGGCCACCGTCAGCATGTGTGTGTTTGTGGCCGTCCGTGCATGTGTTGATGTGTAATCGTGTGACAATAAAGACGGGCTTGTCCGTCTGAAATCGTGAATATAAGCTTTAATTACAGCCATTAATATTGAACACAAGCCAAAGCAAATAAGCTAACAGGTGTGTTTGGGAAGACCAATTTACACAGCAATATGTATATTCAGCCTTTTTCAGAGGACTCAGAGAGAAGGTCACAGAGAGGCAGTGACATGGCAGGTGTTGTCCATCGCCACCACAGGAGAAGATACCGTCAAAGGGTGTACTGCAGAAATATACAAATGAGGAGCTGTATGCTCGGTTTCGCTTCGGAAGAGCTGATATTCAGTATATTGTGGACCTTCTCAGGCCCAACCTCCAACGCAGAACCAGAAGGAGTCACGGTCTGTCTGTGGAGGAACAGGTCCTCATTGCTCTTCGCTTCTATGCGTGTGGGACTTTCTACCAAGTTGTGGGTGATTACATGGGTGTGGAAAAATCAGCTGTCTGTGGTGTTCTGAAAAGTGTGTCAACTGCATTGGCCAGCCTGATTAATGAATTTGTTTCATTTCCGAAGGATGACCAGATCATCCAGGCCAAGCAGAATTTATTTCTTTTGGGGAATATGCCCAATACTATTGGAGCAATCGACTGCACCCATGTGCACATACAAGCACCTCATGAGAATGAGTGGGAGTTTGTAAACCGAAAGGGGAGACACAGCATCAACGTTCAACTTGTGGGCAAAGCTGAGCTCCTCATCACAAACTGCGTTGTGAAGTGGCCTGGGTCTGTCCATGATGCGTGCATCCTGAGGGAGAGCGCTCTATATAGAGAGCTCCAAACCAACCGACCAAATGGTATCATATTAGGAGACAGTGCCTACCCTCTTCTACCATGGCTGATGACCCCTTTTCTGGCTGCAAACACGCCTGAGCAGGCACGCTTCAACACTGCTCATTGCAAAACAAGATGCACCATTGAGCGCTTAAATGGAGTTCTGAAGAGGCGCTTTGCATGCCTTAACTACTTGAGAGTGGAACCACAGAAAGCATGCAACATAATACTTGCTTGCATTGTCCTACACAACATCGCGACCATGCGCAAAGTGGTTACACGCTGCCACTCCGACGTGCTGCCACTCCGAAATATCGGCACTCAGAAAGGGATCATGTCTATGTTCCCCGGGTTCTATATTCCCCGTTTTCCTTTTTAAATATACTTTATTAAATTATTCAATCAGGGGTTACATTTACAGTAAATACATTGTATAAACAGTAGAAAGCAATAATTATCAAAAATACGAAGTCTGTTAGAAGGTGAGCAGGTGCCAGGGTGTGGGTCTCTTTGTTCTGATGTCCAGTGTTCTTAGTCTTTTCAGTTCTGTTATGATTTGTTTATAGACCACTCCACCCGGGATGACGGCTTGGTGGATAACCGTGGCACATCTCGTTTTCCACAACTTGGCCACGACCACACAAACAACTGTCCAGAGAAAGTCCTGGTGTGGCCCTGGCATTGTTTCATCAAAAACACCATACATCACAGCATTATAATTCACAGTAACATTAAGACCGATACTGACCATTTTCCCCCAAACATATTTAGATCGCTCACAGTTTAGGAGCAGATGTTCTATGGTTTCATCCTCTATGCAGTCATCCATAGGACACTCTTTGGTTTTGACAAAGCAGCTCCACTTAACGACTGTTCGGACTGCCAGTCTGCCAACTGAGACCAGCCACATGATGTCTCTCTTGTTTTCTGAGAGACTCTTGCTAAATATATTTTTGATACAGACCTGAGAGCTTGTTTCATCCAAATGTTTGTAGGGGAAAACACCACCATACAATTCACTACACAATTTTACATATATATATTTGCTGGACATTTGATTCCAAGCAATGTTCATGTGTGCAAACTTGTTCACAAGATCACCATACAAAAGTTTGTAATATGGAACTGAGCTCCTTGCTCGTCCTATTTTTTTGGTCCAGCTCAGAGCCTCACCTATCCATATGGCCTTTCGCTCTATGGCTGATGCAACATTCTTACAGAAGGCGATGTTTACTTTTAACCCCAGATCAACAGCCCCAAGGCCTCCCTCCTTTTTACTCTTATAGAGTAGCTCCCTTTTTGTGACCTCCCAGGTCGCTCCTGCCGTCTGTGTAGCACCGGCGCTCTCTTGTGCCTGGTTACTTTGTTTGAGAAACTCAAGCAGCTGTTTTCTCTCTTGGTCTTCAGCAACAGATTTTCTTTGAGCTCGTGCTTTGTTGCTGTATGACTGAGGACACTGGAAGTAACTGTGCCCTCCTCCTCCACACAGACTGCACTCAGCAGTGTTAGAACAGTCTTTGGCCTTGTGGCCCAGGTCTCCAAACCTCCAGCACTTCACCTGCTGACAGTCTTTGATCTGGTGCTCCGTACTACCACATACGAAGCACCTGGTCACCTGGCCCGGGTAGAAAATGCGGCCGCTGTAGGGGCCGAGCGAGATGGAGCTTGGTATAGTTTTACGTTCATTACCGTCCGTCTTGACTTTGACTTTATACTTCCGGACTCCATACCAGATGCCAAACTGATCTACAGGCTTATACGGCTGCTCGAGAATGTTACAATATCGACTTAGATACAGCTCAACATCATGGTCGGAGACCCTGCCGGTCCAGAACTTAACCACAATGTTCACAATGTCAATGGAAATAGATGAATCAATCTGCCATTTTTTCCACACATCGTCACTGGCCTTTGAGGCGTAATGCTCCAGGAAGCGGCGGAGTACTGACTCCTGAAAGAAACATAGTTCAAACTCACGTCGGTTTGGCAGAGCAATGAATGAGTAAATGTCTTTGGCACTAAGCCAGTTTGACTTGAAAAGCAGTTCCTTCCCCACGTAGTCGCGTGAGGGAGGTTCGCCTTCTCCAGTAAATTTTAGCCTTGCCCAGTTCTGGACAAAACGGGAGCCAAAGGACGCCATGTCCTCGGCTTGTTGTTTGTACTCATGCACAATATGCTAGTTTATCTAGAGTCCAAAGCTCACAAAACTGCTAGTTGTGCTCAGAGGTAAGAGCAGCCGCCCTTTCCTCTACACTCCACCGGTTTTCCCTCGGCCAGACATGTTTTCGTTATGTTTTTGTGAGAGAAAATTCCCCGTTTTCCCACGCCAAACCTAACCTCCCCCCATGCCTAAACCTAACCTCCCCCAGACCCTAACCCAAAACCTAACCTCTCCCACCCCCACGCCTAAACCTAAGGTCGGCATTGCGGCTTCTAAGGTGAACGACCGCCAGTCCGAATAATGGAAGTTAACGTTCGGAGTGGCAGGGCTTCGGAAAGGCAGACAGTTACCGCGCAAAGTCCCTCTCTGTGATGATGTCCCTGATGCACCCGAGCCCGTTGGAGACACTGACCAACCTCCGGCATTCTGTCAGAATGAGGGACCGACTGGACGAGCAATAAGAGATGCAATTGTTCGACACTATTTTTGATAAGTGACTGTGACTGATGATTGTGTCAGTGTGATTAATGTTTGATGAACAAAGACATAATTTATTATTTGAGTTCAATATTGCCAGCTGTTTGGGGGATTATTTTATGGGGCTGAAATATTTATAATTTGCTGTACTGAAAGGTTGCTAGCCTACATAGCCTACCTAATTTATGTACTTACTTTATGTACTCCCTGTTGAACAATTCAAGTGAAATTGATGAATAAATATAAATACTGTAAAATGCAAGATATAAATGTTGTATTATTTAACTAACCAATTTAGTTACCTAGTTTTATTACTGATATCCACCATGAATCTACCCTCCTGCTGGGATCCGTTTAATCCTGATTTTTGGGATCAAAATGATCCCAATCCTACCAAAATGTTTTGAAAAACCCAAACTCAAGGTTTGATCTGGATCAACAACAAGATTGGATTATGTGATCCAATCCAATTTCTGAATCCTTTGTTTCTTTTGGAAAACCCATTTTCAAGATTTGATCCAATCTGATAGCCGTAATCCGATCAGATTACTTTTGAAAAACCGGCCCCTGGTGATTGGATGGTGACAGCTTTTGACACATGGGCAGTGAGCATTTGGGGGTGTTAGTGGGTGTTCACCACTGCACCCCCCCCCCCACACACACACACACACACACACACACACACAACTGTGAAATGAAACTTTTACTTTGTCATTATAAACTTTACATACTCCTACTGAATTGGATGATGAAGTAGTGCAATAGTCTAGGCTACTGTCCTCTGAAACAAATCTCTAATGATAGTAGCCTAGTGCCTTAACAAGCTTAACTTTGCAAGTTAATCCAAGCAATAAACCAGGAAACACGATGTAGTGTCATCAGATGTTTCCTATCGGTCGACTTCTCTCCCTCATGAATTCCATTCATGTGAGATTATCTGATCCAGCGCAGCTGTCGTGGATTACTCTTTAAGACACTAACTAGCACCACCTGGGTGCAATTGCGCATGCACCCTGATTGGCCGGACTCGGCTATATAATCTACTCTCAGGTGCGGCGCGCTTGCTCTTCTGATTTCCAGCGAGCAGACGTATGTTATCATGTGAGACTGAAGTAGATGTGTGTAGGACAGAGAAGGAAAAAGCATAGCCATAGCCTACTTACTTAGAATAGAGAGCTGGTCATGAGCGGCCCCTCTCCGGGCGCATGCTTTTAGTGACTACTGTCTTGTAGTCCATAGACGAACTCGCCCAAGGCGGGGGAATATGTGACACCAGCTGGTGTTTTGACCCTCAATTAGGCCGAGGGCATTTTTCTGATTTTTACAGATTCTGAAATGGCAGACTGTAAGCTTTCAAATGATGTCACACATTGTAATCTGAAAAAAATTGAGGGAGCTATGCTTATTTGATTGTTCACAATCTGGGAAGGTCTGGGGAGAAGAAACCTGAGAAAACCACTCTCAAAGATTGTGAACTTTTCACACCTGGATGAGCCAGGCAGGGGGGAGTTAACAATGGCTCCTCATTTACATTGACCACTCCCAAACCATTAAGCAGTCAGTCTCTGTAACTGAGAATGACAGATGAGAGAGAGAGTGCACACAACTGTGGGTAATTTATTTTCACTATTATTCCACTATTATTCCATCCATAAGTAACAGAATAATAGATGGTCATGGGTGTCATACATTTCTGTATTAAAATATCTAAAAGCAAAAATGGGGGTCTGCGGTCTATTTTTAGGTGAAGTTTTGATGTGAAAGTTTGAGAACTATTGTCTTAACTCATTCAGTGCCAGCCACTTTTGGAGAACGGATGCTCCCAGTGCCAGAGTTTTCAGAGCGTTTTCAGTGATTTCTCGAGGCCCACAGAATATTGTGTGATATTACTATGTAAACACCGAACACGCACAAGAACGAGCTGGCTCTATTGTATCATCAGCAAAAAAAAGTTTATTGATACCATTTTCCGTTCTTTAGTTATGAGCCGGAGAAGATAGGTTGTTTTCAGCGTTTTCAGGCTTTTCAAATTATTAGCTGAGATAATCCGCCTTTTGTGAAATGCAGCATTTCAAGCACATTCACTGAGTCTGAAGATAATATTTTCTGATGTAGTGACGTAGTTGTTGTGTGATGCCCTGCGTGCACCACCCCCCTCCCCCCCTCCCCCCGTAAACTCCTCCCCACACTGCACACAGCCTCACGCAACCATTATATTTTCGGAGTGCTGCGTTTGTGTGCTGCTGTCGGCTCTCAGCGCCACAGCAGGGAAGAGCCAACCCGGATTGCTGAATGGTTTGGCGTCAGGGGCTGCTTTCCTGGCTGCTAATCGGTTGGAGAAACTATACAGACAGACAGACAGACAGACAGGGACAGAGGGGCTCAGTTGTGAGCGCGGATTGACTCCTGTTCGGAGCCAATGTCAGCTCCCGCGACAGAGCAAATGGCTCTGGGAGCATGCATCGGGTTGTCTTTGATCCACGGCTTTTAGGCTGTTTCTCGGACCTGTCTCTAATCTGGACTGCACCGAGCAAGCACTGTCGCCACCTAATGAGTCCGTAAAATAGGTTATACACCTCCAATAGCTACTATAGTTGTACAGGAGCTGCGGAAGGCTTTGATCGACGTCCCACCGTCAAAAAACGCATTGGACGTCGAAGGACGTCCGTGGCATTCTACGTCACTATTTAATTGGACGTCGAAGGACGTCCATGGCATTCAATGAGTTAAATGACCATGACCTTTTCCTTAAAGTTGTAAGCAGAAAACATATACCATTCAGTCAGTGAAAATGTGAAAATAAACTACAAAAATATTATCCTAAAAAGGCATTTATTATAACAAAAGGCATTTAATATAAAACCAATATTCAGTAATACCAGAGATGCTCACAGGTCATTTTTTGCAAGTCAAAGTCAAGTTTCAAGTCTTTGGTCACAAGTCCAAGTCAAGTCTCAGGTCACAAGTCCAAGTCAAGTCTCAAGTATCTTATGGATGAGCGTTCTATCATCTGCTGCATGCCATCTGGTCTGCTTAGAACACTGCATAGCTAAAACTAAGGAATTCAAAGCATGTACTGTATTATCCTCACTCCTTTATCTATTAGCATACATTATCAGCATTGATTGGATGACATCAGTATAGATTTCCTTAATGTTAATGCACCAAAAAAAAAAAAAGTAAAAAGTAAAAAAAATTACAAACGACAGGACACGACAGGAAGTGCCTTGCTATCCAGGTCGGTTTCGTATGACATTCTTAACTAAACCACCAGTCCTACTTAAAGTGTAACTAACCTCCAAAACACTTTTTTTCAGCTTTTAACCAATATATATGACTTTGGGGGTGATGTGTGAAGAATTCTGGTCAGAATTTCCACATTTGACACCAAACTGTTGCCATTTTACCATTTGTATCATTTTTCAGCAGCATAACAAACATAAGCGCCCTCTTAGGGTCCAACACTGCTTTTTTTTTTTCTCTCAAATGAATGGGAGATTAGGAACACACTGACGTCACAGTGTTCCCAAAGACTATGGGATTTCAAGATAGTTACTCCACTACTCCCCCTGTACCCTTTCGGCTCTTCTTCTTCTTCTTCTTCTTCTAGTGTTTTATGGCGGTTGGCAAACTTATTTGTGCATTACCGCCACCTACAGTACTGTATTGTAACAGCTTCACCTCAAAGTTTATAAAAGTCACTGCTCTCAGCCTAGTGGCTTTGTAGAGTAGGAGAGAGAGAGATAGACAGACAGAGATAGACAGAGATAGATACGAAGTTAGATAGTAGATTGTGCGCTGTTAGTTTATAGGTTGTGTTATAGTAAGTTAGTGATTTTAGACAGTTAGGTTCGATTTCCTCCATAGTAGTGTAGCTAGTAGTTTAGTTAGTAGATAGCTCTTTGTGAGCTTTAGCTCATTGTTAGCATTAGATTAGCATTAGCTCATTGCAGTAGTGATAGTTTTAGCTAGTAGTATTTAGCGTTAGTTTTAGCCGAGCAGAATGGTTCGGGGGTGCCTTTTTCCTGGGTGTAAAAGCACCACCGCGCTGAACAGCTTCCCTGTGGACCCGGGGGTTCGGGCAAAGTGGCTGGTTTCCCTGGGGCTGGAGAGTGTAACTCATACAGCGAGGGTGTGCAACCGCCATTTTACGAAGGATTCCTTTGTCAATGCCGGTGAGGTGGAGTCGGGCTACGCGACGAAGCTCATTCTGCACAGTTATGCTGTCCCTCGGCCAGTGGCCTCGGCTAGTGGCAGTACGCTGGGCAGTACACCGCCGCATCGTGAGGTGAGTCGAAGCTAGGTCCTATGTAGGTATTGATGAATAATGCGTTTATGTTACGTGAATAGTTCGGCTGATTAGAATTGGAATACCATTGACGGAAAGATAATTTTGTGCGCTAATCTCTGCTGGAAAAAACAGGAGATGGCATATAATATAAGTGCACCACTAAAGTAAGGAATATTGCAATAGTTTGTGGACTTCAAGATTAGGGTTAGCAGTGTTAGCTAGCAGTTCAAGCTGCCCCGGCTAGTCTGCTACAGCTGACCCGTTTTCCTTCCCCCACACTCACATGTGGTCAAGTAATATTTGAATGATGGTGTTAGCTAGTTAGAATGCCGATTTGACTACGATTGCATTGTAAATTTACATGGTAAGAAACGGCTGTATTGAGGCTGTGTGTGGCTCACTAGCAGGGAAAAAACGTGTGTGTGTGGGCAGAGGGAGGAGAGAGAGAGAGAATTACAGTGAGAGAGAGCAATCAAAAATCAAGCATCATATATGTTCAGCCAGAAAACATGGTGCAACAGCCAAATAGTCTCCTTAGTAGGCTACAGAATAATTGATTTTGTTCAAATATAAGATTTAGATTTTTGTCAAATACAAATGTTTTACAATGGAATGTTTCAATTATATGTTTTCATGCCTAGTGTGTTCTAATTTTATGATTGTTATTTGATGGCTGACTTGAATGGTTACTGGGCTTGATTGATTGATTGATTTTATTTGGTGAATGTCAACATACACAGGGAACAGATACAAGGACAGACAGTCACCGAGGATAAAAACACAATAAAGCCTCAGGCTTATTTCCATTGCGGTCCTCATGAACATAAAGGGTACAGACATGGAACATATGGATATCACCATTAATACTCAAATTAAGGATTATATCACTATTACAATTTTGAAGAGTAATAGAGGCACACTTGGATAATATACAGTACATGAACATTTGTTGTTCTGTGTAAGGAATTTTATAGACATAGAAAACAAAGGGGGGGGGGAGGAGGGGGATTGCGGGGGGGGGGGGGTGTTGCAGGGGGTAGGGGAGTGAGCAGCTCATCACCTACGCACGCACGAGGTTATGCTGGCTATAGCAGCTCCAAGGGGAAGGTTGTTTGAGGAAAAAAGGGGGGGGGGGGGGTTCGGGGGTGAGCGTAAGGTTTGCAAGGGCTATAGGCCGGACTGTGCTGCTTGAGGGGGGGGGGGGGAATGGGTGGGATATGTGTGTGAGTCAGTTTGATTGTCGGCAGGAATGTCCGTATTATTGTCCATGTGAAGCTGTGTAGCCTAAGCAGCCAGATAACGGAGGCCTCCTCGTTGTTGAACGGCCTCGACCAAAGTCATTATCTTGCAGCTGTTGTAGGTGAGAGGTGGCTGGGGGGGGGGGGGGGGGGGGATTTGCTCCTCTTCTCCACAGCTCTTCATAACGGGGTAATTTGTCATGCACCATTCGGCAGTCTCGGGGTCCAAATGAAAAAATCAATGATGGAAAATTTGGTTATCCGAGTGAAAGTATAATCCCAATCTTTCCTCGGGGCTCGTCTCTGCAACATAAATCACTTCAGTCCCGGTTGTGCAACCACTCCAAGATCTCGTCCAGCTTTTTGACCACTTCAGCATGCATAGCTTCCACCTTTGATATGCGCTCAGTGATCGTATTTGTCTGAATGTTCATGCGTTCTATGACCGCATTAGACTGAGAGTTCCCAACACGAGCCAACTCGTTTATCATGTTGATGAGGGTTGTCTGTGGGCTTTCGTTCTTCCCCATCAGCATGCAAATTTTCCGATAGATTACTACCATGCCAACACCGATTAGCAGATGTCCAGCTATCATGAATCCGAATTGGTAAACATCTTCAACATCTTCTACTGTCAAAATGGCAAGGCGGTTTGCCACTTTTTCCAACCATCCATAACATACCCCGCTGAGAATGTTCCATCTGGGCATTGTGGCTCGCCCGGTCCAGCATTCTTTGTGGAGATAATCTTATCAATCGCGTTGAGAGACCAGCTTATTAATTCCATAATTCTTCAGGTTTAGGTTCTATGAATAGCCAGCGGAGAGCAGAAGGTTTTTTGCAGGGAGCAAGCTGGGGAGTCAGGAAGCAGGAGAGGGAGGAGATGCGACTTGCTCAGTCCAAGGGCAAGGAGGACCATTTCAAAAGATAAAAAAAAATGCTCTGCTTCCATATGTAATGCCTTGCTGTTTTATTTATTTATTAATTGTTGTTACACAAGACACCAGAGATTATTTTGGTGGTATTCCTATCACACAATTAAAAAGCCCAATTAACCTTTGTGTGTGTGTGTGTGTGTGTGTGTGTGTGTGTGTGTGTGTGTGTGTGTGTGTGTGTGTGTGTGTGTGTGTGTGTGTGTGTGTGTGTGTGTGTCTCAGCCTAAACTGACCAGAGACATGGCGTGCCAGACTGAAGCAGTCAGCACAAAACATGCTATTGGGCAGGCTGACATGAAGCCTCCCAGACGAAGCAAATGTGAGTCATAATATTAGCTTGATACACCTGCTACACATGTATCATGATGAATGGGCTGAAGCTAGACACAATCGAGTCTGAAAGAGCACTGTACTCCGTCGGGTCCCCCTAAGCGCACTCCCAAAGTTTGAAGTCGACCTGACAAACGGTTCTCGACAGGCGTGCAGACCTGGAATTATTGTATACAAGTGACTTGTGCTTTTTGAGACTACAATATGCAGCCCTTATGGTGGTTCTGCCTGGTCCAGGAGGTCTAAGACAAACCACACAATTTGCTTATCAAGCTAGAAAAATCCAACGAGATGACCTAAATTGGCTGTTTTGAGTGATTTTAAATATAATACATTATGAAGAATAAGTGCCCATTATGTTTTCTAACCCCTGGTCTAAACTTCTGTCTGTGGGCATGTTGCTATGTTGTTCGTATGGGCCAAATACCACCTGTGTGTGTGTTGTTATCAACTGTTATTGCTAACAATGAGTAGCCTGGCTAGAGCTAACCCTGGCTGGTATTCCAATTTATATATTAGCCTATCTGTTTATTGAGATTAAAATCAAATCAGTATCATCCAAAGATGGGGACTTGGATTTGAGACTTGGACTTGAGTCATACACACTGCACACACAGTGACTTGAGACTTGTCCTCAAAGACTTTAGACTTGACTTGAGATTTGGGACCCGTGAAAACAATCTTTTTTTTTTCTTTATTTGCCCCCCCCCCCCCCCATTTCCACCACTGTCCATAAGAGACTTGACTTGGACTTGTGACCAAATACTTGCTAAAAAGGACTTGGTGTCATCACGGTCACTGCAGCTGCCTCTCAACTCGTTGTAGTAACAGCCTATAAGCTACAGCTATCAGTGTCCGGTGTTTCTTTAGCTTTTTTAGCGTTTATTTAGAACTAGCTGGTGCTCACATATTTGCTCACATATTTGAGTTTGCGCTGCTTACTGTAAAACCCTTTCTTCATGTGCAGCTACTCAGGCCCGAGTTCCTTGCAGGAATGTGTCATGTGACACGAGCACACTGGCGGCTGTTCCTGAGGCCCTGCCAATGGAGTCTCCAACAAGCTCCAGCCCAGGCTCGACACCGGTCAAACGCAGGAGATGTGAGGACTCGAGCTCCCCGCTAGTTTTAACCGGCAGTTCCATGGATAGGTAAAGCATTTACTTTATTTATTTGAATTATTGTGCAAATGTTTGTTCTATGAAAGCCAAACTAAATCCTACCTCCCTCAGTAGCATAGCCGTGCCTCAACATTTTCTTTATTACAGTCTACCATAGGCTTTTGTTCTAAGCCTCGAGGTGTTTGTTTAGGTGTCTGATTTATTTGACATGTCAGTGCATTTATGATTTTGAATTCATCATTATATTCTATGAAAGCCAAAGCATATACTATGTCTGATCTGATGTCAGTCTCTGTCACAGTATCCAGAGGGCATTTCTGCAGCCATGTTCTGCTCCTTGTGTTGTGAGTGCGACACTCTTCATTTCACAGCCACTAGGTGTCAGTGCTGCTGTAGCATTACAGAACCAAATGCTATAGAGTTGAAAATAAAACGAACTTTTGAAAAGTCAGAAGTATTATTTTTTGTGTTCACAATAGAGATGTCAGGTTTGTTTGGAATATTACATCTTCCATCATTGCTCACTAGTGCAGGATCTTAGGCTAGCCTTTCTTACCCCAGGTATGGATAAACTTCTTTTTTTTAAATCATAAAAAAATGAAATTAATATCGGTTATATCGTATCGGTTATCGGCCAAGAAGAATATATTTATCGGTTATCGTATTGGCTCTAAAAATCCATATCGTGCATCCCTAAATGGTAGTCTGTCATTTAGAAGTGCTGTTGTCTGGTTTATTTAGTCAGATTTTTGTCAACACAAGGTTCATTCATACTCATAGAGCATTTTCCTTACACCATATCATTTGTCTTTCCCTTTTTTAGTACCTCAAATGCATTGCCACCTCATGCAGTGACCAAATACATCGTCTACGAAGACAAATTAATGGAACTGTTTAAAAAATGTTCACTTTGCAACCGGAGCTGTGAGATTACCAAAACAGTCATTGGGACACTCCTCCGGGTGAAGCAGTACTGCCATCACTGCCACCACGCTGACCAGTGGTCCAGCCAGCCAATGGTTAACAATATACCAGCAGGGAACCTTCAGCTGTGTGCTGCGGTTCTGTTCACAGGCTCATCATTCGCTAAAACATCAAAGGTGAGACAGGAACAAATTTATAATATGTTTTGTTCCGGTAGTAGGTTGCAATTATGTCGCATCACATTACTGTTTTCCTTTTAGTTCATGGAAGCCTTCAAGATCCAAGGAATCTCGGAAAATACCTTCCATAAACACCAGGCCAAGCTCCTCTTACCCACCATCAACTGGCAGTGGAACCAAGACCAGGAGGCTCTCATAAACGACACCATAGCTGGTGGAGATGTGACACTCGGGGGTGACATGCGCGCGGACTCGCCGGGTGGGTGATTACCAACTTTGATGAGGATGTATGATAGTTAGCTACAGCATAGAGGTATATTTTCAACATTTTTAGTACTGTTATTTTATAGTTTTATTACTCTTTACTCTCCTGTTTTTAGGACATTCTGCAAAGTATGGGAGCTACACTATGATGGATCTCAAAGTAAACAAAGTCATTGACATTCAATTGGTTCAGGTGAGACATTGATAGAAAAACAGTAAGAAAAATAATTCACATGAGTCCTTTTGTATATACTGTGCAGAGCATATATCTATTTTTTTATCCATCACCAGAGCAATGAAGTTGGAAACAGCGTACGGATGGAGAAGGAGGGCTTTGAGAGAAGTCTGTCTCTGCTGGAGCGCAAGGGAGTCCCAGTAAAAGCTGTAGTCACTGACAGACATACAGGAGTCCGGAAATTTTTGCGGGAGCAAAGAAGTGGGATTACCCACTACTTTGACCCGTGGCATATTGGAAAGGGTATGTATGAAACGATACTAAAACATCATATTGCTGCAATTTTCTCTTACAGTTTGTGTTTGTAAGCTTTATGTTTTGTGCCCAGGCGTAGGGAAGAAGATTGATGCACTTGGTAAATTGAAAGGAATGCAGAAGGTGGCCTTGTGGAGGAAGAGTGTGGTGAACCACATTTATTGGTCGGCTATGACCTCTGCATCACCGCAGGAGATTGAGGCGAAGTGGTCCTCCATCGCCAGCCACACCCAGAATCTCCACACCCATGACAATGCCCTTTTCCCAAAGTGTCTCCACCAGCCTCTAGTCGGTGAGCAGGCAAGGGAGTGGCTCGAGCCAAGTAAGTGCAGTTGTAAATTGCTGATCATGTTTACTTTACAGCTAGTTATGTTGCCAAATTGGGTTAATTACATTACTCCTGTGTGTAGGTACCGCAGCATGTGAAAAATTGGCAGCAATTCTGCTGGCTCCGAGACTGATCAAAGACATCACAAAAATCAGTCCACAATACCACACTTCAGGGATTGAGTCCTTTCACAGTCTGATCTTGAAGTTTGCCCCCAAAAATGTGGTGTTCTCCTTCACTGGAATGCTGTGCAGGTATTCAATGCCTGTATATTTTCTAACTTCTAGTATTCACCCTCCCCTCCCATTTTTTGTAATTGCTGAACATGTTAATATAACTGAATGTGCTTCTTATTAGACTGCAGCTGACGGCAATGCACTACAATGAAAATGCAGACAGAACACATACATCCACTGCAGCTGGAGCACTGAGATACTCAATCGTGTACCCAAAGTACAAGCACGGTGACTACAGTGTGCGAGCACTGAAGAGTCATCCCACTTCAGGTATTTTTTGTTTTTTTTTGCCATAAGTGGAGCATCATGATTCATTTTGGGAACGTTGTGTTATAACTCTGTTTTATCTGTACACTGAAGGCTACATCGACACATTGATGGAGCTATTATTTGAGCATGTTGTGGGAGAGCCGCGTCCATATCAGGAGTTCCTTGATGCAGTTCCTGTCCCAGAGGCCCTATGTGCACAGTTTCCGAGGCCTGACAAAGCTGAAGCAGTGGCCAGACACAAGTCACGATTCTTCAAGAATAGGTAAGGTTTGGCTGATTACATAATAGTTTGTAAGAATATATTTCTGGTTATTGATCACTGAATGTGATTGTTTGCCAGTTGTATTACTATCCGCTGATATATCCCTGTTATCGAACTAAAAATCTACACGCTTTTTTTTTCAGCGACGTGTGAGTTCCTGTCCAGGAAAGAGGCTGTCACTGCAGTGAAGCGCCCGGGGACCAACTTCTTCCAACCGCCGCTGGTCAGACGATCTTCTGCATGTCTTTAGTGGGCGGTTCAGAACCCGAAATTAACTTTTTGACTCACCGGCCAGGTGATGGGTAGATGGCAGGGAAAAATCCACCCGCCAGGCATATTTCTTACTGGCCAAAATAATATATCAAATTTTTGTCATAAATACGTCAAGGATTCTGCTGAGGTGAGATTTTTCTCAGATGGCCAATGCAGCCAGTAATGTTCCCGAATATTTACCGTCCACTATTAAACAAAGGACGTTATAAAATACTTGTTTAAAGAATCGGGTAGACCCCTGAGCGTCACCCGTCAAATGTAAAATCTGGTTGCCAATAGCGCTTGGCGGGTGTTAATTTTGGGCCCTGGGGGGGTTATATATGGAGGAACCCCAGGGAGAACATGCAAACTCCACACAGAAAGGCTCTTTCGACAAGATAGCCCACCTGGACAGTAGGCACTGAAGACATGGGGCGTGGGACATGCCCACAGCGTCCCAGGGGGGGATCGAACCCACGACCTTACCTTGTAGCTGTGAGGTGACAGCACTACCACTGCACAACCGTGCCGCCATCAGCCCAACAGACTCCACTTCAGATGGCTGTGTGCACGCCCGGTATCTGAGATCACACACGAATATATTCTAGCAGTAACTAGACTTGTCTTGTATCAGTACTAAACACTAAATGATACCTCTTTGACCTCTCTTTGTCTTCCCAAAACATCTGTTATCTGTTTCCAACCAGAGGTTCTACTGAGAGCTGAACAACTTGTCCACTAAAGATTTCCTTCTCCCGTCTAACAACTGACTGCCGACTACATGTCCCTCCATGCTGAAGGCCCAAGTAAGTTTCAAGTCATTTGGTCCATGTCATGTTAGCCAATTTTTCTAACCTGTTCAGAAAGTACAAGAGTGAATTCAATCTACATTATAATTATTGATATTCTGTGAAATACATTTAATCAAAGCAGCAACAAATAACTTGATGAAAACCTTATTTCTTCTCAATAAAAATCCCTCCCATCGCTTTCACAACATGGTGAAATACTGACAGCCAGACTGAAAAGTATAATCAAACAAATAACTACTGAAACTTATATATGTCTTTTCAATCAAAAAAATATGACCTCCCCATCACTTTTACTGACAGCCTAGTCTCAACACCAGACCCATGAGTTCTTATGCTCATACACGACTTTAGCCCACCCAACCTGCCTGTTGAAAAGGAATCACTTTCATTGGTGCTATGACCTGTCGGTTCTCCTCCCAAAACAGCTGCAAAGTAGCACAGACTATTACCTCAAACATTTTTTTTTTTACTTGGACAAATTAGTTCCTGTCCAGTGGTGGGGTTGAGTCCATGCCGAGGTTTTATCAGCTCAACAGACTCCACTTCAGATGGCTGTGTGCAAGGTATCTGAGACCACACACAAACTTGTGTTGTATCTGAACACTAAACACTACGGCATTGAGCTCTCTCTGTGTCTTCCTGAAACATCTGTTTATCTGTTTCCCACCAGAGGTTCTACTGAGAGCTGAACAAGATTGACGTCTCCCGTCGAACATCTGACTGCCTTCAACCTGCGCAGGCTACGAATCAAACTTCTCTTCAACCTTGCCTTACCTTGCAACACTACCGGGACAGAAAATTGGTGTTTCTTCCCCTCTTGACTCTCACTGCTGTTTTTTTTTCTCTTAGTTTGGATGTTACTTCAGGGTATCTGCGGGGTCTTGAAAAGTAAAATTGATAAATTAATTTAGGGAAAATTAAGGCCCTTTCAGCGGTATTACATTTTGTAGCTTTTGTGCTGATGGTCTTAAATGAGCATATGATATCAGCCCATATCGATCGTAGACCCCTGAATTGAACAGATATTGTGAGAGCAGACTAGATACAGTATATCATCCCGCTACGTTCACACAGACACAGGGAACCTACGCCTTGCCTCAACCCACGCCTACACCTGCAGACCTTGAGCTGGGTGTGAACCGATCACACCGCACGCCTTTGCACGCTGAACCTGGAGCCGAGTCACAAGCGCCTCTCCTCTCTCCCGGCTGTATTTTTTCACGTGTGGTCCCGAATTATCATGTGTAGGTAAAATAAATCTGATATATTTAATGTTCTATTGATGCTGGATATGTATAACCAGGTCTGACTATAGACTTTTTAGAGAGGCAATCTTGCAAGAATATGTGCTGGCACGACAACATTGTCCATCTTGCTTCTTCGGTCGCTATTCTCTCTCTTGAAGATTTGTTTGCCGACGGGAAGAAAGCCCCACGTGATAGCCACCCGTCAATCTCACTCTCTGCTCAACACTGTTGTAGTAACTATTTTATTTTGAAATTCAGTTGACTGCCATTTCCCACGGATATTGTCGTGGTTTTCTTTCGTGGCTTGACAGAAGAAGCCTGCCTGCACGCGCCTTGTCGGCTTGAAAATAGAACTTGCGCCTAAACGATAAAATCGGCAAGGCACAGGCGAGGCGTGGGTACACGCAGGGTTCGCGCTCAGGCGCCCGGTGTACACAGCCTCGTTGACTAAAACGGATGCCTATTTAAAAGCGTGGATAAAGGCAAGGCTTGGGTGGCCGGTGTGAACTAGAGTTTGGTATGGTAATATGGCGTAAGTCTGAACTTACGAGACTGTTCTAGCTGCCTTCACCAACTTAGTCCTTACTTCCACATCATTAGTGATGATTATTTATCAAACATCTTGTGTAAATGTCACCCTCACCTTGTGAATTGCACTCGAACAGTCAGTTATCAGTGCAATTTATAAAGTAAAGCGTCAACCAGAACAAGTAACCACTGAGACCCCTCACTGATAAAAAAAATCTATCCAGTATCTTCAGGAGTGTTTTAATTCAATCCAAGCAACTCCCATCAATCTATATCAATCTAAACAAAATTAGGTCATGGACTAAAAAGTCATACTCATGGTCATTCTGTACTGGGTCTTCATCAGGCCATAGCCTGATGAAGACCCAGTGAGGTTGAAACGTGTTGCGTTTTCCTGCCCGTGTCTCTTATTTTGTATGAAGTTGTACATTGTATGTAAACCTGAGGTTACCTGTGTACCAACACTTCTGGATTAAATTTCTCATAAAGTAACCAGTAAGCTCCTTTTTTCACTTTTGTATTCTACTTGACTTTGAGCTTGCTTGCTGCCACTTTCTCTACTCCTAGGCTACTAGTATAACATTTCTATCTCAATAGGCTTCACATGATGAATGACATAACTGCTGAATATATAAGTTCTGCATTACTGATGTTTAGTATAACATTTCTATCTCAATAGGCTTCACATGATGAATATATAAGTTCTGCATTACTGATGTTTTAAAAATGTAACCTGTTATGTGATGATAAAACCATCCTGCGCCAAAAATAATTTCTGGAATTGACACAGCTGTGGACTTGATGGAGTGAAAATGATTTTATTTTAGTCTTTAAAATGGAGTGGAGGGAGTGGGGCCTCCCTGAAACCAGTGTAGGCTGCCTCATCTTCAGGGAACTCAATCCTGATGCGGCCAACGACGCAGGAGGGAAGGCGCACTCTCACATGCTTCCCCAGATAACCCCACACCCAACGCACAAAGTTCCGGTATGCAAGAAGCCGGTAGGAACTGTAAAGAAGGAATATATGGTCAGTGCTTTGGCCAAAATGTTAATTTGTTTTATTAATCTACAAAATGGGGATCATTTTCAGGATGGAAAGGATGTTAGATTGTGAGACTGAGTACTTGTTTACTTTATATACTAAATATGTATTAAAAATATTGTAAATACAAATCCCTGTATATACTTGCTTATTTAAAACCGGATGCTCCATTTCGCCAAAGAGCTGCAGGTAAGTACCATATGCTGCCTGCAGCACATATGGGTTGAGTGCAACTGGTTCAAACCCTGGATGCAGAGTTGCACAGGTGACATCTTCCCCACGATACCGCCCACACCTACGCATGACCTGCATGGAATGAAAAGCAGTATATGTGTTGTGTGGTCTCATGCAGTGATGCATGTATTATAACCACAGAAGTACATGTGAGAAGGTTACTTCAAATACTGATACGATGGAGCTTTTTAGGGTTATTTGGTGTGCTTATACCTTTGGTATTTCTTTGCAGCAGATATTCTCACTAGGAGAGAGCTTGCTGCAGTTGCCACAAGAGCACCTGTTTCAAATGGAAAAGACATTTCAGAAATGTGCCATGAAAAATCCCTATGTAACTGCAAAAACTGGGCTATTGGTTCAAAAATGTAATTTTCTGTTAGCCAGTGGGTTCCAGGTGGCCCCCAGCAAAAAAGTTGTAATATATTGTCTTTGGGTCATTTATAAATGAAATTAGAAAAATATTATTAGCATTTTTTTGTAGTGCTATTTCACATTGAAGTCAATGGAGAGTGGCTTGTATTTTCCACCTATGGGTATTAAAAGTAAGGCAATGACAGAAGTGGGTATATGACTGCTTTGGTCATGGGTTTCAAAATCTTATCAGATGGGGGTCCGTGGTCTAATTTGTGTCAGTTTAGGGGTCCTTCACGTGAAAACGTTTGAGAACCAACGCTGTTAGCTAGCCTACAGTACAACACTCAAATCCTGTAGAGGGCATTCAATTGAATTGTCGATCATACCATTCATTGACCTCTCCCATTCTGTGGTGAGCCTCCATCTCCTCGCCCACTGCTTCAATAGCTGCTGCTGGCTCCCCACCAGCCTGTGCTAGTGGCTCAAACTGATAAGGTTCTGGGCCGCCGACAGGGGACTCCGGAGGAGAAAAATCCTCGACGTCAGTGTCTGGATCCTCCACTTCTTCATAGGACATTTCTGTCAAGGGACTGTTTGTGCTGCTATCAGAGTCACTCATTGTTAGAGACCTTAGCTAACCTAGAGACAAGCTAGCCTATGCTATCAGTGTTTAGTATGATTGTGATGGGCGGGGGGGGGGGGGGGGGGGGATGCAATGACGTATCTACGCCCGTATGCCGCCGGCGATAACGAGTCTCGCGTCACTAGTCTCTTGTAACGTAGTTGCCATAGAGATACATGCAGAAAATAATTAAATTTCTAGTTCGCCACTGAATTACCAAATTGATATAACTTTCAACCATTTTGAGCACAGGTGTTTCCATACAGGCCACCAGCGTTGGCTAGGTGTTGATATTTATAAAGATATGGCCCCTCTCAAATAAATTATTTTTGAGGCACTAGGCAAACTGTAATGGCGTCGATTTCCGAAAAAGAATCTTGACTTCAACACAGCCAAAGAGTCCAGTATAGACAAGAGCATATGTCATTTCTTGGTTTTTTCCATAGGTATTTTCAAATCACTGTTCTAATACATATCTAGGGGGTTAGTCCCCCTTTAACTAAAAGTTAAGTAAAAAAATATCAAAAGAACTTTGACTTCAAAAGCTCAAAAACGTTTGCGGCATTGCCAAACCCCCCCGGAGCAGGGCCGGGTCTTGAATGCTGGTTTTTTCAGGCTGGCTAGCGAGGCCTCCCAGCCTGTAGACATGCAGGTGGAGGGCATGTGATGTCTTGTGCTTCATCAGAACAGAATTCTCTGATCTTCTCAAAAAGATACTTCTGCCTGGCCATGTCCAGTCCAGGCGGAGTCTGTACAGGAAGAGGCTTTAATGGCGGACGGGCATCTACGTTGCGTAGCAGCTGAAACTCCACTGGTTCTGCTTCACAGTGTTTTCTGGCGACAACCACACCAGGTCTCTGCGCATCAAAGCTGTAAAAGAAAGAAATGGCACATTTAAAATCTTAATAAAATAAAATAAAATAAAATAAAATGGGAATGATAATTACCTGAAGTGCTGGTAACTCTTTATCTGTGTCAGTCTTCGGAAGTATTCTGTCAGGTGTTGTTGCCAGTCATACGTTTTAACAACCACAGTGCCATTCTCTCGTCCGACAAGCTGGGGGATGTTTACATGTGCCACAGGAGAGCTGTCAGTCACAACCTTTTCGATGTCGGCCAAAGTGCAGACTTTGCGCTTCCTGAAACACTGCTTGACCAGTCCAAAACACCAGTCGGGGCCAAACTTGGTGTGGCCTACAATCAGGAAGTGAAGGCTCAGCTTTAAGTGTTGTTTGTGCATCGTTCTCCATGCGGCGTACCAAAGAACAAAGTTATTCTTGTTCTGCCCACTGCAGTTGTCACAGTGAAGGTCCACGTCTTCTTCTCCAACTCCATAGTTCCCGAAAAAATGATGCAGGTAATTGATGACTGCATTGCTTCCCTTGCCTGATGCCATGCCCTCATCAATCAGGTAATTCACTTGCTTAGGCATGCCTTCACAGTGGACACCAAAAAGGCCACACTTGCGTGGAGTCAAAAAATAGACAGGCCCAGGCTGTTGCGGGTCAGCCGGATAGTGCACCTGAGAGACGGAGAGATAGGAAAAAGATGAAATACAAACTGTAATCTGTGTGTGTGTGTGTGTGTGTGTGTGTGTGTGAGAGAGAGGTGTGATAAGATAAATATGTATTCTCACCTGTTGTGCAAAATCAAAACTGTAGTGCATGGTGATCGGCCTGGTTGCAGGTTTGTTCTTCCCAAATGACAGCTGCAACTCGTCACAGGTCTTTCTACAGGCGGCAGTCATCTCTTGATAAAGTTTTCGCTCCCTTGCAACAGAGTTGAGATGCACTTGCTGCTTCTTGACACTGTCAGATTTCAACTCATCTGGTTTGTTGATGCTCTGGATGATTCGGTCGTTGTTTTGTTGGCACTGCCAGCACAGATCCGTTTTAGGCTTGGTGCTTGCAATGTGAGGGACCAGTGACTTCCACAGCCTTGTGAAGCTGCACTCGCCAACCGCACGCTGCCCTGCAAAGACAATGTTTTTATGAGCATCACTGTACTTTACTTATCAAAAATAGATCACATAGAATAGCCTAATGGTTAAAGACACACACACACACACACACACTTCATGTCGCATGTTTTATTGGGTCAGAGGTTTGGAATGGGGAAGGCTGCGGAATGTTTGCATAACTATGACAATAGAAGTGTGTGTGTGTGTGTGTGTGTGAGAGAGAGACTAATACAAACTTACCAAGCTGTTCCATAGCATCTTTGTACAGGCGCCAGACTGAAGCTTTAGAGGCAGAAGTTGGCAGAAGCTTAGCACTAAAGTCTCTATGCCCGGCATGGCGACCGGGCAAAGGAATAGCGTGGTCCTCTGCATAGTTTGCTATGAATGTAACGACTCTTTTGATGTCATCATAGCCGAGGTAATTCTTGTTTGTGCGTGGTTGTGTCTTCCTCTGCCGTGGGACCAATCCATTCTCTTTGTAGGATTTGATAAGGGCTTTCAGAAGCTTTGTGCTGATGCTGGAATAAACAAAATAAAACATTAATAATCAGATTTATATTTTTTGAAACAGTCTTTATTATCCTGACATTATAGCCTAAGCTAGTTTGCAATGTTTGTCCCTTGCTTAGGCTATAAATGTCACGATATATAACAAAGACTGTTTCAAAACTTTCAATCTGTTTCAATAAACTCTTTCAATAAACTAAATCTTGTTTGTTTGCAAGGTTAGAATAACACTAGCGACTATCAGCTTACAAAGAGTATTTAATGCAAGAGTCGAAATTTCAGTCCTGAAAAACAATAGCGCAAACGCCATTTTGGCGCGCAACAAACAAAGACGACCCAACATGGCGGGTCTGCACGTTTGCACACATAGGTTGCCGCCATTTTGACAATGACCAACAATGCCATGAAGATGGCAGCTCTACACGCTTCTCTTGCAACATACTATCTTTGTACTGTAAACATGGGCACGCTCTCACACTATCTCACACACACACACACACACACACACACACACACACACACGAGTTAAGATAGATATGAAACTCACCCAAACGCAAAGCAGAAGGTCTCACGGCAAACAACAGTCGCCTTAACCATGTATTGCGTTCGGTTCTTTTGTCGCTTTTTATTCACTTGCTTTGTGGCTTGAGTCATGTCAGAATCATTCGTCAAAGCGTGATACACAGCCATAATAGCGATATCTCTACATTCTGGCGACATAGCAGAGTAATCCAGCCTCGTGTTGTAAATGACGTTGTCACAAAGTTTCTTACTGCAGGAGATTGGCTGGTGAATAGAGTTCTCTTTACGCCTGGCCTGGCATTTGCAGTCAAAGTTTCGTATTTTCTCGATTTCCTGATCATAATCTGTGTCCACGGTTATGGGATCCACTGATGTTAAAATCTCTTGCACGCTTTCAATGACTGCGCTGTCGGGCATGATCTCCGCCTCGTTCTCTGGGTCTGGATCTGCCACCAGGTCTTCAGGAAAATATTCTTCATCGTCCTCATCGTCGCTTTCATCAGCGCCCTGTGTGCCGCCGGTCATGTAATCCAGGACATACGAATTCATCAATTCTTCACTGTCCATTCCACCTGGAATGGTGAATTTGTTCAGGAGAGCAGCAACGGCAGAATCATTTTTCTTCATTTTCGCCTGGTGCTTGTCCATCTTGTCTCAGTCTCAGTCAGCTGTTGAATGTTGATGTTGTGTACAGCCCCGGTGGCTACTGAATATTTATGCTGGTGCGCGTCCTATCGCGCGCCGTGATTGGCGGATAGAAACAAAGGCCGGCCGACACCCAATCGATACTACTTATGCAAATCCAAGACACAGCCTGGCTCTTTCCCCGTCTCCTTTACAAAACAGGGACTTTTATTTTACCAAATTAACGCATTTAATGACCCCAAAACGTCTTCATTTTATATGGAATGGATAGTTCAAATAATATATTTTGTACTATTGGGAAAAAAAAAAAAAAACATTTTTTCAAGAAAATACTTTTGACGCTCTGTTGTGAAGAACGGCCACGGGCGAATTACGGTCCCTCTCTCCAGCTGCTGTCACATATATGGACAGACCTCAGTTATGCTTAGTCATAAAATTTAAAATATGTGTGTATATATACTAGGGCTGTCAGCGTTAACGCGTTAATCGCGATGCGATTAAGGGCCGGCCATAACGTGTTTTTTTTTTTAATCGCGTTAATCGCATGCCGCTATTTTGTCCCTTCGTCGCACCCATACTTGTAGTCAAGCCGTTCGGTTTCCTGTCTCCTGCTTGTGCAGGCATGGAAGAGAACGACAGCAATAAGCTTCTAAATGGCTCGTTTTACTTTAAAAAAAAACTCCCCAAATGGCACAGTGGACAAGTCGAGAAATAAAAAAATTACAATGAAACGAAAAGAGGTGGGCTGTAGCTCACCCATATAAACATTGTGCATGTCAATCACAGGTCAATCCCTGCATCAGACTCTGGCTTCAGGAATGTTCACATGATAAGATGCCAGGAGTGATGTACCGTATCTTAAAGATATTTGATGCAAGTGTGTAGGGGTGTCACAATATATCGTCCCACGAAATTTTGCGATAGTAAAACGTCACGATATGTATCGTTGAGATGAAATCTCATAGCGCGGGGGAAAAAAAAAAAAAAAAAAACTTTCAACCATTCAATTGAGTTTCTGGCAAAACTGTTTACTTGACAGGAAAAACTGAAGATGCATAAAAAATAGATTAAGAAAAGTCTTAGAAAAAGAAAAACTGAAGATGCATAATGAGAATTTATACTGCTGAGAAACCTTTTAGTTCAAAGTAAATCTAAGTGACGGTGTAACTCATTCTATTTCAAGATAAGCCTTATCTCCAATCTCATGTTTTTTTAACGCAATCACAGAATGTATGACTATTTTGGTCATGGGTTTCATATAATGTCTGTGATAAAACATCTAAAAGCAAAACTCTTATCAGATGGGGGACCCTGGAACAAAATCTTATCTATATGGGGGTACGTGGTGTAATTTGTGTCAGTTTGTCAAGTGTGTCAAGGCCGTCACACCAACAAGCTGCAGCTCTTCAGGAGACACTGGGTGGACCTGCAGCACATTAACAAGAGTGTTAGCTAGAAGAAGCGGCTGGCAACTGCGCATGTGTCAGACATAGGAAGCATGGTGCTAGTCTACGGCTCTCCCCAGATCGGCAGAGGGGGTGGAGCAGTGACCGGGGCAGCGGGGGCGGGGGTTTGCACCTGTAGAAAACGGTCCATGATGGAAACCGTGAGGAACAATGTCTCCCGAAGCAGCCCGTAGAGGGAGTGAAGCTGGATCAGCCAGTCAACTACAATGGCTCGCATGCCTTCATCAATTTCTTGGTAACCCTGCATGTAGTTGGCTCGCACGGCCTGCTGCACCTGTGAGTGGAGACAGAACAACCTGTAATGTAAAATACACACTGCAGACACACAGCAGATTAAGAGCTAATTAGAGCATGAATTACCTCAAGGAGGCGCAGATAGGCCTCAATCTATTTGATGTCCTGCTCATCAATGTCATCTAAAGAGAGCAGCGTCTCAGAGAAAGCCTGGCAGGGTTGGAGACATCAGCTGTCTCCTCCTCCACATCAGCTGTCTCCTCCTCATCTGCGTTAAAATATAGGCTCCTTAACATCAGCTCTGCCATCTCCACAATCTGGTCCCGTGGGAATATGTGCATTGTGATGTACCACCACCAGGCCTCGAAACTGTTCTCCTCATATGTTGAGGCTACCAGCATGGCCGTCACACAGACAAGCAGCAGCTCTGCATCCTGCAGTATCTGGCCCTGCAGCACCACATGAAGAAGAGTGTTAGCAAGTTCACAGAAAACAGTCTGTACCTCATACTGACAGTTGTTGGGGGGTAGATCATTGGTTGATCTGTAACAATGTTGCTACCACTGTGAACCAACGTATGTCCAATGCTCTACACTGCATGTATTAGAACCAATAAAAAAAGATTTTGAAAAGAAAAGGAAGCAGTTTTTTTTTTTTACCTTTGGAAAACGATCCAAGATGGCAATGGTGAGGTCCCATGTCTCCTGACACAGCTCTACGCAGGAGTGAACACGTTTCATCCACTCAAGCACAAGATCTTTGCCTTGAGCGAATTTTCTGCAACCCTGCATGTTGGCTGGCACAGCCTGCTGACACAGAACATACTTGTATTATAAAATGCAAATGCCAAAGAAAGAACACACGAGAGTAAGGGCAAATAAACAGCATGAATTACCTCAAGACAGGCATAGCAATCTCTGACGTATTCAGAGCGGAGCGCAGCCTGGTGCACCTGTGGAGACACATCTCCATCCTGCTCATCAATGTCTACAGAGAGGGGCGACTCAGAGAAAGCCTGGGACAGCTGCTCCTCCTGCATGATGGCCAAATCAGCTGGCTCCTCCTCTGTAGACTCAGCTGAGACCACCTCCTCTGTCACATCAATGTCCCCATAGAAAGCCTGCGACACGACCTCCTCTGCCCCGTCAATGTCCGTGTGTGTGCGCGTGCGTGCATGCGTGTGCTCTCTACCTGCCGACATCCCATCCTCCCTTGATGGATGTGGAGGCCTCGGACACTGGTCACCTTGCTCCACTCACACATGACATACAGGTGTGCAGAGTGAATGTTGTGTCTACGTTGTGTCTCACTCTCCTCCTTGTCTGTCTCTGATGAGGAAAAACAGCACAAACAGAAATTAAATTCACTCCAAATAAAGTGCATGCAAGTACAATAAACAATGTAGGTCATCATGTAGGCTGATACAGAGAGGTGCAGATCATGTAGGCTGATACAGAGAGGTGTAGATCATGTAGGCTGATACAGAGAGGTGTAGATCATGTAGGCTGATAGAGAGGTGTAGGTCATGTAGGCTGATACAGAGAGGTGTAGATCATGTAGGCTGATACAGAGAGGTGTAGATCATGTAGGCTGATACAGAGAGGTGTAGATCATGTAGGCTGATACAGAGAGGTGTAGGTCATGTAGGCTGATACAGAGAGGTGTAGATCATGTAGGCTGATACAGAGAGGTGTAGGTCATGTAGGCTGATACAGAGAGGTGTAGATCATGTAGGCTGATAGAGAGGTGTAGATCATGTAGGCTGATAGAAAGGTGTAGGTCATGTAGGCTGATACAGAGAGGTGTAGATCATGTAGGCTGATAGAGAGGTGTAGGTCATGTAGGCTGATACAGAGAGGTGTAGGTCATGTAGGCTGATACAGAGAGGTGTAGATCATGTAGGCTGATACAGAGAGGTGTAGGTCATGTAGGCTGATAGAGAGGTGTAGATCATGTAGGCTGATACAGAGAGGTGTAGGTCATGTAGGCTGATACAGAGAGGTGTAGGTCATGTAGGCTGAGAGAGGTGTAGATCATGTAGGCTGATACAGAGAGGTGTAGATCATGTAGGCCGATACAGAGAGGTGTAGATCATGTAGGCCGATACAGAGAGGTGTAGGTCATGTAGGCTGATACAGAGAGGTGTAGATCATGTAGGCTGATACAGAGAGGTGTAGATCATGGAGGCTGATACAGAGAGGTGTAGGTCATGTAGGCTGATACAGAGAGGTGTAGATCATGTAGGCTGATAGAGAGGTGTAGATCATGTAGGCTGATAGAAAGGTGTAGGTCATGTAGGCTGATACAGAGAGGTGTAGATCATGTAGGCTGATAGAGAGGTGTAGGTCATGTAGGCTGATACAGAGAGGTGTAGGTCATGTAGGCTGATACAGAGAGGTGTAGATCATGTAGGCTGATACAGAGAGGTGTAGGTCATGTAGGCTGATAGAGAGGTGTAGATCATGTAGGCTGATACAGAGAGGTGTAGGTCATGTAGGCTGATACAGAGAGGTGTAGGTCATGTAGGCTGAGAGAGGTGTAGATCATGTAGGCTGATACAGAGAGGTGTAGATCATGTAGGCCGATACAGAGAGGTGTAGATCATGTAGGCCGATACAGAGAGGTGTAGGTCATGTAGGCTGATACAGAGAGGTGTAGATCATGTAGGCTGATACAGAGAGGTGTAGATCATGGAGGCTGATACAGAGAGGTGTAGGTCATGTAGGCTGATACAGAGAGGTGTAGATCATGTAGGCTGATACAGAGGTGTAGATCATGTAGGCTGATACAGAGAGGTGTAGATCATGTAGGCTGATACAGAGAGGTGTAGGTCATGTAGGCTGATACAGAGAGGTGTAGATCATGTAGGCTGATACAGAGAGGTGTAGATCATGTAGGCTGATACAGAGAGGTGTAGGTCATGTAGGCTGATACAGAGGTTGTCTGTCAGTGATTCTCAACCTTTTTCAGCCACAGACCCACAATTGATGAGATAATTGTCGACCTGACCCAAATCAGTCTATTTTTAGATTGGCAGAAAACTACCTATTTTCTATTTAGAGATAACAAAATAGCCTATTGTCATTCTTCGACTTTGTGTTAACACATTCACTGCCAACAACGTATGAACACGTTTTCAGAATCCAGCTGTTCCCTGCCAACAACGTGTTTACACGTTTTTGGCATCGATTTTTTTTTTTTGACGGTGGGTTGTGCATCTAAGCCTTTTACATCTCTTATATAATTATTGGAGCCACCGAACGTTTACAACCCATTCCACCGACCCACTAAGTGGCAACAGTGCTCTCCTGGCTAGAGAAAGGAAAGCATTTTTTTAACTTGTCAAGCCATTCTCAGCCCAGCCATTCTCCTTTTCGCGCTGATTGCTGGCGATGCGGGATTGCAAATTTACATAATAGATTCAGCCGATCTACTATGATCGGGTGATAGATTACAGGTGGAGGAACACACTTTGAAACACGCAGCATAAATATGACCAGAATCGCAAAAGCTTCTCTCAACCAAAACTCCAAACGAGCGAGTCCATCCCGACTTCCTCAAACAGCGGCCCAGACATGCAGGCACAGGAGAGCAGCAAAGCACTGACTGGTGACAAGCTTGTCCGCCCACGGAGGGCGGAGTTGAAGCAACTCGAGAGGGAGGGAGAGAGAGAGAGAGAGAGAGAGAGAGAGGGAGGGAGAGCGAGAGGGAGGGAGAGAGAGAGAGAGAGCGAGAGGGGGAGGGAGAGAGAGAGAGAGAGAGCCAAAAATGAATGGTTAAAGTGACCGTTCCATCCAATTTCACAAAAAGCCGTTTATCTCTGAATATTCTTTTTCACGCTAAAACCATGCTGTATTCAACTGCTAATGCTTACATAACTACTAACTCTACAAACTAACTCTTTTAGACAGAGAAAGTACACATTCTATTAGTACTTTTGAGATATTGTATGTTCACAAACTCCAAGCTGAAACGAATCCTCGGCTCTTATAAAATGAGCCATAATCCTCAAAAAACGGCTTGGCAGAAGCTACCTACAGCAAAAAAAAACGTCTGGCAGTCAATGTGTTAACTTCTTGTAAAAAAAATAGTTGTGAAGTTTAACGAGTCAATTTGCTGGGGACCCCCTAGAACTCCCTGGAGGACGCCTGGTGGTCCCCGGACCCCAGGTTGAGAACCACTGTTGTATATGACATCATCATGCTGTGCTGTGAGGCTGTGACAGTCAAGCCCATGCATGGCACACCAATCAAACATTCCACAACAAACAAGACACAGATGTGTGTTTGGTGACACAGTTGTTTGTTTGGTGTGCCATGGCTGTCTGTCCTTGTTTGGAGATGTTTGGTCAGATAATATTCCACATGTTCAGTCTGTGTTTGTCAGTGTTTAGCCTATGGCAGACCAATCAAACATGCTCCAACAACCGCCAACATGAATGGTGTCAGTTGTTGGAAACTTGCAGATTTAGTGAATCTTCCGTGGTCTAGTCAAAAACCATGCAGTTTACACGGCAAAACACAGTGGAGTGTTTCAACAGAACAAGACTAACCTAACGTTAAAGGTCAGTTGACACTGCAGACAACCGCTAGCATCGACCGTTATATGCTTATTTTCAATTGGCGCATACGAACGCTGCAAAACCTCCAAGTGTCGATGTTTTTAGCTTGAGGGAGGTGGGAAAGTTGCAGATTTAGTTAATCTTCCATGGTCAAGTCAAAAACCATGCAGTTTACACGGCAAAACACCGTGGCGTAACGTTAGTCTTCCAACGTTAGAGACTCACTTGCCGAGTTGAGAGGGCAACGATGCGTTTAACAATCCCGAAACATTTGCGTCCGACTCACCTGCTCCGGCATGATGAAAATCACGATGAAGTTGTTTGAGGTAACCGAAATTCTTGATTTCTTGAGTTTTTTCACTGAGCTGATGTAGCAAGCGTCTTACTGTACTGATGTGTTGAGAGCACCTGAGGGCAGATTTGCCGGGGTTACGTTTTAAAGTTCTGAACGGGCCAATCAGGAGCTCTCACCGACGTCCTACGTCAGCACGCTTCCGGAATAGCTACCGGAAGAGCTGGATGCTAGCTAGACAAAATATATATCACTATCAATAAAGATGTCAATCAATCAATCAAAAGACCAATACAATCAAAAGTACTTCAGAAGTAGTATTCTAGATTTGCTTACATTGTTGAGTCTTTGCAATCTTGTGTTTGCTGACGTTTGGCTCCAAATGGGTCAACAAATACGGCCCTCATTTCTTTGGGATACATGGCCTTTAACAACAGCAAATAGTTGGGTTCTTAAATGTGTATGGTACGTGGTAAATATATTTGCCAACATTTGAACAAAAGTGCACTTACTATCAAAGTCCAGTGGTTGTGTTTGCAGACAGCTCCAAGGACTATATCATAGTCTGATATCTTAGTCTACAAGCAATGATTCCAGTAGTTAAATGGGTGTACATTTCAAAATAATGTCATTTAGAAGGAACAGTGTGGTGATACTCACGTTTTTCAGCCCGCTGGACTTGCAGTCCCATATGGCTGTCATTTCAAAGGAATCTATTACAGGCTTTTCCTGGGCTGCTTTTCGCCTTCACCTCCATGTACGCATTTAATATCTGTACATCAGAATATTAGCAGTAACATTCTGTCATTTACAATTCAATTAGTCAAAATATGAAGTAAGGCCATACAAAGCTTCGAATCAATGCAATAATAATAATAATAACAATAATAAACTTTGTATAGCACCTTTCATAACATAAAATGAAGCTCAAAGTGCTTTACAGTAGGACCCAGATAAGAGCAACAGCAACAGATGCCGGTAAAACAACAAGAGGATCCAAAGTAATAACAGTAAAACAGGCATGAGAATAAAAACAGAAATAGACAATAAAAACAAGGCACGGATAAAAAATCAATTAACACATTAAGTGCCAGAGACGGACTAATTCGTCTTACATAATCCAGCGCTTAAGTGCCAAGGACGGACTAACTCGTCTTACATAAAGATTATTTTTTTTTGACAGTGGGACATCAATCAACCGCTTTTACATCTTCGAGATCACTATTGGAGCAAGATAATGTGTATAATCTATTTTACCGACCCACTAAGTGTTGACAGTGCTCCCCCAGACGACCGAAATCAAAGAAAAAACTGCCGCGGGACCAAGCCGTTCAAGGAAATGCCGTGGCGATTTTACAGTAACAGACTTGTCTTGCCTGAGAGCGGCCGCGCACCGGCAGCAGCACACAGAGAGCGGAGAGCGATTTGCAAAATAGATCATAGGTGAAACACACTTTGAAACACCTCAGAAAGGCCAGAATCAACATCTGCCCATCGCCCACGCATTCCCCGGCCCATCTTGACTCGCACAAGGAGCGTCTGCACGCAGGCAAGCAGGCAGGCAGGCACACAGGCAGGCAGCAGCAAAAGCGCTTCTGACACGCCCGCTGTACAGCGGAGGGAGGAGGGAGGAGGGAGGAGGGAGGAGGGAGGAGGGAGTTTGAATGAGAGGGGTGTTTCCTGTTGTTATGGAGGAAATTACTGTTCAAAACTATTGTTTAGAATGTCTGACGGTCTTACTGATGCCAAAAATGAATGGTTAAAGTGACTGTTTCACAAAAAGCCATTTATCTCTGAATAAATTTCCAGACGCTGAAACCATGCTGTACTCAACGGCTAATATCTACATAACTACTAACTCTGCAAACTAACTCTTTTAGACAGAGAAAGCACACATTCTATTAGTTATTTTTAGATGATTGGTGTTCATGAATTCTTAACAGAAAAGAATCCTCGGCTGTCTCTAAAATGAGCCAGAATCGTCAAAAACACCCCTGGCACAACTTACCTACAGGAATGAAAACATGGCTGGCATTCAATGTGTTAAAAGCAAGAGTATAAAAATAAGACTTAAGCTGCTTCTTAAAACAAACTATGGTTTGTGCTTCTCTAATGTGTACAGGTAGCTTATTCCAGACCGTTGGAGCATAGAAGCTGAAAGCTGCTTCACCAAACTTTTTACCATTAACTTTCGGGATGTTAAGGAGGCCTGGGCCGTGTACCACGGATGTTGTATAAGAAGATCCAGGATCTGTCCCTTGATCTGGTTTGACTAAACCAGATAATTGCGATCCTGGTTAAGTGATACTACGAGACGAGTTTGGAACTCGTTAAGTGGAACCAGGTTTTTCTAATCAATCTGAGAGTGCGTGCACATAAAAAGGGTGTTCTCTCCGGCGTCTGACCAATCACAAAATGGAGACGCGAAACACGTCATCGGCCGCGTCTGGCAGCAGCAGCAGCAGCAGCATATTTCGCAGTCGAGGAGCAAACGCTCATATTAAGGAAATATGAAGTATTTAAAGATCTAATAAAAACAAAGGGCAACACTGTTGCACATAATAATCGGCGAAAGGAGGGCTCGCAAAAAATTGCAGATTGTCTAAATGCAAGTTATTCAGCTTGCTTGATTTCGCCAGCAAAGTTCAGCCATTTCCGTGGCTCACACGGCACGCTTTGGAGACATATGCTTTGATGTGGCAATTCCAATTAAATCAATGTGTTGCTTATACAGTATTGTGCCTTATTCTTATAGTTATTATTCTTTATTATTATTATGTTGGCTTAACCTTGATATTTTATAAGTAGGCTAATACACACATAGCTTAGGCCCTACATGTATATTGCTCCAATCACTCTGTCTCAGGATGACATTGATATACAAAACTAAAAGCACAATGAAATAGCTTTGACATTGCTTGCAGCTAACAGAAAGAAAAATGAAAGCAGGAAGACAGGAGGAGGACCTGCTACACCCGACTAAACCACTGCTGAGGAGCTGGCCCTAGCCAACAATGAGGGGCGCCCCTTGATGGAGGGGGGTTGACATCAGACCCTGGTGGCAGCTCCCAAGCCCCTGCCCTTTTTGTACAGGGTATGTTGTGGAGTCTCGGCAGCCTACCCCCCAGCAGGTGAGAGCGGGAGGACGGCCAGCCACCACAGTGACATCAGAGCCCGGGGTTCCCGACGGAGACGCTGTCTAGGCCGCGTCATCAATAATAGGTATTTCCCCAATTATCTGCTGAATCAGTGGGACCGCTAGCAGCCGCGCGCTGTCAGGCGCGGCTCACCCGGTTGAGACAGATTTCCCAATCAGTGCGCCTAGACATCAGACTCAGCTCTGAGTGTTCACTGTGTAGGTGTAAAGCTGTGACTTAGGACCCAGGTGCAGAGATGACAGACACAAGGAGCAGTTTTACGTCTTTTACTTAGACTTTCAGGCATCAAAAACAAACAAGGAATATCGTGAAAAAGGATAACAAAGATAGCCTAAACTGTGTCGGGAGCACCGACGGATAAAGTCAATATTTCCCCAAGGAGCCAGGAGCAGGTACAGTCCAAGGAATCTCTCCCATCAGATGAGAGCAAGGAGAGGCACAGCTTCAGGAAGGTTAGGATCAGCAACGGGTTCTGAAAGCAGAAGTGATTATATAGTGTGCCAACCAGGTGCAAGCAATCACAGTGGGATTAGCAGGATTACGTCATTGATCACTCATAGGCTGCCTTCTCCCGCTCCTGTTAGTGGCGCGGGAAGATTGTCTAGTACCACGGACAGCATCGGCTTGGCCTCTGCGTGCTTTGGCCGGTTCAGCACTCCGGACAGTTCCTTCCCTATAGCTCGTAGCGGAGCCACCAGGCCGGACTCCGATGGGTGTGTCAGTAGGTACAATTCCCACTCCTCTCCTTAAGCACATTATTGTAGTTATATGATGTTATCTGACCGCACATCTCTCCTCTCGCCCGCAGGCACGGTACTGGAGCACTTGACCGATGGAATGAATAATTGCAACGTTATGGGGAAAACTCATCTGCGTTGACTCGCATGCAAACCCCTCCTGCCTTGTTTGAAGCTTTAAACGACCAGCCCCGATAAGGGAAGAGCTTAAGTTTGGACATTGAATAAAACAACGCTCAGTTCGTTTAAACCTGCTTTTTGTGTCTTGGCTTGGGTCAGAGTCCACAATGGTAAAATGGTAAATGGACTGCATTTATATAGCGCTTTACAATGTGCCTACATTCACCCATTCACACACTGAAGGCGGCCAGCTGCCACGCAGGGTGCTGGCACAGCCATCGGGAGCAATTCGGGGTTCAGTGTCTTGCCCAAGGACACTTCGACATGCAGACTGGAGGAGCCGGGGATCGAACCACCAACCTTCTGATTAAGGGACGACCCGCTCTACCTCCTGAGCCACAGCCGCCCCCAGCCGACACAATGTGTCAATGCTACATTTATGGATTGCTCATATGAAAGACAATTAGGCTATATAGGTAACATGCATGCCTATACTTTCTCTGCAGTTGAAGGTGACAGAGTGGTGCTGATGCCACCGCCCAGCCACACACTGACACCTTCCCAGGCAGAGGTAACAATGAAAGCAACTTGTCCTACACTGGCATGTCATCTTTGCTTACTGATCATGGATGAAATACACCATTTACATGTAGGCTATAATTTTCCCAGGTGGGCCCAGAGGAGGACACCATCACGCTGTCTGTGTGCTCAGACGAGAGGGACTTGTTTAGAGGTAGGCTACACTGTAGCCCTTTGTTAACAATTTGATGCAGTGTTCAACCATCTCAACATGGATGGTGAGAGTATAGACACTTGGCTGTAATTTATGTAACTGCAGCTGCCTATTAAATCGATTGTTTCCATTGAAAGAAGTACATTTTGGAGGAAAACCTGCAGGAAGGCCCGTGTACCCCTCCCCAAGCATCCACGTCTTGTACCCATACACCTAGGAGAGGAAGAGGGTCACGAAATGTAGGTGAATTAAGCTGAATTCAAACAGGGTAGTCACTGTGACCTCTGTCTTCAAGTGAGCCTTGCAAAGGGACAAGGCTTGCATGCCAAAGCAACTCTATTCTGTCTTGAATTTGTTTCAGGTTTCAGCAGACAATGTGAGGTGCCAAAAGAAAACTGGAGCTGGACATTGAGTATAAGCACCTGCTCATAAAAAAGGCCAGGCTGCAGGTGGAGGAATTGGAGGAAAGAAAGAGGGTAAATCAGTTAACACACTTATGTCTATGCTTTCATCCCCCGCCCACACTGTAAAACAGTTCAGTATTTCTCTCATTTCTTCACAGGAACGGGAGCAGCAGAGGATGAGGTGGCACAACAAATGAAATAAGGAGAAAATTATTTAAAACGTGTGTATTTAATTTTTATTTTAGGCAAAAAATTGCTCTGTGATGGCCTCCCTGACAGCCCTGCCAGTAGGGTAGTCTAGGGTGATGGGGTCCACCACATCAGGGGGGCTGTGGCTCAAAGGTGGCTACATTGTGCAGCACCACACACGCTGCTATCATCCTGCACGCCCGGTCTGGCACCACCCTGAGCTCGTGCAGGCAGGTGAAGCGGGCCTTCAAGATGCCAAATGTCATTTCTATCCTGACCCGGGTCCTGCTAAGAGCCAGGTTGAAATGGGCTTGTGGGCCGGGTCAGGATAGGGGGTCATTAGGAAGGGCAGGCAGGGGTACCCCCGGTCTCCAAGGAGCACTCCACTGAACAGCCCTGAGGATAAGAAGGAATATTGCCAACATCAGTATCACATTTCAGTTTGGGGAAGGCATGACTCAAAATTATATGAAATGTATATTTTCCATACCTTGCTCAAATCTGTGGCACAGTGTGGACTCCCTGAAGATCCGGGAGTCGTGCACCGACCCTGGCCACTTGGCATCCAGGCTGGTGATTAGTTGTTGATGGTCACAGGTCATCTGCAAAAGCATTTGGGATTAACTGCACTTCCACATAACATGATTTCAATGTGCATTGAAGTGTGGTTCATGCAGGGGGAAGTTTATTAGTCACAGATCATGTATGACACAAACGTGCACAATGACGTGTGTAAATCCCCCCCAAATATGGAATGGGAAATCATAGGGTACATACATGAGCAAGATGTAGCTATTAATGTCCAACTTGAATGTAAAATGTGCATTATGCATGACAAATGATCATTGCAGGATTTACCTGGATGTTGAGGCTGTGGATGTGGAATGACTTTCTATTCATAAAGTCCCCTTCATTCTCACCCAGAGGTGCAGTGATGGGGATGTGGGTGCAATCTATTACACCCAGCACTCTGGGGAAGCCTATGACAGGAGTAGGCTACATTCATTATAACATTATGTATCATGGGCTCTACACACTGTATAGATGGAGTAAAATTAGTTACCTGCAATGTCGTAAAAGCCTTATTTTATGGCTAACGTGGGCAAGTGTCCCGGGAACACCACAAATCCAGGCAGTAGCTCCGTTAAAGCATGGGTGACTTTGTGAATAGTCCTGCATACTGTGTTTTTCCCGAGGTTCTCCGCATCCCCGACACTATACATAAAAGCCCCCGACGCGAAAAAGCGTAGGGCGATGCAGACCATCTGTGGCACAGACATGGCATGCCTACGGAGGGTCACATTAGCAAGATAGGGCTGCAACAAATCGCACAGATATCTTAATCCGTCACTGGAGAAGCGATACCTCTCGTACAAATAATCCTCTGAATGATCAAATGGATCTTGACGGTCGCGAAACACTCTTTCTCTCCTCAGAGCCCCCCTTACAATCCGTGCTCCTTCCTCAATGGCCAATTTACAGAAGTATTTTTTACCCGCCCCCCGCGTTTTTTTGCGGGTACCCGGCGGGGCCCCGCGGAACCCCGACCCGGTGCAGGACTCTGCCCTGCAGTACTCTTTTGGTTGAGAATAGGGATGATAAACGACTGAAATGCCAAATGATCCGACAGTTGCCACCGGCAGAGCAACTGGACTTTGGAATTAACAAAATCTGCACATTATATTTCCTCAAATTGTTTTTTACTGTTTGTTTTATTTTATCTTTTTGTCCATTTACTCCCTTGAAAAACATTACCCTTTTTGAAAAGGCTGCTCCAAGCTGCTGCACCGCCTGGCAGCAGGACAGGGGAAGAACAGTTGGTATCAGTTATTTTTACACTTTCACCTGCACAGAGGAACAAGGGAGTGCAATAATACAGCGTCAACCAATCATTTTTAATCAAGCCATTAGGGTTTTGTTTCAGGCAAGCATTCTTTATCGCTTTTGCATGGCTCGACATTAACTTTTTGAGGCATTTGTCCCTTCGGAAAAGTCAAATTATATTTCACTTGTCCATAAATGTTATTCTTAAGGCAGTTTCAACCATGGTTTCAACTCAGTCCAGCAGTGTTGCCCTTGTCCCTATTGTTGTGCCCTCAAGAGGTGACCTTGGGTATTTGTTAGTGGACTCCTCTACATAATCACCTCCCATAAATGTTATTTTAAAGGTGTCTACAGTACATCATGGTATGTTTGACCCTTTTCTCCTGCATATACTCTCAACCAAAAGACACACTGTTAATGCTCACACTGTTAATGCTCACTGCTACTTCACCTCTCATATCATCTATAATCTCTCTGTCGCGCATAAAACCACAACAAATTCTGAACACATTTAGTGTGTTTTTCAGTAAGGGGCCCGCTTACTGAGGTGGTTTGCATATGATTCAAGGTTTAAGCCTTAAAACAGGGGGTACGGTGGCTCAGTGGTAGAGCTGTCGCCTCACAGTTAGAAGGTCCTGAGTTCGATTCTCACCTGGGACACTGTGGGCGCTGTGGTTGTGTTCCCCCCCATATCTTAAGTGCCTACTGCCCAGGTGGGTTATCTCATCGTAAGGGCCTTTCTCTCTGTGTGGAGTTTGCATGTTCTCCCCGTACCCCCCAGGGGGTTCCTCCGTATATAACCCCCCCACTAAAAACATGCAGAAGATCAGATCGTCATCGTCATCCGACCAGTGACGACAACATCCGAAGTTGGTCCCCGGGCGCTGTACGAGAAAGCGACCACTGCTCCTGGCCTGCCCGGATGGGTTAAATGCAGAGGACACTTTTCACCGGCCACATGCATGTATTGTTGTGTTCGTGTGACAATAAAACACGGGCTTGTCCGTTACGAGAGTTTTTAAATGGTGAATTCATGAGTTTTGATGATTTGAAGGGAAAATGTGAACTTGAGAACAAAGACTTCTTTAAGTATTTACAGCTGAGTGATTGGAGTAATTGTGGATGCATATGAAGAAAGGGGACCCGGGTCATCTCTGCTTTCTACCAAGCTTTGGGGGGGGAGAGGGGTGACACAACCCTCTACATAAAAAAGAAATGGGAAAAAGAGCTACAGATTCAAATAACATTAGAGGAATGGTATATAATGTGTGAGATATACAATGCACATCCACAAACTCACTTGTATGGAGAGAATTTTGTTGGAAAAACTTAACTCGCTTCTTTATAACACCCAAAATAAAAAGTAGGCAACTCGCCGCACCTCAACAATGTTGGAGGCTGTGTGGGAATGATGAGGCTGACCACTCGCATATTTTCTGGAACTGTACAAAGATAAGACGGTATTGGGAAAGTGTCAATGTGGAGGTTAAACATATCTTGGGGGGCAGGGTACGTTTTGCCGGTTTGATTTTTTGTTTAAATTGACAAAGGGAAAAACCAGAAAACGGTCGTTATTTCGTTTTTCCTATAAAACGGAAAAACAAAAACTCAGCTCGTTTTCTGTTTTTTTCGTTTTCAATAGTGGGTGGGTGGTTTTCATTGGTGGGTAGGCCTTAAGCGACCCTTGCTTCTGATTGGCTAGTGTGCTCTGTCAGTTTAAGCTGTACTTTTCAAACTAAAAGTCTCTAAATTAACACGTTGAGTGCCATGGACGAGATATCTCGTCTTACATAATCCAACCGTTGAGTGCCAAAGACGAGATATCTCGTCTTACATAAACATTTTTTTTTTTTGACGGTGGGACATCAATCAACCCCTTTTACGTCTTCTATATCAATATTGGAGGAAGAGAATGTGTATAATCTATTTTACCGACCACTAAGTGGCGACAGTTCTCTCCAGACAGAGAGAAAGCCAGTCCGCGGGAGAAAGCCATTCTAATTTTCAAGGAAATAGCTGGGCGAAAACTCTTTCGATTTCACACACACACACACACACGCGCGCGCGCGCGCGCACACACACACACACACTCGAGTACCTTTGCGCATAAATAAGACCAGAATCGCAAAAGCTTCTTCAAAGCTCTCAGCCGACACCTCAAGAAACGAACGAGCCCGTTTCCAGCCACCAGCCCAGAGGAGCAGCAGCAGCAGCAGCAGCAGAGCGGAGTAGGCTGCCTCAAGATTGGAAGAAGGGGATCGCGAAGGAATTTCTCTCCCGTGTCTAACCCCCCCCCCCTCGCCTCTCCTCTCCTCTTCCCCGCTCCTGCGATTCCCTTCTATTTTTTTGGGATCTGTGAGGCAACAGAAACTCGCCTGTGACAAAACACTGCAAAGCCACACCTACGGAGGGAGGAGTTTGGAGACACACACACACACACACACACACAAAACAGTATACAGACTTGCCCAAGGGCACCCATAATCACAGGCACGTGAGGTGGTTCTAAAAATCCATTTATCTCAAAACTATCTGAAAATCTCTGAAACCATGCTGTACTCAACGGCTAATATCTACATAACTACTAACTCTACAAACTAACTCTTTTAGACAGAGAAAGCACACATTCTATTAGTTCTTTTTAGATGATTGGTGTTCACGAAGTCTTAACAGAAAAGAATCCTCGGCTCTTGTAAAATGAGCCAGAATCCTCAAAAAAACCCTGGCACAACTTACCTACAGCATTGAAAAAACGGCTGGCACTCAATGTGTTAATAAATAGATAAATAAATAAATCATATAAAAATCAATAAATAATAAATAAATGCATACATACATACAAAATAAATGAATACATAAAAATAAATAAATAATAGGCTACAAAAAATAAAAATACATAGCGAAAAAAAAATCTATAAATAAAGTATCTGCCTTTATAGACTGTTCTCAAACTTTTTCATGTCAAGGTCGCCTAAACTAACACAAATCAGACCACATGGACCCTCATTTGATAATATTTTATCAGGGTCCTCTATCTGATATCGGATGTTTTATTAGGAGAAATGTATAGCACCCATGGCCAACATTCTGCCATTGTGTTACTTATCGTTGGAATTATGAAAATAAATTATTCACGCTTATGCTGGGAACCCCTCGAACTCAGAGGTGGCAACTATGGCACACTATATAATATAACTAATAGCTGCACATCATTTTTATGATTTCTTTTAGTTGCGCACAATCACAAACCTTTGGCAGGTGCAAGCCCAGAAGAGGTCAACATTCAAACAGCACACTGTAACAATAAACAACAAACAACAATAAATAGCAATATTTTGGGAAAACTGCTTTAATAAAAAAAAAAATAATAATAATAATAATAATAATAATAATAAATTAAATAAAAAATAAAACTTAAAAGGAAAACAATGATTGGTATTTGCTACTCACTGGTTTTTTGACTGTTGTATTATTTATTTACTTTTTTTTGTTTCTTGTATTAGGATATTTTTTTCCTTGAAATCCTTTGTTGTATATTTGAAGGCAAGTAAGGACAATGTCCAAAAATGTCTGAGGAATGATCATGATGATTTTCTTATTTTAATTGTAAGAAAAGGGGGGGCTTTACATAAGCGTTTGCTTCTGCCCCTAACCTTTGGTTGTGACCTAAGTGTATATGCTTGGTGGTGGTGACCAATACATTTTTTTCATTCATTCATTCAATACTAAAATGGTAGGCTACTGTAGGTGTAACCTTACTCACTGCATGTATGGTGGCGGAAGACCAAATCCATCCCACCTCTATTGAGCTCAATGCATAGGTGTTTTGTAGACCAATAGGTCTACTTTATATTTTTATATCTGTCTGTGACAGACTGTCTTGCTGCAAAACCAATAGGCTACATGCACAACTTTTTTACTTCCTGAAATTAGTACAGCTTCTTTATTTCCTGTCCTACACTATTGGATGAACTGATTAATCAGGTGTGCCTGATCATTGTTGTGACTGCAGCACACCTGACATTAATCAGTTCATCCAATAGTGACGACAGGAAATAAAGAAGCTGTACTAATTTCAGGAAGTAGTGGAGTTGTGCATGTAGCCCATTGCCCTCCAGGGACAAATAGAGTTGACGAGGTACGCCAAAAGTAGTGGAAAGAAATGACCAGCAGGCGTTGGATTTAGGCCGTGGATAAACTAGCCTTCATACACACTGAACATCATATTATTGAGCATGCGCGTAGCCGACCACCTCTTTGCATAACCATGCAATCAAGTATCAAACGGGAGCCAGCGCCTATGTGAGTCGGCAGCAAGAACAGACTTTTCCTGATTAATTGACACGTTTCTCCTTTTCCTCTCCAGCCAGTAAGTTATGTTCTCATCACAATAAGTTTAGTTTAGTTTATTAAAGGATCCCCATTAGAAGGACATGAGTGCACTTCTAATCTTCCTGGGGTCCTGCAGTGGGTTGCACCAGCTGTGCGTAAGTTCTGTCTTAAGTTAGGGTGTAAAGTCCACACTAACTGCTACGTTCAAACTAGTTAGTTTGACACTAAAGTTGTGTCTTTGTTGAGTTGCACCACGGAGACGTAAGATACATCTTAACTAGTAGTCCTTAAACCTCACACTAGCCAAAATAGTGTCGCAGAAAATGACGTGTACAGTATCTGTGACCAATCAGTGAAAAGCACGGTGGAAACGGTGTTTATTTACCGTTGTTTAAGTAAGTGGAGTGAAAACAGGACATGTTGCCCACCGCAAATTAGTGCTTTTATATTTCATCAACACTAACCAAATGAGAACGTTATTGAGTAACGTTCGTTTAGGTTCATATTACTGTTAACGTTTATCTGTGAGCTCTATCAGTATTGTAGGCTAATTTACCACCATCCTGCCTGCTAAATTGTTGCGGTTATTTTAATTTGTATGCAGTGCTGCAGCTTGTGGGAAACAAAAGCGTGAGTCATCAATATCAAAGGGTGTAATTATTGATCACGGAGAGCGCGTTACCGACGCAAAACAACGATGCGCCACGGTGCCAAGTTGCAATCCGTGCCAATGCTTATTTTACGGAGGACTTTACACCTAGTAAGACGTAGGTGTAAAATTTAAGTTCTAACTTATGCCTACGTTGTAACTATTTCACTTGGTGCAACCCAAATATTTTTAGTAGTGCGTAAACTCGGACTTAGTGAGACTTTACGTTCAAACTAGCTTACGTTTCAACTTACGCACAGCTGGTGCAACCCACTGCTGGACATAGAAAATACAAACATATAATAAAGAAAATAAAAAAAAATAGACTCAACATAAGATAAAAAGACAATTAGACACACTGATTGTAAACAACACAAACTAATATGGTCAACAGATATACAACTGAGTGAAAATATGAAATGACATGTTAACAGATAACAGTACAATTAAAGCTATTACATTCGAGTGCGGTCCCCACTTCTCCTTTCACCCATTGTGGAGCCAACATTCTGTGTGTGAGCAGAATTGTGTTCGGCCACAGCTATGCCATTTTCTTTATGTGCGATCAGGCTGCAAGTGTAAAGTTGTAAAGAGCACCCGTGCGGGTGACCTGACAGAGCCAGATTTTTTAATTACGTAATTTCCTTAATTACCTAATAATGTGATGTCACTCGAGCAATGATGACATCATCGGGTGACATCACTCACTGATGACATCACTCTCTGATGACATCATCAGCTGGCATGGGGCCCGATTTTTATAAGCATTTTACGAAATCTCTATGGGAAAATAAATGGCGGATGAAAATGTCTGGTACAGTGCTGAAGCAGGAAGTGACGTTCACTTTGGCTCTCTATAAGCGACTGTGTGTAGTTCAACTTGAAGCGATGTCAGTCGTGTAGTTGTGTGCGTGTGTTGAATGTATTTGCAATTGCTCAACTGTGATGTCTACGACAATGCAAGCTATGAGATACGAGCCAAGCTCACACCTACCAGAGCAGAAGGTTGATTCTCTGAACCCACTTGCGGGTAGTCCGCAAACCCCCAAGCGAGACCTGCTCCGCTCCGGGCTCCACGAGCCCGACCGGAACTCTCGAACAGTACCATTCCCCGTATTAACAGATACTGATGAAACCTCATTAAATCATCAGGTGATAAAAGACTGTAGCTGTTATTTAGATTAGATAACAATGTAATATACATAAACTAGAGAATCCCCCCCCCCCCCACACACATTTTTTTCTTTTTTTTTTCTTTCATCATCATTCATCAGTTCTACAGTAATATTCCTGGATCTTCTGTTAACGTGTGGAACCAAGTCATCAGATGTTTTCTGATTCAGTCGTTTATTGTGAACAACAAAACAACCCCCACCAATAAAGTCAGAAATAAATTGTGCTTCTTTCTCTTGTCACAGGTCGTTAATGTGATGTTTGTCGGTTACCCCTAGTTACTACTGTAATGGAGGGTTTGGTTCTCAGGATTCAGTTTGACTCTCACCATGGGGCATTGGTCAGGATGCAGAAAGGATAGTGTCCAGAAACAGGTTTGGGTCCAGTTGAAAGTATTTATTTGTCCAGCACAATATTTGGGAAATCAGGGGAAAAACACAGGAGCTGCCCTTTAAATGCGGTGCCGTGCATCATGCCGCCCCATGCATTGGTGTGGAAGGAATGAAGGAAACTGAGGAGGGCAGACTTAAACAGGAGGGAGGGAACTCAGGTGAAATGAATGGGGACAATCAGTGAGGGAACCAACAGGTGAACAAAATAACTAATTAGTGAGGAGTAAAGCTAGGGAAAGAAGTGAGGTAAAGGAAGTGAACTGGGTGAGGAGAGGAAGTGGAAAAACTAAAAGGAATCTTCAGAAAAAACTACCGTCATGTGATTTATGACGTCGCGCAAGGTTGTCAAGGCGGAAGTGGGAGGTTGGCTTAGATAGTTTATATGAAGTGGCAATGGCCGCGGCTCGCTCTCTCTGCCAGTCGCTCTGCTAGTCTGATCAAGGAAGCCATGTTCTCTCCATCGCTCCTGTTTTCTCTAGTGCCTTGTCTTTCCTTCGTTTTCACGTATGGGTGTGTGTGTGTGTGTGTGTGATACTTATTTCTAATAGCGTCTTAATTAATGAGCGGAGGCTGGTTGTAGCTAGTTTCCACACCCCAGCTTGAGCTGTCCAGTGAAGCTGTCTGCACCACCCGGCCTGCTGTTTGGGCCCCATGCTGTATGCTAAGTGAGTCAACTTCTCCTTCTGCTGACTTTCTAGTTGACAACCTTGTGCTTATTTTCGTTCTGTTGTGGTATGTCGCGGGTCTGGTTCGTCTAGACACGAGCCTAACTCTTTTTGGGAACCGAACCCGTTACACTTTGCATATATTTAATTTTCATACAATTTACATTGTGATTAATGCCCCTGTTCAGCTTCTCTCTCTCTCTTTCCTCACTCCCTCTCTGTCTGGCTCTCCCTTTGTCATTTTTTCCTCTGACAAATTGGGTGGGGAAATTGAAAAGAGTAATGCTCTGCTCTCCCTCAACAACTGTCCATGTGCCCTTGAGCAAGGCACTTAACGTCCCATTTGAACCAAATCCATCCAGAATCCTGTAGTGTAGGGAGTTCCACATCATGTTGCTGACATCACTGAGTTCTGACATCCTGGAGTTCTGCCGTGCCAGAGTTTCAACATTCCAGACTTCCGACATTCCATAATGTTCAATGTTCTGTCCCTTGTTGGCCTCGTCCTGTCAGGGAAACTGTAAACTGGCATGTGTGACATTGTTGCATTGTACTCCACTGTATTGATCCAACTCTATGGCTACAGGTGGTTGGAAGAGAAAAGGCTATTCTTATACCATACTTTTTTTTTTACTTAAACTCAGCCATCTGATAAAGTAGGCCTAAACTCAGCAGAGAAAACTAATAAATTGACCACATTGACAATCTTTAACTTAAATCTCTCAGAGAATGCTGTGTGAAAGTCACATTTTGAAATACTAACTACGACTAGTTGTAATACTGCAATGTACTACAATACAAACAAAATAAATCAGGTAATTAGTAATCAGGACTTTAGAGGACAATAGATCTTTACTAGAAAAACACAGGAACAGTAATGTACACAAATCAAAATCAAATGTATAAAAACACTTCCACAAGTGATCATCTTATGTGACTTCCATCTTACTGTATTATGCTGTAAATATTTGGTTCATTGGTATCTAATTGCAAAATAAGACATGCTATGTTTGAACATCATGCTAGCTTGTAGTCAGTTAGTTTATTTCTGTTTCCGATATCGACATATCTTTTTCTGTCCTACTTCCTGTATCAGCATACCGTGTGTAGATGTTATACTGCCACCTATAGGTAACACTTATCAGTACAAGTATGTCTTCCACAGACAATATACAAATGCAATGGTCTAGGAATGTGTGAGTGTGTGCACGTGCATGCGTGCGTGTTCGTCCTTGCTGTAGAAATCCAATCACTGTGGCTAAGTGATATGGGGACCTTTAGTTCCTGTGTAAACAGACACGGGCTAGCAAACAAACACTGACATTTAGTATGCAGCGATAAGCTAGGCTGGAAATGGCTCTGACATTGGTTAAAACACATGGGGAAAGAAAAGAGATTCACTAGCCAGGACATACCAACAAACGGGAACGTTTAACAATTTATTTAAGTGTGATCGACAACGATCGAATGTGCACAATGATTCCGTCGGCGGTGAATCCATCTGCGGTGTGGGGAGGTCTCTGAGGTGTCCAGGCGAGACGCCCGGCTCACACACACTCCTTACTTCTAATTACCTGTGCCAGAAGACAGAACGAGGGGGAGACCGAGAAAAGAGAAGAAAAAAAGGGGGGGCGGGGGGCCAAAATGCGAGGGCCGAGAGGAGTTAGTGGGATAGGTGAGGTTATGTAGGACATTTGGTACACCTGGGGAGGGCTGTGAATGCTTGATTGATTGTGTGGTCCTGCTCCCAAAACTCGCTTTCCACGCTTCCAAAAAGACATGGCACATGAGAAGGACAGAAAATATGATCTGTCTCTGGGTCATTTGGCTGGATTTTGAATAGCTAGCTAGTTAACGGTTAGCTGGACTGCTATTCAAAAATGCTGATGCTGGAACACAGTGGGCAAAACGGGAGAACTGCTTGGTGGGGAGAACTCAGGTTAATGGGGCAGACTAACAAGGGAACATGGGCAACAGGTGAGGAGAAGACAGAGACTAATACACATTACTACATGTTATGGCCGTGTCTTTGAAGGTCTTTGCGGAGAGGGGCATATCTTAAAATTGTCTGAACTATCTGATTCATTCATGTATTCACCGTCCGTGAACAGCCTTTCCATGCCTTACTATCTCCAGAGCTGCCACAACACTAGCATTACGCCCATTTTAGTTGACTGAATAAATCACTTTTAGGTCTACAACAGTGATAAATAACTTATTCATATCCATGTTGTTGTTGTTTTTGTCAAAGACACAGGGAGCCCCACTGGAGAGGGGCAGAAAGAGCCGCAGGGTGCCTACCCCTGGTCTAGCTACCCACAATCAATAAACAGAATCTATATAAACTTATATAAAGAATATGAAAAAACAAGCATAGCAAGAGAAGAGAAGGTGAGAGGAGGAGAGAGAGAAGAGAGGGAGAAGAGATGCTATGAATTTATTAATTTCCCCAGCACTTCACTCCTGTATGATTGTTAGAGCACCGAGGCCCTGGCCTTTGCCCTCCTTAAGCTGGGCTCAGACTACAGGATTCTGACAATCCTAACCGATTTTGAAATCTGGCTGTGACACGCAACACAGGAGAATCTTCCCCGATTATCTTCCCTAGAATCTCAAACATGCACACACTACAAGATTTGTAAATGTGGCGCACCACGCACTACAGGATAGTATTAAGATTATCCTGCCCGACGGAGCCGGGCGGAGCAACGCACCACCTCACGTGATCTCATGTCATGTGATCACATGCGGAAGGAAGCAGACGGCACACACCACAATCACCATGGACCCTGATAAACTTGCCGTTGTAATGCTGTGCTGTGAGAAAAAAAGAAAGCAGCAAGCCAAACGTAGGATCTGGGTGAAGAAATGGTTGGGCAGACGCGGTCAACACGGGTTGTCTGTTCTTCAGCGAGAATTGCAGGTGAGATTTTGTATTAACGCTACGTAGTTTTATAATAGCTATGACTGGTGAGTCTCGCGCTGCTAGCTACCCAGCATTAGCGTAGCTAGCAGAAAGCGTCCCAACTGGGCTAGCGTTGAGGCTATGTCAACAGTAGCCTACATTAGTATGATAACGTTAGATAATCATACAATTGTTAACAATGTCAGTAGGAACCAAAACCACATCTGCTGTTTCATGACTGAAGACAAAAAAAGATTAGGGAACGAATGATACATTGCAGTACATGCATAAAGACTTTAATAATACAAAGTGTAGCAGTTATTTTTTGGTTCGCTTGTTTTTGCTAGTGGGACTCTGGGATTCTGTGGCCCAACGGGTCAAATCTGAGTTGTGGAAAGGATATGCTAACTTTGGGCTACTGTGGCGAATTTAAGGGTTAACCTCATTGAAAATGTAATTGATTATTGTTTTTTATTTTTGTTTAGTTGGAGGACAGGGCAGGCTTTAAGGAGCTGCTGCGGATGACCTCAGATGAATTTGACATCCTGCTTGGGAGAGTAGCACCGGTTATCACCAGACAGGACACCAAGATGAGGCCAGCAATTACTGCCAGGGAGAGGCTCTCCTTGACACTCAGGTTCTTGGCAACAGGTTTGTATAGCGAACACATGTTCAAGTTTCTGTCTTGTGTTTTCATTTGACAGTAATGTTATTTCTTTTATCTTGCACAAACAATATATATATATATATACAGTATATATCTCAGAACTGTATCATTATGCTGCTGTCTCAGCCTGGTCTCAGTGCTATTAAGTACCAGTCTAGCATTTGGGTACATTGGTACAACCTTTTAATGTAATGTATTGGTGTATGTTGGGATGTTGTATTGTTTTTTTAATGTATTGTCTGTTTTATACTGGACCTTGTGGCTGCTAATAAAGTTATGATGGAAGTGATGATGATGAATATGCAGTACTCTAATTTTCTTTTCTCTGTTGAAGGTGAAACATACAAATCACTCAGTTTCCAGTACAGGATTGGGGCCACTACTGTATCGGAAATAGTGAACGACACATGTGAGGCCCTGCATCAGGTCTTGAAAGAAGAGTTTCTTAAGAAATTCGCCATATTTTTTATAATTAGCACCACAACCATACATTATAATTTAGGATGTATGGTACGTACAAATATGAAGACAAAGCAGCATCGTTTCTAATGACAAACAGAAAGAGGAGATAACACAAAGGTAACAGAATGCATAGATGTGGTGGGCACCCAGCAAGCACGGACGGACCTGGACGAATCGAGAGAGCCCAATCGGGGTCAGCTCAAGTCATATCATGACGACTCAGATCTGGCCCAAGTATCACTATCCAACTAATTTCACTCACCACTGAAATATCCATGAGGATAGCTAAATGGTTGCAATCAATCACATATTTCTCAGCCTGGGCTATTTTTTATGCAAAATCCGAGTGATCAGCACTTGCATGTGGACACTGGACAATCTGCGCTGATTAACAAACTGTTTATTCGTGGAGGTACGTGACTACAGGAGATGAATTGCAGGGGAATCCTGCAATTGTCTCACTTGCATATCTTGTTGCCAGATTGTTTTGAAAGAGAGAAAATACACTGCGAGGCGTAAACTATACATTTGAGTTGGGAGTTGCATGTTGTAGCATGTGTTTCGGGGTTCTGCTTACACAGATTGTAAACTGTTACACACACTGTGATGTGCGATCCACAAAAGTTCGGTAAAGTTGGAAATATATTGAGAGATTCGCACTTCCCGGATAAACGAAGCGTGTACTGCACACACGACTCTTTCCCATCTTATGGTAGACAACGAAATACAACCTCATTTTCACCTAAATGAGCGATCCTCCGAGCTGGACAAATAACATTGGTCTCTATGCTGCGGGCGGTGAGGCGAGTGCTTAGGGATGTCAGACTTGACGGCAACGTTTTAAATAAACAAGTTTCTGCCATAATCCTATATGGTATCCGTGTTTCATAGCTGTGTGTGCAGGAGCACTGGCAAACAAATGTTGGTGACACTTGTAAATTTTGAGGGGACCCTCAATGATTCTTCCAGATTAAGGTTTGAATTTAATTAGCTTTCGTTTTTAATAAAACTGTCCCGAATCCATGGATGTTATACTGGTATAAAAAGAACAAGGGGTGCATGTTTTGAAACTAGGCTATATTAGTCAACCTACAGCAGAATATTTCAGTGAACAGATAGCGTAGCGGTAGATTAGCCGGCCTGTAAGTTGTAGATCCTGAGTTCAAATCCCACACGGGGCGGTATTATATTTTTTGAAAATGTAGCATAAAATTGTTAATCTGGACATAATTATAGCTTTATGTATAAAGTTGCTGAATATACACTGTTTACATAGCAGAATAACTGAACATGCCCATTCATGGTAACGGTCATATTTGGACGTCAGCTTGACGTTCCCGCGTAGACGTCTAAATCATCCCCAAATCACCATGTGATTTGGCCACGTCCTGAACGTCACTGGAACACGTCATCACAACGTTATCATGACGTAATTTTGCTTGCTGGGCATGTTATGAGGCAGTATGCTTGATTAGGGAATAGTGAAAAAAGTTTTGATAGCCTGTAAAACCCTACATACAATACCTCTACGCTGAACCTATACTTACTTACCTGTTAGGAAAATGTGTATTCTAATCTAGATAAACCCAACTTCCTGTATACTTACCTGTCATATTTACCTGTCTGTGGCCCCCATTTGGAAGCGGGAAAAAATCCTAGAATTGCCCCTACTTTTGTTACCTGTCGACTGAAACCATCCTGCATGATTTTCAAAGAAATCGTAAAAAGTCTTAAATGTATTTATATTTAGTCTTAAAAAGGTCTTTAAAGTATTAAATTGAACTCTGATACCTGCAGACGCCCTGAACTGTACTTTTTTTTTATCACTGTACATGGTATTAACTTATTTTGTGTCTGTCTTCTCTCATATTTGCAGACACCAAAATCAGAGGTGGAATGGCGAGCAATTGCCAAGAACTTTTCAGGAGAAATGGCAATTCCCACATTGCCTGGGTGCCCTCGACGGGAAACATATCTACATCCAGCCCCCGGCCAACAGTGGCAGCACATGGCACAATTATAAGAGTAGATTTTCTGTTCTCATGATGGCAGCTGTAGATGCCAATTACAGGTTTATTTATATTAGTGTTGGTACTCAGGGCAGGGTCTCAGATGCTGGGCTCTTTGCCCATTCTGACCTGAAGAAAGCTTTGGACCGTGGTCTCCTCAATGTTCCTCCTACAGAAATGCTTCCCAGTTCTGATGTTGTGCTACCCTATATGTTTGTGGGGGATGAAGCATACCCTCTGAGAACAGACCTGATGAAGCCGTACCCCTTCAGGCAGCTGGACCACGACCAGAGGATCTACAACTACCGCCTCTCACGGGCACGGCGAGTCGTAGAGATTCTCGCCAATAGGTTTAGGGTATTCCGGTCGACAATCCTCCTTCACCCAGATAGTGTGACCAAGATCACCCTTGCTTCGGCATGCCTCCACAACTTCCTCCGTGAGTGCCGTTCAGAGGCCTACATGCCACCAGCACTAGCAGACTGGGAAGACACAGACCACAGGGTCAACGAGGGAGCATGGAGGAGAGATGGACTGGGGGCCATGCACAGTGTGCAAGCTGGAAGAGCACAGAACCCCACCCTCACTGCCAAGCAACAACGCGATCTCCTGAGAGATTATTTTGTGTCACCTGCTGGCCAGGTGCCATGGCAGGAAGGCTGCGTTTAGAGAAAGATTGTGGGGGGATGCTGTTGAAATTAAGGAAATATCACAGGCAGAAAGGGAACTTCACCGAAAAACAATGCTGATTTACTTTGCACATGATCTCACACATATTTGAAAACTGTAAACAGTTTCAGACATTAATTTAGGTTGACAATTATTGAAAGTTGATTTGAGTTAAAGGCACTGTGTGTAAGATTCTGCACTATTAAATATCCCCAAACCAATAACTTGTATATATAGAGGAGGTATAGTGATTTATTTCTGTGTTTACAACTAAGCCACGCCCCCTCCCTGTGTTGTGATGGCCCTCTGTCCTTCCCCTCTAACATCCCGAATCAGTTTACATAGAAACCCCTCCCCCGAGAAGCCGACCTAGTGAGCCCCTCCCAGCCCACAGCCCAAAACAGAATTTTGTAGACCAAGATGGCGGAACCCTGATGCGGGCATTCCTGACTTTTACATTCCGTGATCCACCTTATATATGCGGTTTCATACTTTAGCCAAATCGCCGCCGAAAAGAAATATCTCAGACCAGAGTCAACCTTGCCGGTCTGGCTTTCACTAGATGGAGAGCCCTACGAGCAGCTATATCTGGCCTGCAAAGTGACTCGGAGCTGCCGTGTTCTCCTGTACACAGTGGTAAGTAACGTTATCGCGTTTGCATGTCCCATTTCAGTAACGTTACGCATGATAGCGAAATGTACAAGTTGTTATCGATATTGTGAATTTGTTCTGTGAATGTTGTAATCACTTGGCTAACTGTTGCTTTTCACGGCTATTCAAATGACTTTACACTGCTAGTGTAGTGTGTACGAACGACAAGCTAATCAAATCCTGCAGGATTTGATTAGCTTGTCGTCCGTGTATAACTTATACACAGACATTCTGGTGACAAGCTGACATGAATGACATAACGTTACTTCCCATTACAAATTTCGCATGCATTTTCTGTTTATAATTACGTCCAGTTGCTGTCACTATGACGCAGAACGGTATAGTAATGTGTAAACACTTAGAAAGGCCATGGAGAAAAGCTAGCTTCGCTAATGTTAGCAGTTTGTTGTTATCTCACTAAGCAACGTTACATTAGAAAATAGCTGTAACACCGTCCAAACAAATCAAGGTTTGGTAAAAGTATCTAATTCATGACAATGTGGAGGAACCCTGCCTTGATATCTACCAGCTACAAAATAGATGATTCAAATTAATACTAAACACGTTTCCATTTGTCTGATTTTCAAGGTGCCAGTCATCCAGAAGATGACAAGATAGAAAACAAGTGGACCCACCATTATGATATTTGAGATGGAGAAATTGTGCTTTTATAGCAAACCTGTATAATACATGTTCTATCATCTTTGATGTTTAGATGTTTGCTGTCTGCAATCTTCTGTACACCAATAAAGTTGATATGACTTCATCCATGTCTCTTGGCCACTATTCTCCATTGTAACATTAGATTTGCCTAAAGCTGAGTGTGTCTAGCTACAGTAGCCTAGTGCCTACCAGTATTTGTGTTTCTGTGTATATATAGCCTACTTTATATAATAGACAGTGTATGTGATGTTTCTCAGTACATTGATTTCACAACTTCGTTTATCAGAAAAAATACTTTATTTGCAAAACTAAAATATGGGCTACACCAGGATGACGTGACCAGTTCCATCAGCTATGCGGTTCTTCAGGATGTCGACAAGATCTGCTATCGTCCTACAGCCGACCTTCCTCTCTGCGACCCTGTCTCCTCTTTGTCCCACTGGTGCTAGCCTGGGCTTCAGGCATACAGCTTGGTTTGCCTGCCTATAAAATACAGCAGTGATTCAAGCGTTTGAAATTAGTTTGAACAACTCTAACAATGAGAAAATACTAGCGTTGCACTATGAATACATTTTGGCCATGTCTTGGTATTAGCAGACGAACAAAAACACAGGCTAAGCTACTCACTGTTGACAGACAGCTGTGGTTAGCTAGCGATGTCCCCAACATTGAATTGAAATCATCCTAATTTAGCTATGTCAACCTGGTTTTAGACAACGTTTTGCCTAACTGTACTTAGCAATAGGGCAGGCTATGCAAAAGGTTAGGTTACAATGTAACCTTTTCAAAATCCATGTAACCATTACATGGATTTTGAAGGGTTAGCAGATTATACAAATAAGTCTTACCAAGCGGACTATTGTCAATATCCTAAAGGTTTATGACTATCATGTGAAATTTGTCATTACTCAAGCCAAATACATAGCCGAGATGCATTCGTGCTTGTTTTATGTACTTACGTCTGCAGTAGGTAGGCTATGCACAAAATAGTTGTTTATATCTCCGTTGCTTGGGAGGGAGGGAGGGAGGGAGGTGGGGGAACCAGGAAGTGCTGTGCGCTGGTGGGTGGGATCGAGATTGTTTGGGTAAACAAGTTTTGTTATGGTTTGAAATGGCGACATCTAGTGGACAAAAAAATCACACCTTTAAGTGTGGACGAGTGATGCCATCAACTCTCAATAACTGTCAAACTAAATGTCTGAAAAACTGTTTACAATTTTCAGATGTGTGTGAGATCATGTGCAAAATAAATCAGCATTGTTTTTCGGTGAAGTTCTCCTTTACTGCCTGTGATATTTCCTTAATTTCAACAGCATGCCCCACCTTTTCGCCTCCCTTTTCAAAGACGGACGCCCTCTGCATCTCTGCAGGAGCACCTGTGGGACATGTTGGGTCAGCAGGCCGGTGCACAACACTGGGAGGATGTTGAGTCTGTCAGTTCTGGTCGCTGAAGCTGCAGGAGGCGGTGACGATGTGAACAGCATCTTGGATTCTTAATCATTTCTCCTTTCCTCTAAATTGCTCATTTTCATATTCAACTTCCTCTAAAACTCATTCTGCTCTCTTGTAAATAGTGTATTTTGATTAGATTAAAAGTGCATTATTAAACATGTTTACATTTGTATCAATTGAGCTGTATAGTTCTATTTGTTATGATTACAATAAAGACAATTTTCATGATCACATTTCAGAGATTTATTTATTGAAATTTATTGATTTATTTTAGAAGTATTTCCGATATACAAAAGTATTAGAAGTGCCAAGATAACTTTCTTTTTAAATAGCATTAAACCAATACTGAAAATTCAATTGTATTTTAAAGTTTGGAACCATCAAAGGAGGACAATTACACTATTTAAAAAAAATACTTTGTGATAATATGGTATGCTTCATATGTAAAAAATAAATACATTCATGAAGTAGGAAGACTCCAAATGACCAATGTATCATGTACTTTAAGTATGCAATCTTTCCAGATACTATAAAGAACTGGTGAATAGAGCTCAACAGTCATGTGACGTTTCTTGCCCCAGAAGTGAATTTGTGAATAAATAAAACGGCTCGCACACTGCATGGGCTCCAGTGAAAAGATGTATTCGCCGTTGGTAAAGTTTCTGCTCTTCCTCCGTCTGAGGGCTGATGCGTATTGTGATGTGAGGTAACATGACTGGTCCTCATCTTGAAACTAGGTCGAGACCAGCATTTCAATCATGAGGGACCAGTGGCAACTAAGTTTATGGCATGGCAACTAATTGTAAGGCAAGGCATCTATGGCAAGGCAGCATGGCAACTAATTATTTGGCGTAATGACTCCGTGGTAAGATGCCTCTCTTCTTGTGGTGAGAGGAGGGAATCTGCTCAGACTAGGATAGAGAATGGGGTTTTCCCTTTCTTTTGGGAGATTATCCTAGTCTGAGCAGATGCCCTCCTCTCACCACAAGAAGAGAGGCATCTTACCACGGAGTCCCTCAGACGGAGGAAGAGCAGTCTGCTCGAAATGTTACCAACGGTGCAATAAATCTTTTCACTGAAGCCCATGCAGTGTGCGAGCTCCAGAGAATCATGAGTGACCATAAAACATTTCACTTTTAGCAAAAACAAAAAATAAAAGCGAGATTTTTTTTTAATCTTTTTCCCTGCATTTATTTGTTGTTTTTGAAATGTGAAATGTTTTATGGTCACTCACGATTCTCTGGAAGACTCGGTGGCTTGGTTCAAGCCTTAAAACTCTTTATAGGGATTTTTTTTAAATGTCTATGGAGAAAATTAATGGGGAATTCACTTCTGGGGCAAGAAATGTCACATGACTGTTGAGCTCTACGGAAGACAACACAGAACTGTCAACTGACAAGAGAACGGTTAAATATTTAAACAAATAGATTAAATAACAAACTACATAATGTTACATGTAGCCAATGTTTACTACTCCTCCTCCTGTAACATCCTCAAATAGCCAAAGCTATGTGACTGACGAGGGCCCTGAGGCAGGTGCTCATAGTGATGAGGTTGTGATTTTGTGTAGGGGGTTTGGGGCGGGGGCATTTGTACAGATGTGAGAGGCTGATATGTAGCTGCTGGCATGTGTGAGGATGTGAGCACTGGTGCACTTAATGACTGGTCAGCCTCTTGGGCCTCATACAAAGCCATCATTATTTTCTTTTTTACTTTGGTGAGAATGCCTACATTTTTTAATGCCCTGAGTTCCACAGCTACCTGAGTTCCAAAGCAACTGTGAGCATCTGCCTGGAATGAAGCAGACATCTGCTGTAAGAGTTTAAGTTTTTCTTCTTCAATACTGTCTGTGTCCACTTTGCGGCGTTTCTTTGGTCCAGGCCTGGGAGTGGGAGAAGGAGACGGCCGGTCTTCATCCCCTTGTTGGGTAGTGGGTTGTGGTCCTGTGGCTGATAAGATAACTTAATTACCCCAGGGGAAATTACATTGTTAATGCACTTTACAGCAATGGGTAGGAATATAGAAAAGGTAAATAACATGAAAAGAACAAATGGAAGATGAAACTTATGGACAGGTTTCCTGTTTTTAAACACTGTAGTTGTGCCAATCAGCAATACTTGCTGAATCAAAGCAAGCAATTTGTCAACACTGATACTTTTGCATTTTGCTGTACATCTACAAGTGATTGTACCTGGTGGTGCCGCAGTTTCGGACTCTGAAATATCCTCATCACTGGTGGGGTCATCCACAGCCTGCTCTTCATGCAGTTGGTCCTTGATGGATTGATCAAGCTGAAAGATAGCTTGGTGTCAGTGGGTTGTACAGTATGGGCTCTATTCTCCCACAGGCCATCGGCGCTATTACGGGCCTTAACCGCAAAAAAACGTGCCTTGCGCCTGTTTCGGCAAGATAGCAATAGGCTTTAGGCTGCCAAATGCGCTTTAGGCCGAATGGGCGTGGCGCAGTCCCAAAGTGGGCGTGTCGGCGCTAAATACCAGCCTAGTGATATCTTGGGACCTGGCCTACATTTAGCGCTTTGCGCTTTTGTAAAGCAGGCCTATTCTGTGCCTTCACTGCTTCTTCTCTGTCACCCTTCTCTCTCTCTCTCTCTAAGTTCCCAGCATGCATTGTGTTTCTTCATTTCGCTACTAAATAGCCACCAAATGAGCCAAAATAGATATAAAAGGTAGTTCTAAATTAATGTGTAATGGTAACACAGCCTGCCATTGTCAACATTTCAATATTGGACCAAATAAAACCTCGAAATGAAAACACCACCCTATGTGAAACATATATGTCCTCCTGGGCCTATATATACCCCTTGTCGAGTTAACGTGATTTAGAGAAGTAACAGCGGAACGCGCTTCGGGACGCGCTTCTAATGGCATCTGCTATACTGTGATGTCCCTCCAATAACTTGGCCCTATTTCACATTTAGTTTTACAATAAAAACACATTTATGCAATGACTTGACATAATGTAGGGTATATTTATGTGCATCATCCTTCCTGCAGCAGGCGAGAGAAAATGATATCTTTCTGGACAAACTTTCACCAATCTAATAGGCTATATTTTTCTAGCTGATGCATAGAACATTATTTTCACTTTGATCTTGCTATAGTGTAGCGTATTTACATGCTTGCAGTATTGAAACTGCAGTTAGATTGGTTTGAGAAGCATAATAATATGGAATAATAGCCTATAATGCAGACAGACAGGCTGGATGAAGGGAGGGGGGGGGGGGGCAGAGCGTTTGGCTTTCGTCTGGTTTTGCGGGATCACTGGAATTGGAGCTAAAAAGGCAAGCGTGCGATTCGTTTATTGCACTTATCCAATGAGCATGACGGTGCATAATTTTACGCCTAAAAGGCGTGGTTGTAATGCTTTGGGCTGCATCTAGCGCCAGCACGACGATATCAAGTGCGCCTTTCCACGCCCACTGCTTTGATCTGCGCCTGCCGCTCGGCCTAGAAACTGCGCCGATGCAACGATAGGGGCCTATGTGTCCATTCATTTATACAGAGTAGTGTAAACAAAGCTGGATGGGGCAAGGCTGTGTGTAATTGTTTTCTCTCTGCCTTTAACACATGATGGTGTAGCGTCATCTATTAGGCTATATACAATACCCTAAATACAATTGTATACAGTCACATACTATACTTAAATAATATGGCTCAATACTAGCTAATACTCTGGACAAGCTCTGACAACGCTGAAACCTAACATTCCATAGCTTACACTGGTCTCGCTGGGGCGTTGGGCTATATGTTTCTTGAGGAACTCCAAATTCCTCAACAGCCAACGCTGCCTGTGAGTGAACAATGTCTCCCCACTGCCACTCGGTTTGGCTTTGAGGAGTTTGCTGTACTGGGTTCTCAGTGTTGTTGCCCTTGTCTTCACCTCCTCAACTGAAACCATACAGAATTGTTACATGGTTTGGGAGTCACTCACTGTTTGCTCTACACCAATGCAGCAGTAACATTAAGTATATGATCAAAACATCATAGCCTATTCAACTGTAGGGTTAATTTGGTTCAATTCGTAAGCTCAGAGTTAACACTGGTTAGCACCGATAGTTATCGACATTATTATGCTAGCTTGGCATGCTAGCTTTCTCCCATACACACCTGGTACGTTCAAAGCAGCGGGATCTCTCCCCATCTCTTCTCTTTCTCGTGTTTGTTGTGGTATGTATGTGAAGAGACGTTGAAAAGGCACTCGTGTTCTTGCCAGAGATCGACAAGCCTTCCCTCCATGTCAGCCGTCCAACGAACCCGGCTAGGACCCGAACTACTACTAGGTTTCACGGGCGCCATGTCTCTCAGTTCTTTCTTGTTTGTTGTTGACGGGCGCGCGCTGTTGACTGGTCACGGCGGGGAGGGAATGGGCGGGAGGCACGCGCAGCATGATGACGTATTCACCCAGATTTTCAGTCCTAAATATCAAACATGTTTGATATGATCGGGACGGCTCCGATGAGGCTGTGAGCAGATCGGGAGGGTTAGGATTGGATCTGCAAACAGCTCACACTACAAGATAATCGGTGCCGAACATCGGGGCCGACCAAGCTTGGCAAGCTGCCAGGCCAGATTTCTCCTCCGATTCTCGGGAGGGGTGAATCGGGCATAAATCGGCCCGAAAATCCTGTTGTGTGAGCCAGCCTTTAGTCTTGGTCATTTGTATAATAATAATAATAATCAGAATAAATAAAAAATATCAAGGAATTTAAGCTTATTCTTCTGTTCACCGTGTTAAGGTCCTTGCACACAGAGTCCGTTTTTTCGTCCGAAATTGACGCACGAAAAAAATAAAAATACGACCTCATTTGTGTCAATCATCATTGACACACCGAGTCCGACAATTACGTCCGTCATTTAAGTTTTCGGACGAGGTTCGATTTTTTTGCGTTTTTCCGCATCCATGAAAAGCGTTTTGAGAGTTGTTTGACCACCCAGAGCCGCCGTAGCTATTCACAATGAAAAATGGCGTCTGAGAAGCTAATTCACTTCGTCTCCCAGCACAAAGCACTTTATGATAAAGGAAGTAAGGAGTACAGAGATGCGGAATTAAAAGACAGAATGTGGCGGGTGATTGCAGACCAGCTTGGAATGCGGGACGGTAGGTATTGATTGCAAAAAAATTGATGTATGGAAGATTAGACAGACGTGCTTGTACGCTAGGCAGCTAAGCTAATAATTTGCATTGTTTTGTATAGTTGAGAGAGTGAAACAAATGTGGCGTAACCTGCGAGACACCTATGTCCGCCGCAAGAGAGAGGAACGGGGGACAAGTGGACAGGCGGCTACAAAGAAATCCAAGTGGAAATACATGGAAGTCATGTCCTTTGTGGCGTCTTCCACCACCAAGAGAAGGTAACCTAATTGCACAACAACAATGATGAATAGTTTAGCAGAGTGCAATCTCTCCTACCCGCCCGCACAGTATAATTATTTAAAACAGATACCATGTTACTTTCATTCAACAGGACAGATAGCAATATTCGGGAGGAGGATGACGACGACGACGAGGAGGAGGAGGAGGATGAAGATGAGACCGTGGACGGCACACAGACAGAGAGGGAGAATGGCAGTGTGGAGGCAGAGAGGAAGGACAGTTCAGCCGCATCAGCTAGCCGAGGTGCAAAAAAAAAGAAGCGGACAGAGAGTGGAGACAGCCTGGAGAGATACATGCAGTGGAAGGAAGCAAGAGACGAAACGAGAGAGAGGGAGAGAGAGATGGATCGACAGCAGCGTGAGGCTTCGCAGGACCTGCAGACAGACGAGGTTGCCACCTTCCTCTACAGCTTGGCCCCCAGCATGAGGAAGCTTCCCCCAGAGAAACTATCTTATGTGAAAATGAAGATGCAGGAATTAGTACATGGTGCTGTCTTTGGGGGAGTCACCCCCTTGCCCTTCTATCACCAGTTGGATTCAACCTACTAGGGTCAGCTATTTGGTGACATACTAAAAACAAAAAAAGTAACACATTCTGTTACTATTTGTTATGTTATATTAAAAAAATGTTAATATTTGTTAATATATTTTATTTTTCTACAACGATTTAAATGTTGGATCGCTAAATTTCATTAAGTTATTAATACAAATGTTCTATGTGTATTGTCCGTTCAACAATTTATTATGATTCATGAATTTATTGTAGCACTTTTTTACACTTGTAGCACTTTTTTTACACTGTATTCTTCAGGTTCTGCTCTTCTGACCAGTGTTTTGTATTTATGAATGCAGAATAAACAGGGAACGTTCATTGGTCTTTTGTTCTTTTATTTCATGTAAACATTCATTATTTATAATGTATTTAATTACAGTAGACTAGCCTATACGTGGCAGAACGATCTTTATAGGCTACAGCTATTTAGTCAATGTCACATTTTAACTATTTGTCAGCAAAAACATGCTGTAAAAATAGGCCAGATCATTTTAACAAAGCCACAAGAACATTTTAATTAGGCTATCATTTTTTTCTATAGTCCACGGCGCACACGCTCGTACTGCCATGGTACTTCGCCAGCAGGTGAGACAAAATATTCCTTGAATGTGTCTCGAATCTGCAGAGCCTCTGCAGATGCCCGGTTGCCCCTTGGCCTCTGGATCTCCTGTAGGCATGCAGCATTGCCCTCTTCAGCATCATTAAAGCTGTCATCCTGGGCATGGCCAGCTTCCTCTACGTCGTAGCGTAGGTAGTTGCATAATATGCAGGTTGCTTTTACGATGCTGTCTGCCAGATCGGGGTTCACCTCCATTGGCCTTTTGAAGACCCTGAAACGCTGGGTGAGGATCCCGAATGCATTTTCAGAAATGCGTCGCGCTCTTGACAGGCGGAGGTTGAAGATCTGCTTCTCCTCATCAAGACCTCTTCCAGGGTAGGGTCGGAGGAGGTATGGCTTCATCGGAAAAGCCTCATCTGCCACGATGACGTGGTTGATCCTCCCTCGTTCAGGTGCAGATGGAAGCTCCACTGGGGGTGGAATGTTCAAAGTTCCACGCTGGAGGGCTCGTCCCAGAGCAGAATCGGCAAATATGCCCCCGTCGCTATTCCCACCATAGCTCCCCACATCTATGGCAAGGAAACGGTAATCTGCATCCACCAATGCAAGGAGGACAGTGGAAAAGGTGCCCTTGTAGTTCCAGAACAGGGAACCTGTATTTGCAGGGACCTCGATCCGGATGTGCTTCCCATCAAGAGCTCCTAGGCAATTGGGGAAGTTCCAGCGTTCCCCGAACCTCTTGGCTGTGTGCTTCCAGACCTCCTCTGTTGGAGCTGGCATGTACTTCTGCTGGAGCTGCAGCCAGATTTGGTCACAGGTCTCCCTCACAATCTTCCCCACAGTGGTAATGCCCATCCTGTAACTGCTGGCGATGGTGGTGAATGAATCCCCAGTGCTGAGATATCTAAAATCATACAGAGAATGATGAATAAACTTGTATAATAATATAATAAAAATGAAATTATACTAATATATATATATATATATATATATATATATATATATATATATATATATAATCATTATTTAGAAATTAAATACAAACAATTTAATTAATTAATTATGATTGTTTATCATTATTATTTATAAATTAATTAATTACAATTAATATATTATAATTACAACAATAATTATATATATATATATATATAATTATTGTTGTAATTATAATATATTAATTGTAATTAATTAATTTATAAATAATAATGATAAACAATCATAATTATAATTAATTAAATTGTTTGTATTTAATTTCTAAATAATGATTATATATATATATATATATATATATAATTAATCATTAATCTGGAAGAAATTAAGAGACCACTGCAGAATTATCAGTTTATCTGGTTTTACTAGGTATGTGTCATGCCCTCAACCTCTGCCTCCTAGTCTCTCTCGCCCCCTCCTTTCTGTTGTGATTACAGGATTGGAGCCAGGTGTGTGGAGCTGATCTCCAGCTATCGCAGCTGCCAAGCATCACCAATCAGCAGGCTTCATATACCCAGCCCAGACGTCAAGACACTGTCAGATTATCTTCTCACCTGCATAGAGAGGAACGTCTGCTGCCCTAACTCTGACCACCTGGGCCAATCCTCCCCTGTCTGTCTGCCTGCTCGCCATCTGCCTGGACTTCAGCCTACCTGCTCTCTGCTCGCCTGGACTTCAGCCTACCTGCTCTCTGCCCGCCTGGACTTCAGCCTGCTTGCTCTCTGCCAGCCCGGACTTCTGGATGCCTGCTCGTTCACCTACCTGGACTCTAGCCTACCATCCTGCAACCTGGGTATCTCGTCCATCCGGACTCAACCATTAACATTTAAATAAACAAACTGTGTTACAACTTGATATTCTGTCTCTGTCTGTCTCTGCCCTTGAGTCCAACAAACAAAACCCTAACAGTATGTGTTTGAGTAAAAGGAACAATTTTGTTTTATTCTAGTAACTACTGCGAACATAACATGTTCACATTCATTTTTAAACAACACAATACTAATGTTTTAACTTAGGAGGACCTCACACATCAATATTTGGTGGATAACCCAGATTTTTAATCACAGCTTTCATGCGTTTTGGCAGGCCCAGACCAAATTAATTAATTGATTAACGAACAGTGAGGCCTGCCTCGCTCCCTTTGCACTGTGCTCCAAGCACAGACGCAGTGCATAGATAATTATTTTGAAATAAACACCAACAAAAATTTATGAAAATTGTTTGCTAAAAATATGTTAGGTCTTTCAAAAATGATTAAATCGATATTTTTTCAATAGCTACATTTTGACTGGGCCGGTAAATATTATATAAGGCCGGAATTTTGGAACGATACAGGCTGCATGGCTGTATAGGTCGGCCAGAAAATATCCTAGTGGAATCCCTGCTGTCCGCGGTGCTGAAATTGAGCAGAGACACATCACTTTGGTTGAAACAGTCTGCTTTTCGTGGTGAATTGAACTTTCGGCCCTATAGGCTATTTTTTTCTCTCCATTCTAGCAATCAACAGAATGGACTAATCGTTCTATGATTTTGCATAGACCTATTGTGTGTGTGTGGTGGGGGGGGGGGGGGGGTAGGTGTGTGTGTGTGTGTGTGTGTGAGAGAGAGAGAGAGAGAGAGGGGGAGAGAGCTTACCTCAGACACACTGCCAGCCGCTGTTCTGGATCAATAGGATCGCGGTAGTTGGTGGTATATTTTTTAATGTGTGGTTCCAGTATTGCTAACAGCACATCAAACTGGTCCACTGACATCCTGAAATAGACCTTGAAACGGTCGGGGAAATCCCGCAGCTCCCTAATCAGCAGGTTAAATTCTCCATACTCAACACGCCTGGTGAGTGATTGGATGGATTTTCTTTCAAGAAGAGCGACGACCACAAAATCATCATCACTGCTTGATGACTCCATTTTGACCTGTAGCTACTGCGAATTTTCGCAACGAATATTGGATAATTCGCATCGGACTCAGTGTGCAAGGTATCTGTGCGTGACTTTTTTTTTCGGATGACGTATTCAAAAACGGAGCGAACAATTCGGACTCCGTGTGCAAGGTATCTGTGCGTGACGTTTTTTTCCGGATGACGGATTAAAAAAACGCAGCGAACATTGCTTCTGTGTGCAAGGACCTTCATTCTCCAGTTGTTGGTTCTAAGTGAAGTCACACTGGATAAGAGTGTCACAAGTAGAGACTCTGGCAGATAGGACTAAATCCAGAACAACATTGCAGTTTACCTTGATGATGATGATACTGCCGCCTTTGTCGTAGCCCAGGGCCACGCTGTTGGAGCCGGGCTGGCCGCACACACACCACACCTGCTCCATGCCGTAGTTCAGTGTGTTTTCTAGCCGGTAGGTGTTGGGAGTGCCAGACCCGCACGGTGCCTGAGGAGATAACAGCAGGGTCAGACTGGAGAGAGATGGACATGGTTTCAGGTTGTAGGTTATATCAAATATTGCATTCAAAATACACCACGCACCGTCCTCGGAGCCCGTGAGGATGATGGGCAGCTCAGGGTGGAAGATGACGCAGGTCACATTCTGGGTGTGACCCTCCAAGGTCTGAACACAAGTTTTATTCTGGGAGATCAAGAATGGAGCAAAATCAGATAACTGGTTACACCATCATATAATGTAACTGGAATTGCCAAAATAGCCGTGTACATGAGTGGAGGATTGTACTATATTCCAGGGGCGTAGGCAGGATTTAAATTATGGGTGGGTCTGGATAAAATTGGTGGGGCAATTGCATGACGAAATTTTGCGTGCGAAGCGTGCAAAATTCCTAGCTGTCATGAAGTCGTCGTGCATTAGGCTCTGAAGATGATGTGCCCTGCGCTTTTAAGCTACAAAACCATTAGCTAGCAAGGCAGCAGCAAGTTTGCCTCTAGAAAACAAACATTATCATTATTATTTTTTTGGATGGGCCAGGGCAAGAAGTGGGTGGGCCTGTGCTTACCCAGGCCCACCCGTAGAAACGCCCCTGCTATATTCATGCACCTCCATCTATCATGTGCATGTATGCTTCACCAATATGTAACAGTATAATAGCGCTCAACTGTCACGTGACATTGTGACCCTCACCTTGGGTTACACCGGTAGAGTATTTCCCCTTTCATTTTTCTCTGTCACGTTTTGAGAATTCCTTATCTAAAGAGTTTTAAGTCTGGAACCAAGCCAATGGGTCTTCCAGAGAATCGTGACCATAAAACATTTGATTCAGAGTTTAAAAAACATTGAAAAACTGAAATTAAAGAAAAAAAGTTCTGGGTACAAGACTGTGTATATATTACATCGTAAGAGTGAAGAAACTACTCATCATCCCATAATCCATTCCAGAATTTCCGGCCAATCAGATTAGCGTTTCAGTCAAAGGGAGAGCACTCTGAGTGGCAGTGTGCGGGACCAGCAGTCTTGAACGGCGTCATAGCCGCCATTACAGCTATGAGCTCAATGGCTAACTTTGTCATCTAATATTGATAAGGTTAACATAAACGTAACATACTTTCAGTCACTCAGTGGCAGTGTTTAGCCCTTTACTGAGTAAGCTATACTTTACGTTCATAGTAGCTTAGCCAGAGATTTCACTAATGCAGTGATATGAGTGCAGGGCCCTTTTTTTTATAATAGTTTTATAGTTGTGTAGCAAACCGGTTTTGTTTCTCTTCAAATCATCTGAAATTGGTAGGTGGGCAGTGTTCTTGGGCAGAGTCATCTTTTGAGTCCATACCGAAATGATGCAGGGTAGCTGTTATTAATAATAATAATAATAATAATACATTTATCTTATATAGCGCTTTTCTAAATACTCAAAGTCGCTTTACAGAAAACACAGAAATAAATACTTATTATTATCGAGGCATGTTACATCCTGGGATGAAGGTGTCGTTTGGACTGTAGTTGTCCCCAAGTGGCGACATTCCTCCGGTTTACTTTGTTCCCCCGAGCTGAAACAATGTCCGAGTTTGAAGATGTGTTGTAAAACTGCTTGTAAATGAGGCTCTGTGAAATGCATACTGCAGTGGAAGTCAGCCACTGCAGTTCTGATTTACTGCCTGTCGTCCGTGGAGTGTGTTGCTGTTGTCAATGTGCCTTATTGCCGTGTCTTGAGTTTTGCTTGGTGAGTTTATCTCCAGACACTATGAGGGCATTTACACCTGGCATTAACATGCGTTTTCTGCCATCAGATTGCAATCAGATTGTATTTTATCACTTCAGCCTGATTCCATTTACACCTGGCACTAACATGCGTTTTAGGTGAACAGATTGCAATCCGATTGCTCTCCAGCTCGAACGTCATCCCACGCACCCCCTTTCGTTTTGGCGGGCTTATTACAACAACACGGAGCAGAAAGAAGCAGACCTCACAAACTAATCTCCTATTCAACAACAACAACAACAGCGACAACAATTAAAAGAAGATGTTAGGCATCCGTGAAGCTGCCCTATTGCATAGGCTTTTGTTGGTTTTTCGTGGAAGAAGCCGTCTTCAACAGCTGAAATACCAAGAACGAAGGCAGAGGAGAAATATGTTTTATGCGGCTGCTTTTATTACAGCTGTTATCAGTGCCACCACTGTCCAGAGGACTATCTGGGTGCGGGAACGCAGTCAAGACTGGTGGGAGAGGATAGTGTTGGAATGGGGACCTTCGAGGATGAAGACTGGGTGTCAAATCTGCGTATGCGCGTCAAACATTTTATTTTATTTGCGATAAACTGCGACCCAACCTATCCAGAAGAGACACGCAGTTGCGCTCGGCAGTACAGCTGGAGAAACGCGTCGCGGTGACAATTTGGTTTAACGTTACAGCTAACGATAGCCTGGTTTAATGGGGAAACTAGCGTAAATATGTATTAACCTTAAGGTTACGGGTATAGCAAGTTGAGGGAGGATCACAACATACCATCTTTATCATTGACAATGTCAATTTCATTCCCGTTGTCCTGTCGCTGGCACTGTTGGTGGAGTCCATGCTAGCGTTATTATCTTCAGAGTCGATGACGTCCCCTTCACCTGGACAAAACGATGGCCGATCACCCAGCATTGCATCTATTTCTTTATAAAAAGGACACGTTGCCCTGCCCCTGCCACTTTTCTTGTTCTTGTTCTTGGCCTGTCTGTAAGCCAGTTTCAGGTGTTTCATTTTTCGCTGACATTGTAGCCAGGTCCTGTTGTGGCCATTCTCTGCCAGTTTCTTAGCCACTACTTCATAAATGGGTTATGAATCGGTTGGGATATGCACTGCCAAGTTTAGCTTGTACACTTTCATCAGACCAAATTGAAAGCAGGCACTTGGTCTCCTCGTGACTCCATCCACGAGTGTCTTCATCCATAGCGTTAGTTAGTCCTTGCTGTTAACGTTAGCGTGTAACGCTAGCTCTGGCTGTGTTATTTATTTGTGCTAACTAGATAAACTTTCGCGGCGTGCGAGGACGTATTTCTGTAATTTGCAATGTAGTTTTAGCAATCCAGTAGGTGGCGGTAAGGCAACATTTAAGGATGCCAACCGCCATAAAGCTGCAAAGAAGATGAAGATTATGTATTTCCGTATGGTAGTTGCTGAATGCGTTTTGAGAGGACGCATTGCATTTACACTTGTGTTAAATGTTGTCATAATGCGTCCCTGACCACCTCCGGAGGTGGTTTGGCCGATCAGATTGCAATCCTTCTTCAATGCGTTTTGGGGGTGTTTACACCTGTACTTTCAAGTGATAAAATACAATCGGATTGCAATCTGATGGCAGAAAACGCATGTTAATGCCAGGTGTAAATGGCCTCTATGATTCTGACAGCAGGCTTATTTACCTTCGTCACCATCAGCTTTGACCGGTACATAAGGGACATATCGATCATCTATGTACTGCATGGTGTGTATGATGTCTTCAGGCTTTTTCTCATCGGTATTATGCAAGCCCAATGGTATGAACTTTGTCTTTTGGGCCATTGTTTTTGAGTATACATGTGGCAAATGCCACTGGACAGAGTCTTTAAATGGTTCAAAAGTCGGAAAAGAGGATACCACCACTCGACCCACCAGTTCTTGAAACTCCATTTGGAGGCACTTGCTGCCATGTTGTTTGGGAGTGATTTGTTCAAATGGAACGTCGAGAGCTGTTTTCTGATTTTCATGTGGAAGATGGGCTGCGCTGACTCTCTCCTGGTTTGCAATCATAATGGTAAATGGACATTTATATATAGCGCTTTTATCCAAAGCGCATTACAATGTGCATACATTCACCCATTCACACGGTGCCGCGTCTATGTGCCGACAGACCGCAGTGGCAACAGTCCGCAATGCCGATCGATAGCCCACAAGCAGAACCAGCTGAGCGAGGCGGTGCAGCGTGTCGGGGGACCGGCTGCCTCTCCCAGCCCCCACGCCTAAACCTAACCTCTCCCACCCCCCATGCCTAAACCTAACCTCCCGCAGACCCTAACCCTCAACCTAACCTCTCCCACCCCCCACGCCTAAACCTAATCTCCCGCAGACTCTAAGGCTTAGTTCACACCGGGGACCCAAGCCTTGCCTACGCCTTGCCTTTACCCGGGGTCAGCTCGCCATTCCGAAGTGTCGGCATTCCGATCATTGACTTCTATGCTTTCGGAGAGGCGGCCCTTTTTATCTCCAAAAAATGTTTCGCCGAGAGGTTAGGTTCTGGGGGAGGTTAGGCTTAGGCGTGGGGGGTGGGAGAGGTTAGGTTTAGGGTCTGGGGGACGGTTATTTCGCAATGGCGAGACAGATCTCAATTTTGTCGGAATGCCGGTATTTCGGAGTGCCGACATTTTGGAATGCCGAGGTGTCCCCCCTTTACCCACGCTTTTAACTCATTGAGTGCCAGCCACTTTTGGAGAACGGACGCTCCCAGTGCCAGAGTTTCAGAGCGTTTTCAGTGATTTCTCGAGGCCCACAGAATATTGTGTGATATAACTATGTAGACACCGAACACGTACAAAGAACGAGGAGACTCTCTTCTATCATCTGCAAAAAAAGGTTTATTGATCCCATTTTCCGTTCTTTAGTTATGAGCCGGAGAAGATAGGCTGTTTTGAGCAAAAAGACACTTTTCAAATTAGAAGCTGAGTTATTCCGCCTTTTGTGATTTCAAGCACATTCACTGAGTCTGAAGATAATATTTTATGATGTAGTGACGTGGTGTCGTTGTGTGGTGCCTGCGTGCCCCATCCCCCTCAGCTGCAAACTCCTCCCCACACTACACAGCCTCAAGCACCCAGTCTATTTTCGGAGCGCTCCGTTTGTGTGCGCCGGGCGGCTCCCAGCGCCACAAGGAAATGCCAACCCGGACTGCAGGGAAAGGTTTGGCCCTTCGGCGTCGGGTGCTGCCTTTCTGGTGGCTAATCGTGTGAAGAAACTATGCAGACAGACAGACAGAGGCAGAGGAGCTCAGTTGTGTGCGCGGATTGACTGCGGTTCGCAGACAAAGTCAGCTGCAGACAGAGCAATCTATATGGCTCTGGCTGCAGCATGCATCGGTTTCTCTTTGATCACGGCTTTTTCCTCCTGTTTTCCGGACCTTTCTGTAATCTGGAGAGCACTGTCGCCACCTACTGGGTCGGTAAAATAGGTTATAGACCTCCAATAGCTACAATATTTGTACAGGAGATGTATCGGGCATTGATCCACGTCCCACCGTCAAAAAACGCAATTGACGACAATCGTCGTCTTTGGCACTCTACGTTAGTATTCGAATTGACGACAACTGTCGTCATTGGCACTCAATGAGTTAAATAGGCGTCCGTTTTAGTCAACGAGGCTGTGTACACCGGGCGCCTGAGTGTGAACCCTGCGTGTACCCACGCCTTGCCTGTGCCTTGCCGATTTTATCGTTTAGGCATGAGTTCTATTTTCAAGCCGACTAGGCGCGTGCAGGCAGGCTTCTTCTGTCAAGCCATGAAAGAAAAACGCGACAATATCCGTGGGAAATGGCAAAGTCAACTGAATTTCAAAATAAAATGGAGTTACTACAACAGTGTTGAGCAGAGAGAGAGAGAGAGATTGACGGGTGGCTATCATGTGGGGCTTTCTACTCGTCGGCAAACAAATCTTCAGGAGAGAGAATAGCGACCGAAGAAGCAAGATGGACAATGTTGTTGTGCCAGCACATATTCTTGCAAGATTACCTCTCTAAAAAGTCAGACTATAGTCAGACCTGGTTATACATATCCAGCATCAATAGAACATTAAATATATCAGATTTATTTTACCTACACATGATAATTCGGGACCACACGTGAAAAAATACAGCCGGGAGAGAGGAGAGGCGCTTGTGACTCGGCTCCAGGTTCAGCGTGCAAAGGCTCTGCGGGTGGTCGGCACAGCGGGTGGACGCCATTCACACAACAGCTGGGAATGACCACACGGTGTCCTGCTGCCAAACGACCGTGCATGCTGATACTCTCTATTATCGGTTCCTGGGTCTTGGGGGTCAATCTGTGCTATGTATTCATGGCATAGGGCCCTATAGCCAACCGCAGCACACCTTCCTCCAAGCAATAAAGGTTCATATGGGCCACAACAGTTCCTCTCCAGGGGTCTCATCTATCAAACCTTGCGTAGGATCCCTACTAAGGATTCCTAGGACTGTGTCCAAAATAATGACTAACCTATCAGTGACGGCGCGCACACCTGAACGCAATTCCCCGTTAATATCAGCAGCTGGGTCCGTGTATTTCGCGGCCATCTGTTTTTCGTTTTAAAATGAAAAAACGAGTCGTTATCCATTATCCGTTATCCGATTTCATTTGATGTGCTTGCAAATGGAAATTGGGAATTAAAATACGCCTGCGGGGAACTCCTTTCTCAATTTTGTGTTCATTTCTTCTCCGTGACCCGGATGTTGTTGTACGCGTCATCAGAGGGCGTCAAGGAGAAGAAGAGCCGTCTCGTCTCGCTCTCTCCGGCGGCCAATTTCTCTCCCGTATGTTTTATTATAATTTTAATGGATTTTATGTTTTTTTTTACGATTTGTCAGGTACAGTCATCAACTTTGGTTAGCTTGATGTAGCGTTAGCTATTCCAGGACACTTGGTAGTGTGTGCTAACGTTGACATTAGCTAGCTACTTCAATACTTAGCACATTGCACCTGAAACATGTATTACTCACTGTATTCACTTCAGTCAGCAGCGCCGAGGCACACCGCTGTGTACCTATCGTCCCCTCATCTTGCCACTGTGCCAAATGCGCACACACATTCTAACCGATTTCTGCCATTAAAAATTCTCTGTAATCTCTGTCACCTGCTTGCTAATTATGTGTGTCAATTATGTTCTTATCACCATTCAATCAAAGAGTACAACTTGAAATGTAAATGTCGCATTTTGGCACTCACACCCCATCGCAATCGTGTCCATAGCACCAACATGTTATGATAGATAGCCTATTGTAGCCTAGATTTTTTCTTTTCATTCCATTGACATTATTATGCTGTTTTGAAGATAAAGCAAGGTACATTGAAAACAATATAGCCTATGGGTATTCATCATGCTGTGTTTTGTTTGGTTTATCCTGTATTGTTTTGTCTTGTTGTGTTGTGCTGCGTTGTGCTGTGTTGTGTTGGTTCTACGTTGTGCCGTGTTGTGTTATGTTGTGTTTTGGCTCTATCCTATGTGATTGTTGTTATGTTTTATACCCTGTTTTATAATGCACTGTTTTTATCCTTTTTATCCTTAACATGACTCTTTTTGCAGCCCCTCTCCCTTACCCCACAGGCCGTCAGTGTAAATAAGAATTTGTTCTTAATGACTCGCCTGTCTAAATAAAGGTTAAATAAAAAATAAATAAATTTTTTATCTTGCCTTTTATTCGGCCTATATGATTTTATTTCATTTATATATTTGTATCGGATTAAATTTTTAATGTGTTGTCTATTGGGCTGTTTTTGCCAATGAACTATGCATTATAGAAATAAATAAATAAATACCGTAAATTACCATTAACAGCCCATTCATGACCACATTTAAATAATTAATCACAGACATTAAAATTCCAGTGTTGGCTGGTAGACTATGAGTTTTCCAATGTTCTAAACATTTCCAATGACTTGAGGCAGGGAGGTGCACGGGGAAAAACTGACTTTATTGACACAGGAGAGATCATAAAAAAAAATTACAACTAAATACAGGCCCATAAGTTAGATCTACATATCTTTTCCAATCTCATTCATGGCAAACAACCATTATCTCCGCTTGTCACAACAGAGGGAAACCACACACTTCAGTTGGATGGCGGTCTGGCATTTCGGCTTTGGAAATAATTTGTGTGAGGATAAGGTGCGTATGTGTGCACTTCTCCGTGACTTCTCGCCACTAAGCAGCTGGACTTAAAGATGGGTCAGAGTTTGCGTAGATTATTTGCGTAAATTGTCTTGTTTACTTTTAAACGGGTTTGTTGTTTTGTTTTTTACATCTACATGTCTGTGTGGGATACCTTTACAAGACGGTACTGGGTGGTGAAACACGGATTGGATCGAGTAGATAGTCACTGGACAGGTTAGTCATGATTTTAGTAGGGATCCTACGCCAGGATTGATAGATGAGACCCCAGGTCTGTTGGCAATTTCTCGGCAGTTGCGGCAGGGACACCACCATGGCTGGACAGTGTCTGGGAATAAGGATGCAGCAATGAACCAATTGTAGTGTGAATGTATTGTAAGCACAAAAGAACATGGGCAAGATCGCAGTAAATTGTCCTAAATAGATTGATGCATAATCATTGTGAAACAGATTTTTCCTCATAGTTGTACCATCAGAATCTGTAATTGTTGCATGCCTGGGGAACCTGGAGCCTCTGGCGTTGCCTCTCTCTGGCCCCACACTCGAACATGCCCCCAGGGAGACGGGTAAGCATAAGTTATATCAGGTTATCCTTCTCTGCAGTCATGTCATCTTTTGAAAATCGTTCATATCTTATGTGTCTTCTTCCTCAAGGGCTCCATTGACATGTGACATTCAAAGGATTTCATCCTTAGTTCATTAAAAGTGTAGCCGGTGTGTTTCGTCTGCGTTGTGTTCAGGCTATTATCATGTGTGGCGACATTCATGAGTCAGGAGCAAGACTGGGTCTCAGGTTCTTTACTGTATCACACATAAAACAATAAACAATAAGGGGTTCCATTCACTGATACTGACTGATACAAAATAAACAAAAAGCAATAAATAATAGCGTTTATCCGGCAGAGATGTTCATGACACACAGCTGGTCTCGTTGCCATTTCCCATCCGACTGACTTCCTGGAGCTGTATGTAGGGCGCTAACAGAAACAGGATGTTCACCCTTACTCTCCACTTTGATGGACCCGGGGGTACGTTGAGGTATAGCTGCCAGTTGAGTCAAGGCCTCGATAGCGATAACCTGATCGAAACTAAGATGCCTCTGCTCCACCAAAGCCTGCACACTCGGCAGCGAGACACTTGGAGGAGGTTCACTTTTGATCAGCTGGAGAGTCTTTTGCAGGAAGACGGGAGTGCTTTTCTGACACGAGTCACTCTTCCAGTCCTCGGGTTCTGTTTTGACCGAGTGGAAGTCTGGCGGCTCTGTTTTGAAGGAGCGCAGGATGGGAGAGCTGGAGCCGAAAAGTTTCTCCTCCAGCCCCTTCCTCTCGGTGATGGAGAGACACATCACGGCGGCCAGCGTGGACAGCGGGTCCTCGCAGACCTCATCTTCACCACCCCGCTGTGGGCTGGCCTGCTCCGTGCTCCACACCCACGGCTCCTCCAGCTTGATCTTCTTCAGTGGAACAAAGCCATCTGAAGGAGCCTCGGCTCCATTCTCAGAGCTGCCTTTCAGGGCCGCAGCTATTATGCTCCTCTGAGGCTCTAGCACCATCGTAGTCCTATGATAATATTGCGACCTCGGATCAGAGTGTGATCCGATGATCGTGTTAGCACCGTGAGTTTTTGTCCGGTTCTCAACAGAACCATTGTGGAAAGTCACAGAAGAAGAGCACGAGTGTTGGTGAAGAAGTGCATCGGCGGTCGGCTGCAGCAGCCCGGGCTCTCTCTTGATAAGTGTCGGCCGTCCACCGCGGTCTGAGGCCAGGCTGTGGGGGAGCGAGTGGGTGATGATGGCTGGAGAGTGCGTGTGAGGTATGTGGCCTTCCTCCCCTTCCGCTGCCGTGTGGGTGTCGTCCATCTGTGCCTTGCCTCTGCCATTTACCGGACCCCGTTCTGGAACCACCTGTGCAGCAGAGCGAGACGAAGGCAGAGAGGAAGGTCTCTTCTTCAGCGCCACACACTTCCTCCACTTGCAGATCCGGTGGCCCCGGCTGCGGTTGCGGCAGCAGCTGCACTGGCCACAGCTGACCTTCCTCAGGCACGGCTCGCACGACCCGCTTCTTCCTCTCCCTCCTCTGGGGTTTGTGCGAGGCGAAGGGCCCGCCCCTCTCCGGCCCCCGGGGGCCCGACGCGTCAGAGGGGCTGCACTCTCCGTAGCCCCCCTCCGACTCGGTGTCGAACGAGAGGGAGGACCGGGTGCTCTCGGAGCTGCATTTTGAAACACTGATACACCCCATTCACATTTCCCTGCCAGTTTTTTTTTACATTGCCAGCGTGTTTGATCATTTTCACTAAGCTTTCAAGACCCCAGAATATTTTGTTCTAGAATATGTAAACCATGAATATATCAAAAGAAAGAACAGAGCCTCTATTTTCATGGACACTGTTAGATTGGTCGAGCGGTCATGGAGGCCGATGAGGAGGAGCAGACTCCAGGCTGACATTCCAACATGTCAAAAATTATTTTAAAGCAGTAAAAGCACCATGGTACATGGATCACAAAAAACCAACACCTGCCAGCATCACAATACAACACAACTGAGTCCTTTATATAGGTGAGCAGACAATTACCTGTCTGGCACATACCAAATATATATACACAATCTTTATAAATATATACACACCCAAATATAGCTAAGAAATCCCAATAAATATATTACAAAAATAGATATAATTACAAAGTACAGTTACCCGGAACTATAAATAGGTGTGCAAGCCCCCGGGGAACTGTTTGCCCGAACACCCTGGGAGGAGGAGAAGAGGCAGAGGTAAGTTTGTGCATACATAAGACCATGCAATTCCTTGTCTTAGCTTATAATTTTGTCTTACAATCTTTAATTACCAACTTTAAGCAACATTGAGTCCTAAATCAATGTGCTCTATTTGTTTTCACAGGCAGCCCAGCGTCGCTGTAAATGACAGAGGGAAGACAGCTGCAATCAATGGTCAATCAATGAAAAAATACATTTAGTAAAATTACTGTGTGTTAATTTACCTGTATCATACTATGTGCCAAGTAATATGTGCAAAAGTGTAAATGAATCAGTGATATAAATTCATAAACCATTTTCCAATAATCATAATGTTTGTCCTCAAGACAATTAGTAACGGCGGTAGCCCGTCATCACACACACACACACACACACACACACACACACACACACACACACACACAAATCTAGTTAAAAAATTTTTATCAACACTTGAATGTTGGTCATTTTCATCAAAAAACCTTTCATTCATCATCATTTCGGACAAAAAGCTGAGAAAGTTGCATTTCTGTAAAAACCATTTTTAAGCAGCCTGAACTGAATCCATGTCTCTGAGGGTGGATACTGTCTGGTGATACAACAGAATCTGCAGTGTGTGAGCATCAGCGCCCTCTGCTGGCACAGAATCTGCAGTGTGTGAGCATCAGCGCCCTCTGCTGGCACAGAATCTGCAGTGTGTGCGCATCAGTGCCCTCTGCTGTGAGGGAGATTTTGGTGTAACATATCACCGGCGGCTGTAGCTCAGGAGGTAGAGCAGGCCGTCCACTAATTGCTTTGGATAAAAGAGGTCGGTTGTTCGATTCCCGCCTCCTCCTGTCTGCATGTCGAAGTGTCCTTGCGCAAGATACTGAACCCCAAATTGCTCCTGATGGTGTGCCAGCGCCCTGTGTGGTAGCCTACCGCCATCGGTGTATGAATGGTTGAATGTACCTACTGATTGTAAAGCACTTTGATAAAAACGCTATATAAATGCAGGCCATTTACCATTAACCATATATATCAAGCCCACGCTCGGGGTGGTGGGGGGGCATTTTCCCTTTAATGGATAGGACAGTGGGCGGACAGGAAGGTTGGGGGGAGAGAGGGGATGATGTGGCAAAGGACCACAGGTCGGATTCGAACCCGGGTCCGCCGCGTGAAGGACTAGGCCTTTGTGGTACGCACTCTACCAGGTGAGCCACAGGGACGCCCCACGATGCCGTGGCTTAATATCGCTGATACCAGCCCTTTGAACAGCAAGTCTATATCCTATGCGATCCTATGGGAGGAATCGTCTATCCTCTACTTCCGGTTTCTGTCGGAGCTGCTTCTTCCCTTGTTTTTGGACCTGGAAGTGCTGTACTTCACAAGGCGTAACAGTGACATCTACTGTACCATATAAGAGTGAAAACTGCCCGGAAAGTCCCTCAATGGTGGAGAAGTGCTGTCTCATAAATAATGGAAAGTCCCCTAAAGCGGGATTGGGGGGGGGGGGGGGGGTGGCTCACCTTGGCATGACTCCATCAACAGAGCCAACCTCCAGCATTGGCTGTCTCTGGAAAGTGCAGTGACCTCCAGTATGCAGTATGGGCTTGGCCTTGTGGGCTGCAGTCTCGATATTGAATCCAGTGCCTCCTGCCTTATCAAAAGCAAGAGCCCATATAAAGGTGAAGTAAAGCAACAGGAATACAGCAAAAAGCCTCCTACAGTACAGGGGGGTCATGTGCAGGCCCAGGCTGTCCATGCAGTGCAGGGGGGTCATGTGCAGGCCAGGCTGTCCATGCAGTGCAGGGGGGTCATGTGCAGGCCAGGCTGCCCATGCAGTGCAGGGGGGTCATGTGCAGGCCAGGCTGTCCATGCAGTACAGGGGGGTCATGTGCAGGCCAGGCTGTCCATGCAGTACAGGGGGGTCATGTGCAGGCCAGGCTGTCCATGCAGTGCAGGGGGGTCATGTGCAGGCCAGGCTGTCCATGCAGTACAGGGGGGTCATGTGCAGGCCAGGCTGCCCATGCAGTACAGGGGGGTCATGTGCAGGCCAGGCTGCCCATGCAGTACAGGGGGGTCATGTGCAGGCCAGGCTGTCCATGCAGTGCAGGGGGGTCATGTGCAGGCCAGGCTGTCCATGCAGTACAGGGGGGTCATGTGCAGCCCAGGCTGTCCATGCAGTACAGGGGGGTCATGTGCAGGCCAGGCTGTCCATGCAGTGCAGGGGGGTCATGTGCAGGCCAGGCTGTCCATGCAGTGCAGGGGGGTCATGTGCAGGCCAGGCTGTCCATGCAGTACAAGGGGGTCATGTGCAGCCCAGGCTGTCCATGCAGTGGAGGGGGGTCATGTGCAGGCCAGGCTGTCCATGCAGTGCAGGGGGGTCATGTGCAGGCCAGGCTGTCCATGCAGTACAGGCCAGTCCAGGTGATGCCATAAATAAAGGATATGATGGAGTGGTTGCGTGGGCGAGCGTGCAGATATACTTCGGTTAAGCAAGGCTGAATCACCTATGGATTTTAGTCGCTCGACTGTTTGAAATATTGTAGATCGATAGGTTTTATATGTCCAAAATGTTTTTTTTTATTGTTAATTTGATTGTATTATTTAACTTTACATTTTCCTGTTATAATATGCATTTCCTTACTTGTGTAAATATTGACCAACAGAAAGAAGGCAACTATTGTTCTGTTACACACACACAGACACACACACACACACACACACACACAGACACACACACACACACACACACACACACACACACACACACACACACACACACACACACACACACACACACACACACACACACACACACACACAACCTGTTGTCATGATGATACACCTGAGAGGTTGTGACAATAAACAGTTCGCCTTGAATCACTCCATAAATCTGTCCACTTTTTCTCTTTCGATTTTAAGCTTTTTCATGACATACCGCCGGTAGTCAAATGAGTGCAGATACGGGTGCCTTTGCCTACATCAGAGACGTTGCTGGAGTGCTTGTAAAGCACAAGTGAAAAAGCAAAAGCTACGCCATGAAACATAGGCAGTAGTGAGTTGACATGCTGTAGTGCAGGCAGGTTCAAAGTCCGGCCTGACTGATTTTAAACGGCCCGCGGCTTGTCTCTCGATATACACTATGCCCTCCACACACTATTGGTTAATCAAGCAAGTTCACTTAGTTTGTTTTCCGTTCACCTAACGATGACAGCACTATCGTACAGCTTGTAGACAAGCACTAAGTAGGAACTAACAACGCAGGCGGAACTAATGTTTTCAGACTGTAAACGGCAAACGAACGGTTACCTGACAGCAGACGTTTTGCACTGGGTGGCAGACATGGCCACAGCAAAGAAGCATAACATTGACATTGAGCCTATTGAACTACGTATTAAGGACTAATATTATGGCACTGGAAAGAAAATAGAGTAGGACAATTGTATTTTGTGTGTGTGTGTGTGTGTGTGTGTGTGTGTGTGTGTGTGTGTGTGTGTGTGTGTGTGTGTGAGAGTGAGAGTGAGAGAGAGAGAGTGTTTAAATAACCAACATGATGCGAGAAGCAGCTGGCCCCCAGGTATTTTCACAATATACAATCTGGCCCCCATTGAAAAAAGTTTGGGACACCCCTGCTGTAGTGAGTTCACATCCAGTCACTCTGCTGAATGTTGAATGTATATTTGTAGAAGTGGTATGATCACAGAACCAGAACGGATAGAACTGTCTTTCCCATTCGAATCGACATTTCTGTACCGTTAAAAGTGCACTTTGAAATCCAAACAGCACTCTGCTTTGAAGGCATTTATTCATTTTTTCCCCCTCCGCGTTCTGGTGATTGGATTCTATTCAGGCCGATACCTTGGTCTCTAGTGATTGGTTAGTGGAAAATGGAATTCCCTTGGGGGATTCCCTTCATGGAAATGGGTTAGAGTGGAGGGAGGCGACGTCAGAGTAGAAGACTGAGTGGGGTGTACCGAGTTGACAATTCAGTCTGATATCAGGCTACAGTTCTCAAGCAAGTGTGACAGACTTGTGTTGTCACCATGGCAACTAACGCTTAAAACTCCATAGTCACCATTTTATGCTGCAGCCAAAATTACCATGACAAACAGTGGAAGGAGCCTTTTTCAAGTTCTGTGGGGATAAGCTACTGTGTATCAAATGTTTTGCGCTGTCCCTTTTCGTAGATAGACAAACAGAGAAATAGACAGAGGAAAAGGGATACATTATAGACGTATATATAGAGCATCCATTGCCAACCTGTGGGCCGGGCCCCACTGGTGGGCCGCGAATGTATTGCAAGTGGGCCACCAAATAATTTAAATAATAATTTATGGGTATAAAAAATAATTACAATCTTAAAAAAAGAAGAAAATCATTATTAGTATTATTATTATTACCGGTACTTTATTATTATTATTATTATCAGATGTGGCCCACAAACATTTTTGGGATTTCCAATTGGGCCTTGACTCGTAAGAGGTTGGGAACCGCTGGTTTCGAGGAATACATAATGTAGGATCAAACGCTTTTGAAGCGAGTGATTCTGCGTGAGATCCTGAAAGAAGAGGAGGATGACCCGACTGACTGGTAAGAGAAGGCGAAGAGCAGCTGATGACTCCGTCCAAGAGAGACCGGATGGTGGTGTCCCAGTAGGTGGGAGGACTAATGTGCCTGGTGAGGCTTTTGCATGAACTATAAAGGCTGGAATATGAGTCACGCTATAGGCTTCCAGACATCCTTCCTTCTCTCATCTCGCCGAGTGCGTTTACATGCAGACAATAAACAGTTTAGTAGCGGATTTCTGGAGTTACCTGATTATTCAAATGGTCATGTAAACAGCATAATAACCGATAAGCTTTATCCGTTTATGGCCGTTATCGGGTTATGAATAAACCGATAAACATACCTAGGTTTTTGGCCAATAACCTAATCTTTTGAGTGCATTTATACAGCGTATCAGGTTTCTTGTGGGTTTAGACATCTGCGCATGTACAAGTTGCATGTAAAAAGTTGAATTACCGCCGCCTTCTGGAGAGAAATCCGACTAATTGACTGAATCATGTAAACCCGGGTTTTTCCTATTGTCGGATTATTAAAGTGCATGTAAACGCAGAAATCAGATTATTGCCATAAACTGATTACTCACAGTTATCAGTTTATTGGTGTGCATGTAAACGCACTCAATGTCTCTCACCTTCCATCCCCCTCTATCGCCCTCTCTCTTCTCCCCTGTGTACTGCTACCTGTCTGTCACTGCATGGCCCTCTCTCTCCTCTGCTTATAGACGGGCTCCTAATAAGGTTGAGTTTAGCTGCTGCCCACTCTTCATAAAACACTGAATAAAAAGGAAAAAGATCAGGAACCAAAAAAAAGTATTTAATTATAAGCAAATTATTAGCAAATTATCTTTCCCTCTTTGCCTGAGAAAAGTAATGTCTGAGTAATGAGTTCTCTCTCTCTCTCTCTCAGAGTGGGCAAACTCTGTTCTCTGTTTCATCTCTGACTGTTCTCTGTTTCAGTTTTGTCCCGGAAGTGTCATAGCAGTGGGCCCACACAGCGGTCGGCTTGCAGGGCGGGCGAGGCCGCACAGCAGCCGAGCTGCATTATGCGAGCTGCAGGGTGGGCGAGGCCGCGCTAGCGATCGATAAATGTAAATATGAAGTGTTCAGCGAGGATGGTCGTTCCACCCACTCACTAGTCCAGTCGGCAGAATAAATTGTACGTTTCTAAATGTACAATATGAATATTTCCAGATACGTGAACATCAACGTTATATATGTCATAGAGTCGAACAACTATCTGGTGTTGAAGTACTTTGCATGGCGCCTAAGGGTGAAGGGGTGAGATTGGCTGTCCTGTAAGCGAGAGTGAGCATGTTCGGCTGCCGAGTGAGGCACGTCATGATTTTACTTTCAGTTTTAACCTGCAAACCATAGCCTTAACCAAGTTGCTTAGTTGCCTAATTCTGGTGATTGGGTTGCGCTCACAGATGAAAACAGAGTTGAAAATATGAGTGAACATGGACAGGATTATGCAATGTGTCGCAATGAATACATAAATCTTAAATCTATACATCTCTTTTAATGTCTAGTTTAGTCTAGGAGGGCTGCTTCACTCTCCCACATGTGCATGTGAGTCAAAAGACTAAATATTGGTAAGATACTGTTAGAACTGATTTTGCTACTACAATCAGACAGACAAAAAGTCATGTGTAAATTAGGTGCCTTTTTGAAGAATGTCCTGCCTTTGTTCAAATGACATATGCACTAGCCATGCCGTGTGCCATTGTATTTTTGTATGTTTTGTTTGTGCTCCATACCATGTGATCATGGTCAATGAGTCACATTAAATAAATGAAATGAAATGAAATGAAGAAACCTGTAATATCTGAAATGTGAACCACATTATGTAAAAGATACTGTTATAAAGATAAAGATACTGTTATAAACCTGTAATATCTGAAATGTGAACCACATCATGTAAAAGATACTGTTATAAAGATAAAGATACTGTTAGAAACCTGTACTATCTGACATGTGAACCACATCATGTAAAAGCAGAGGGAAATACAGACGTGAGGGGATGAGGAAGTCATGGGTCCTTTGGGAGGCCGTATTGATCGGAGACGAGGGTCTGAGAGGGTCACACAGCTGATTGAAAACCTTCTGATCAATGGGGGCGTGGCCTGTGATTCGTCCGACAAGGTTAGACACTAGGTCAGCGCATGATAGGATGTGCATCTTCACTGGCCTCACAATTCGATTCGATTACGATTCATCTGTCAACGATTCGATTCCAAGATGCAGCTCAATACAGCTCAAAGTATCGCAGCTCCAAGTATCATATCCTCAATTTTCTATATTACTGCATATGGCTACTTTTTCATCAATTAATACAAGCAGTCAGATACATATCAACCCCCTCTTTTATTTAGAAAGTGCTTTACAATCTGAATGTCAACATACATTTTAAACATAAATTATCAATCTGTCAACGATTTGATTCAATGCATCACGATGCATCTTATCAACGATTAATTATGACACGCCTACGACATGAATGCCATGGACATGACTGAATGGAAAAATAAGTCAAAGGGATACTACTGTATATAATAGCAGAGTGTTTCTCAACTGGTGGTTCGTGACCCACTTCGTTTCGAGGGGGTCCTGGATGTGTCCATGAAGAAAAAAAAAAGAAACTTCTAGTCCTTCAGGACGCCGGTGTCCACGGCTGAAATTACTGGCTTTCAGAGGCTGTAGTGGGCTCATTTTTAAAGCTAAGATCCTGGTATCCCGAAACTTAGTCTCCCCCCAGACTCAATTATTACTTAATTACTTTCCCACCTAGTCTCACGTGGTCAGACCCAACGTCAGCAATGCCACGACTGGCTACTGCGAGACTACTTTCCAAAAGACCACAACACAAAAGCTGCACCTTATGGGAGGTAGAAGGCTCCTCATCAAGTTTATTGAACAGTGCTTATCTATGAAGGATGGGGATGTACACTTTGCCACTCGAAAAGAAAAACACAAGGGGTGTACAGAACAACAATAATCCCATCCAAACTTTTCTGAACAAAACTGTGTGGCATGTTGTGGCCTATATGGCTATGAACACATGCTTTGGAAATAACTTTTTGTAGATGTGACAGGGAAGACTGCCTGACTGGGAGAGGCAGCCTCCACTTCTCTCAGAGAGTTCCATATATGGTAACAGGAAGCCCTTATATGGTAGCACCAATCATGCAATTAGATGGGCACCAGGTGCTATAAATGGGAGTTGGTCTGGAGCTGCAGTAGCATTGCCTCTGCTCACAGAACCCCCATTCTCCTGGCTGCACTTGGTCGAAATCCTTGGTAGGTAGACTGCTACAACTGACAGTTCATGTTTAATGTGTTTTATTGGTGTTTGTGTTTAAATGCTTGTTCTTTCTGCAGCCTCCTGCTGATTGTGCCCATGCTCCTGCCTGGTTGGTAGCGCATCCCTTGCAGTGAGGCACTGCTTAATTTCATATCAATCTGTAATGCAACTGACTGTTTGACTTAGCCATGCTACAATGTTTGTTGTATTTGTTGTAGTCCTTGGCTGGTGGCCCTCTGATCGTTTGGCGGTTGCTGCACCCTGTGTGATATATGACTGTTGTCAGCTCAGTTATATCTGGTAAGCAGGGTGATTAAGTACCTCAAAGTAAGTTTCCTATTTTCGGTCAAACATGGAACTTAACATTGTCTTCTTATACCTTGTAGGTTCTGCCATGCTGCTGTTTTGCCTATGTTAGAAATTCTCACTGTTACTATATTATTGCATTACAAGTGTGGCCTTTTTGTCAACCAACTGGTATCTGTCTTTTCAGCAGCTCCTTGTGCTAAAGCAGGGTGTCCTCATTCTCATGTGAAGCACACAAACAAAATAGACTGTATATATACTGTATATATATACATGGTCGCAATGAGCACTGCCAGTTCAGTGGGCGTGGCCAGGGACACTAGAAAGGAGCGTGAGGCATGTGTGCCTTAACGTCTGGTGCCCTACTTAAACATGGGGCATTGCAGTGCCTCAGTGGCTGAAGGGAACCCGAGGATGGTTTGTTGGAACTTAGTCAGCTCCTGACGTGTCCGCTTGGCTGCTCTCCCTCCTGAGTTGCGGTACTGCATGGAGAGCAGCTTTGTACACAGGTAGTGCAGCCACAGGACGTTTGAATGGGGGTTGTACTCAGTCCAGTTGTTTCTATTTTCCACTCTCATCTGCCTGTATATCTCGAACTGGTAGTCTCCCTGGCCCATGAAGAGTTCCTCGTCCTTGGATATGTCACAAGACACCGTCAGGCCATCAATTTCTAATCGGGAGAGCGAGTAATCAATGACGTCATGAGTTGCGGTACTGCATGGAGAGCAGCTTTGTACACAGGTAGTGCAGCCACAGGACGTTTGAATGGGGGTTGTACTCAGTCCAGTTGTTAATATTTTCCACTCATCTGCCTGTATATCTCGAACTGGTAGGCCCCTGGCTCATGAAGAGTTCCTCGTCCTTGGATATGTCACAAGACACCGTCAGACCATCAATTTCTAATCGGGAGAGCGAGTAATCAATGATGTCATAATGAGCACATTTTCAACGCCTCCTTGTGATGGCTCGAGCAATGTAAAGTCAATGGCTAGCACCTGATTTGGCCTAGAAGCCTGTAAATGGCCCATGGAGGAGCGTGCTCCCAGTTGTGCATCTTTGGCTAATACGCACCGGTCACACTGCTGGCACCAACTCTTCACATCTGCGTAAACACGTGCACCAGGCCAATAGCACCGCTGCAGGACAAGCTCAGTGGTGCGCTCAATACCTTGGTGCCCGTGTTCCTGGTGCAGCTGGTGGAGGACCTGGTTCTTTAATGACCAACTGGAGGACCTCTTAACCACCGTCGGAACGGAACACCCAACGGTGGAATAGCCCATTCTCCTCAAGTAGGCGGTCCCATTGCTTTACCAAGGCCAGTGAGGGTTTGGACATCCGGCTCCTTTCTGCAGCATCTAGACGCCTCTTCATCCTCCAATATTTCAGGAACTCCTGTATGGTGACATCAGCTTCCTGCAAGGCACGAAGATCAGAAGGAGAGGTGCGGGGCAGGACAGAGATGTTTGATTGAGTTACCTGGAGGCTCGGCCCCGGCGCAGTGGCTCGTTGCAAGGGTGTAGGTACTGGGGTGCCAGGAACACAATCTTGGAATGTTCCTGTCCTAGGTAAATACTGTCTTGAGAGAGCATCTGCGTTTTTGTTACATCTGCCAGGCCTGTACTTGAGAACATAATCAAAAGCAGACAATTAATTAGCCCACCGCTGTTCAATAGCGCCTAGCTTTGCTGTGGCCAGGTGGCTAAGTGGATTATTGTCTGTGTACACTACACACTTTTGGCCTAGCAGGTACTCACGAAATTTCTCTGTCATAGCCCACTTAAGTGCTAAAAACTCAAGCTTCATAGAGCTGTAGTTGGACATATTGCATTCGGCTGGTTTCAGCCCGCGACTGGCATATGCTACGGGTCTGACAATGCCGTCCTGTTCTTGAGACAGTACTGCCCCCAACCCATTATGGCTTGCATCGACTTCAGAATAAATGGGAGGGAGAAGTCAGCATATGCCAACACTGGAGCTGTCACCAGCCTATGCTTGAGTTCCTTGAAGCTATGTTCATTATCCTCGGTCCATGCAATGGCCAGATTCTGCCCTGACCCCTTACCCTTCCTTCTTTTGCCACTGAGCAACTCTGCCTTCAGCTTATGCAGAGGTGCTGCTATCCTTGAAAATCCATCCACAAAGCATCGGTAATAGCTGGCCAATCCAATAAAAGACTCCAGCTCTGCCACATTTTTAGGTAGTTGCCAGTTAGCTACGGCTTCGATTCTGTTAGGAGCAGTGGAGACTCCTCACTGGAGATCACATGTCCGAGATAACCAACCTTTTGTTGAAAGAAGGCGCATTTCTCAAGTTTGACCTTCAGCCCCTCTCTCTTCAGGCGCCCCAGTACAGCATCCAGGCGTTGCACCTGCTCAGCTACTGTGGAAGAGAAGACCACCACATCATCAAGGTACAATAGCAAGGACTGACAATGTTGCGCTCCAAACATCCGCTCCATCAACCTCTGGAAAGTGCTTGGTGCATTACAGAGGCCAAAGGGCATACGGTTCCACTCAAAAAGGCCACAAGGGGTGCAGAATGCAGTTTTTGGTTTGTCTTTCTCTGCAACTGGTACCTGGTTGTAGCCACTGGCCAGATCTAGTGTGGTGAACCAGCGAGCTCCAGAGAGTGCATCCAAAGATTCTTCAATGCGTGGCAAGGGAAATGCATCCTTGCGGGTCTTGCTGTTCAACCTCCGGTAGTCCACGCACAAGTGGAGGCTCCCATCCTTCTTTTTCACCAGGACGATGGGGGAGGCAAAGGGGCTACAACTTTCCCTTATGACCTGTGTCTCGAGTAGCTGTCTGATGTGGGCCTTAACAGTCTCATACTCTGAAGGGGGGATCCTCCTATACCGCTGCCGTACTGGTGTCTCATCGAGCAATGGAATGTCGTGTGAAATGAGATTTGTGCAACCCAAGTCACCATCGTGTCGCGAAAATACTGAGCTGTACTTCTGCAATAATGACCTCACAGCGATTTGTTCCTGCTCTGGCAGTGTTGACAAGTCTATGGCATTGATCTTTTCCTGGATAGGCAAGGCAAGGCAAAGTTTATTTATATAGCACATTTAAAACAACCACAGTTGACCAAAGTGCTTAACATGTAAGCAAATACAAAATATATAGATATAAGAAACACTTAAGAAACAGTAAAGTAATGGGCACAAAAACACAGTAAAAATGGAGTCGAAGTGACAGCTCAGCTCGAGTTGAAAGCCACGGAGTAGAGGTGAGTCTTTAGTAGCGACTTAAAGGACTCGAGGGACTCGGCAGTCCGTATGTGGACAGGTAAGCTGTTCCACAGACTAGGGGCAGCCACAGCGAATGCTCGGTCGCCTCTGTTTTTTCTCTTTGATCTCGGCACATCTAAGAGCATCTGGTTTGTCGACCCCAGTGCTCTGGATGGAGTATGGATGTGGATGAGATCCGCTAGATAAGAGGGGGCCAGTCCATTTAGAACCTTAAAAGCAATTAGCAAAATCTTAAAAGTGATCCTAAAGCGGACCGGGAGCCAAAGATAGATACTGTAGATGGATAGACGACTCAGTAGTTGTCTGAGAGCCAAGGGTGGCTTGGACCCCTCCCTGAACCTCTGTGACACCATTAGGCAAGCTAACCACATTGATGTTACTCAAGGTACCCAGAACTGTACGGGGGTGAAGAACAACATCAATGGTGCCTACATTGACTATGGGGATGTAAGCCATACCCCTTCCCTTAACACTTTTACCAAAGCAGAGGAAGCTAGCAACCCAGCAGGCAGATTAGCACTAGAGGGCTCAAAAAGTGCTGCATTGCCGAAGTGGCGTTGTGAGCAAGTGGCAGCTACAAATCTCATGCTACAGCCAGGGACACGTACACCCCTCCCACCCTCGAAAGTCGTGTTGGGGCGCTCGCGCCATACGATGCGACTGTCTGGCTTGTGAGCTAACTTACTGCTTGATAATAAAAAAACATAGGAAAAGAGAAAGGGGAAAGTATAGGTGCTACTGTCTGTAAATCTATATTAGCCTGTCAGGTGGTCACAGCAAAGTGGAGGTCATCATTTCCTTCTGACAATGGAGCTGGATTCCACAAGATTTTCAGACGTATTCAGCATTGGACAATAGAGGGTATGCACACCCACTGGAACACGCCCCCTCAATCGGGAATGAGTGTCAAAATGAGTGTCAAGTTCCTCCCTGAGCAGCAGGTGTCAGTTATCTAGGCTGATTACTGCATTCAAGCTCAGTCTTGCTGTGACTCAGTGGGCGTGACCCCACAGTGACTTCTGCCTCTGTGACATCACATGCATACCCTCTATACAATGTCAATGTTAGCAATCTATCCAATCAACAACCAATTTGGTTGAATAAATTAATTGATTGGTATTGATTGTTTTTCAACCAATCATATTTTTGCATTAGATAAATTACCAAATAAATAAATGCCCACAGGGGTAATGTTTTTGTACCTACCCCCTGCAGGCCGGGCCAGACTCGTGTCTGCATGGAGCTCTTTTTTTCCATCAGTGCCCTACAGGTCACTGTTGTTGAAGCATTTTAAGAATATAATGAATGAAAAAATGAGCGTCTGAACATCAGAAAAAACACATTTGATTGATATTTTATTATGAAAAATATGAAAAATAAAAAATATAAAGAAAATATATAAAAAATTCTAAAAACATATTATATAAAATCCCCAATCTCTTCTAGAAATTAGAGGACTATCCTCCTATGCCTCACTGGAAAAACCTCCACTGGTTGAATCGCTGCGCTCCGCAGACTACATAAATGAGTCTGTGCCAATTTTTGAAGGTGGGTTGAAATTGAATGAGTGACAGGTCGTAGCACCGATGAAAGAGTTTGAAAAATGTTCTGTGCCTACCGTGTCGTCGGATTGCAAAGTTGTTGCTGATTGGGGAAGACTGAATCCACCACTGGCCAATCACTGGCCAAGTGAACGGTTCCCTCCCATAACCAGCCGGCTGGGGGGAACCAAACACATCATGTCATGTCATGTATGTCGGGAAGGGGGCTAAATAACGCTCCAAAGTTAGGCTACATTTTACGGAAAACTTGGCATTGTTTTCAAATATAAATATTATAATAATATCTGTTTGAATATTTCTTTCTTTTATTATTGGGTATAACGCTGTGTGTGTGGACCCAAGTGCAGAGATGACAGAGGCAGAAGCAGTTTTAACGTCTTTTACCGAGACTGAAAATGGCCTGGCCTATACGGTGTCGGAGGTCCGACAATCTAAACTAAGGAGGGAAAGTCCACAGGCAGCTTGCTCAGCAACAGTCTCACGAGTAACAGGAACACAGCAACATAGTCTCAGGAGTAATAGAAACACCGCAATAGAGTCTCAGGAGTAGCAGGAACACAGCTACAGAGTCTCAGGAGTAACAGGAACACAGCAACAGAGTCTCAGGAGTAACAGGAACACAGCTACAGAGTCTCAGGAGTAACAGGAACACAGCAATAGAGTCTCAGGAGTAGCAGGAACACAGCTACAGAGTCTCAGGAGTAACAGGAACACAGCTACAGAGTCTCAGGAGTAACAGGAACACAGCTACAGAGTCTCAGGAGTAGCAGGAACACAGCTACAGAGTCTCAGGAGTAACAGGAACACAGCTACAGAGTCTCAGGAGTAACAGGAACACAGCAATAGAGTCTCAGGAGTAGCAGGAACACAGCTACAGAGTCTCAGGAGTAACAGGAACACAGCTACAGAGTCTCAGGAGTAACAGGAACACAGCTACAGAGTCTCAGGAGTAGCAGGAACACAGCAATAGAGTCTCAGGAGTAACAGGAACACAGCTACAGAGTCTCAGGAGTAACAGGAACACAGCAATAGAGTCTCAGGAGTAGCAGGAACACAGCTACAGAGTCTCAGGAGTAACAGGAACACAGCTACAGAGTCTCAGGAGTAGCAGGAACACAGCTACAGAGTCTCAGGAGTAACAGGAACACAGCTACAGAGTCTCAGGAGTAGCAGGAACACAGCTACAGAGTCTCAGGAGTAGCAGGAACACAGCTACAGAGTCTCAGGAGTAGCAGGAACACAGCAACAGCGTTGTAGGATCAGCAGTGAGCCTGACACTCACACAGTTATATAGTCTCAAAACAGGTGCGTGTGATCACTGCTGATTACCAGGAGAGGGAGAGTCTCACAGGTGAAGATAATCAGGCATTTAGAGACAGGCCACATTGGGGATGACTGAGAAACTGAGACTATTCACCTTATTCACCACGGTTACATGCCGCCATTCCGACGTGCTGCCACTCCGACGTTCCGCCACTCAGAAATATCGGCACTCAGAAATATTGCCACTCAGAAATCCCGCCACTCCGATTTTCATAAGGTCCGCCACTCCGAACTTGATTTGACTTCCAGTTCATGTTCAGGCAGCTGAACTTCGTTCAGACAGGCACCTCTCTCAGATGCTGCTAAATGGGTTGCCTCGAGTCCTCGAAATGATTGTGGAGCCCAACAAAATTAAAATAAAGACGTGTTGTTCAAAGATGTTGTTGGTGCTCCCTCTAACTCCACAATGTGCAAGATAGTAATAGGCTAGGCTATGTGTCTCTATAGGCGGGTGCACAACGCACACACCCTGCTTTTGAGAGCAGCGCAGAGAGCGCACACACATGCTGACACGCCCGCGGGAAGATAGCCTATAATTCTGTTGTCCCTCCATGCGCCCTGCAGCTGTGTAAAATGTCATACGAAATAATTATAAATTCCAATAGGATAAGCTTGCCTGATTAACTGAAAACAATTAAACAATAACGAAAAAAATAATATCCTAATGAACAAAAAAAGTAATCAAGTAAATAGCCTTCAGAAAGCATCAGTAAAAGCCCAGTTCTAATAGGCTACTGCTGCGCTGCTGAGACGCACAGTGTGCGACTGAAATGTCTGCACTTTAGTGCCATATTCCACAATATACAAACTTCGGAATGGTGGATCCTTTAGAAAAACGAGGAAGTCATGATAAAACGTCACTATGATAATGAATGAAGTTTGCCAACATTCAGAATTAAGCTACACTGCGGCCAACTTCAGTGACATGTTCATAGCGTTATTGCTGCAGGAGCCGATGGCTGTACCCGGTCGGCATTTAACGTTAGTTCCAAAAGCACGTCGACAGTGTTTTCTCACTGCCAGTAGCCTACAGTAGGGTTTGACAGATAGCTAGTCCGACCGGTGTCAGCAGCACAGACAGTCCTCGCTGCTCGTTAAATATTTCCAATAGGCGTTATTCTGTTAAACTGGTCACATACAGTATGTGTTACGTTCTCACCCGAAAAAAATTTAAACTTTAAAACAGTTTGGGTTTTTTTTAGCTTGAAAACAGCTTTTTGGCAAGTCTAAAAATAACTACGGTAGGCGTAATCTACTTCCATGTCTAAAACCGGAAAGACGATTACAAAATGACGTCATGCAGAAGCGTCCTTGTATGGGCAAAGAATAAGGTGAATAGAGCACCGCAGGAATGAGTCCGGAAGTATACTTCCGGGTTCATCAGTGGAATAGTCTATGGGGTTTTAGAATGGGGGTTTCACTTAAATGCATAAAATAAGGTCTGTGGATCATTTTTGGGGCCGGTGTGCATGCACAGCAGGGCCCCTACATTCGACTCTGTCGCCGATTTGAGCACGGATTCAGGTTCTAAATGTCTTTCCACACTCCCAGCATGCATTTCGGCATAAGCAGAGGCAGAACGCAGCAGAGAAGACGCCATAAGCTCCGGAAAGTTTTTTACAATTGTAGCACTTGTGTACCCCTATGAGCTAATAGGTTTAGTGCTTCCCGAGTTCTTTGCCTATGAGTCTATATAGGACTTTTTCCCTTTAGGTTTTTTGTTTGATTTATCTTTGTATTAGAAATGCCCCTTTAATAATGACAGTGGAGGGGACCTGTAAATTCAAGGTAAGTGCCCTTTAAATTATAATTACCTCTACTGTACTCTAAATACTTACTAAACAATGCCCCATTAATATACCTTATCCTATAGACTAATGTATAATGTATCCTCAATGTGTTTCTAATCCCTAATAACTATAGATACTAATTATATTTCTCCCCCTTTCTCTTATAGGAAATACCCTCAGGTAAGTGAAATACACTGAAAAGTAATAATATCACACTACCAGGTAAGTATAGAAAAATATAAAACCAGAATTTAATTATACAATTGCCTAACAAATAATAACAGTGATAATAATACTTTGTTTCTTTTTTCTTTCAGGATGTAAGCAACAATGAAATGAAACACTCCACAAAAGAAATGCTATTCACAGCTATGAATACCCTCAGAAATGGTAATACACAAATAAACAATACACCAGTCCTGTACTGTAAGGTGTATTGGTACCTGTGAATTTACTGTCCTGCTTTCAGAAATCAGGCCTTCAATATTACAAAATCACCTCACAGATGAAATGTCAATACTAAAAGAAATATGCAATGGAAAAATGCAATAAACAAAATAAATCATCAAACAGCATGTACTGTAATGTTTGATTACTTATAATGACTATCAATAACACCAGTTGTAAAATAAACAATTATGTGGGCCCACCTTGCATACACCACGCACACACACACACACTTAGCTGCAACTGGCCAATATACACAGTCCCCGCAAAGCACACAAAATTACTTATCCCACCCCGTTGCAGTACTGCGCTTTTGGTGTGAGTTCCTTGTGGCTGGCAGAATAGCCTCTTCACTCTTTTCAGAGCCAAAAAAATACACACGGACTGTACCTGAACAGGTGGTGGCGGGCTGCGGGCAAATGAATCAGACGGGGGACAGGTGAGTGAAACTCCCGTGGCCAGAGAGAGAGATGTGGATATCGGGCGCAGTCCTTCTGTGGAGCTGGGCTGAGAAACGGGAGAAATCCACCGGTGTCCGCTTTACTCTGCGCTTCTGTCAAACACAGTGCTGACGCTGGTCTCTCGTGCCGGTTAACTAATGTGGACTCACTGATCTGGCGAGAGCCAGTTAACACGACATACCCACTGACTGAGCTAATCAGTGGAGAACGGCTCCGCTCTTCACTATCCGTGAACGGTGGACAGACCGCTCTTCTTCCAGCAAAGTTCTTAAAAGTCCTTAGTAGCTTGAGGCCACCTCCATACCACCTACCAGTGCCAAACTTCCACACGCTAGGCAGGAGCAACGCCAGCTAACTAATACTTCTCTAAACTTCTGCAGTAAATTCACGCAATGTCTCTCCTTTCACTCCCAGATCAGACTGACTCCAATTTCTCCTCTCCCGAAAACTCCGTAGCTCCGCCCTCTCCCTGCGCCACTCCACCAATCCCCTATGCCCGTTTTACCGCAGTCTCTGTTGTGCCCACCTTTGCGGCCACATCCCTCCAATCACAGTCCCGCTCCGTGAGAACTGCATTAATGAACTCCTGGTGACATGTCTTGACATGCCTTCCAACCAGGCTGGCTAGCAAGGTACATTGGCAAACCCTTTGGCAGTCCTTGGGTGTACTGTCCCACTTTTGGTAGTCCACAGTGGTGGAAAATGGTGGCGTAGCCACCCAATGGCTAAAAATTCACTTCAACGTTCAATTCAATAAAATAAAAATACAATAATCACACAGCAGGTAAATATAGCAGGTAAGTAATAAATTAAATAAAACAACACACATACATACATACATACATACATACATACAGGTACACAACAGGTAAGCATTTGGCAGGTCAACTGGTATGGTAAGTAAACAGGTAGGTATATGGTATTGCAGTAGGTAGGTTGACAGTCACATGGTGGTTCATAATAAAATAAAAGAGCTTGAAAAATTAGCTTTTACTTAAAATAAAATGTAAAAAACTATAGCTAACCCCTAATTTAACCCTGGGTTACACAATTTAAAGTTTTATTTCATCACTAAATTAATTTCTGATGACTTTTGATGCCTACAAGCAGGGTAGTAGGTTTCAATAAGTGCCACTTTACGAACATTTATGGCGAAAAATGGCAAAAAGTTCCAGAGCACAATTGGCTGCATCTACATCAGCTGAGCTTTTTATTTGTGTAGTACTGCACGGACACGGAGGACGCTGCAGCTCCACACTACTTTTCTCTTGTCACCATAACGTTTATAACGTACTCCGACCGGTTTGCGGTGTTGCGCAATAGCTCCAACCCCTGGCTGTAGACTGATAGTATAAACCGGAAGCTGGAGCACGTTATAAACATTATAAATATAGTCACGTTAGAAACTAACCAATGCTGGCGGTCCGTATGGAAAGTGGAAATCTGAATAGTTAAAAGTTAAATCAATTTGGTCATTCGGTGGCGTTTTACTGCCATGTAAAGTAACGACAAGTAACAGTTGACCGCTAACATATTAGCCACATTACCCATCAGCAGAGCGTCATTTGACGTCAGCACACTCTTCCAAACAGGTCGCGTGCCTCATTCCAGTCGATTCCAGTGGGCATTCCCCTCCTTTCACATGGACCCATGTTGGGTGTGGATGGTGTGGATGCTACTAACAGTCTTGTGTCTGGATGATGTGTGTACAGTCCAGTGTGTGACCATCTTACATGGAGCATTAATCTTTCTCCAAAATTAAGAGCACTGTTACTGAAAATTGCACACCATTGTACTGTAAGATGATGATTTTATGTTGGACTGCTGCTAAACTCAGTTGACTCGGTTTTTGGTATTCCTCCTGAAAGTGACTTGAATTTAATTTATTCTACTATTTTATTTTGAATTGCACTATATTCATTTTATTTGAGGACAAGCTCTTGCTTTAATTTTATTTGATAGATTTTACGTTGGACTGTTAAAGAGAATGAGATGGTTTAATAATATAGACATCAGCAGGTGGTGGTGGAGGTGAGTCAGAAAATATTAGTGTTTTACCTATATGGCTACATCTGGGCAAGAGCAGTGCCACTCACTCAGCAAATTGATGGTTAAGACTGAAAAACAGTCTAATCTTAATGTAAATGGTCCTCTAATCTGGTTTCAAGGGGCCAAAATTTTAGACTGAACAGAAATGACTCAATCCACCTTGGCAGAGTTCTGCACTTTACTGAGCACACCGGCCCTATGCCAGGTTTCGACCTGGCCTTGTTAATTAATACACAGGACAAGATGTTACTATCCCTTGTGCCAAAATCCGAGGAAGTCCAATCCAGAATAAAACAAGCTAACAAACTAATAAACAAGACACAAATCACCAGTTACCTACCCTAGCCAACAGCAGTATGAAGCATGTCATTGGGGTTTTCAAGTGGGCACCTTCCTTCAGCGATGTTTCGCTAAATTAGGACCATATATTGTAGTTTGCATATTTACGTATTGTATTGTTTCTTGCTTCTTTCTAGCAATATGTTGATACTGCTGTTTTTGCTCTGCACCTTACCTACGGGAATTTGTGTAACTTTTTATTGTTTAATTAGTTGTTGATGTCATTGATGCAACTGCTAGTGTAACGCCAGAATTTCCCTACGGGGATGAATAAAGTACTCTATCTATCTATCATGACACCTCAAGAAGGCTTAACTGTGTAATCCAGCGTCCTGGAAAAACACCCCCCTCCATGCTACCACCGCACAACTGCATATTACGTCACTATCTAAGCCTAGCTATCCAGGTCGGTTCGGTGTAGTCGGGTTCGTCAGTGGAATAGTCTATGGGGTTTTAGAATGGGGATTTCACTTAAATGCATAAAATAAGGTCTGTGGATAACAAAAGTTTATGGGAGCGCAAATTTGCGTTCAGCAGGATAATCTTCACAAATGTTAATAACTTTTATGACTTTTGGAACGTTAATGCTTTTTTGTGTGAAAACGCTTCAAAAGGCATAAAAGTGATTCACGTTTGTGAAGATTATCCTGCTGAACCCAAATTCACGCTCCCATAAACTTGTGTTAACCACAGACCTTATTTGATGCATTTAAGTGAAATCCCTTCTAAAACCCCATAGACTTTTCCACTGACGAACCAAAATGGTTGCGATTTCGGATAAAAGCCTACAAAAATACATCATCCCTGCGGTACTCTATAGTGGATTCAATTGTATTCATGTGTGATGATCTTAGTCCCCATAGCCATTTCATTGTAGTGAGACCATATTTTGTTGAAACTTTGCCTCACTGTATACAGCGAGGTACCTCACCTACCTCAAAACATATAGGCTACATGAAATTTGGGTCACGACTTATTGACTAAGGATAGATGTGCGTCATGAGGCTAGACCATGCAGTTGAGAACCACTGGTATAGCAGATCCTACATTACTACGTACTGTAAGGATACAGTAGTATGTTTCCTATGTGCAAAATTTATCTGTTTTATTCCTAAGTGCAAAAAGTGCAAGGTTCACTGCAGCAAATCAGCACATCAGCACATGCAGCTTGATGACACAACTCAAACCAGTGGCTGTATACATAATTCACATGGTCAGACGCCGCACACTTTAGTTCAATTATTCAAACATAGCAGTCCTACAAGTTAAAGTAACATGATAATACCTGACAGCAAGTAATTCTTTCCAACAAGGTTTATTTATGATTTTTTTGTTAGTACACCTGTGACAAATGACTGTATAAACAGATTTGGACTGGATAAACATCCCCCCTCATTTAATACAAAGTAGTGATTCAACTGTGAATTTGGTGTCTATATAAATTAAATTTACTTTACTCACAATCCATATAGTGCTGTGGAGTAATTTCCTTAGTGTATGTGTCTGTTTCTGTGTGCTCTGCCCGCACAGCATTTCCTGCATGTGGGGCAACATGGCGCTCTGACCCACCGTTGCCATAGAAACAACCACGTGACATGGCCTGTCACCATGCCCATTTTTGATTGGGTAAAGGGGCAGAGATGATGATGCCCTATGTGAACTCCTGACATGAACTCCGCCCAACAGGTGTGGCCGGACCCGGCCGCGAGACGTCATTTGACGAGGAGAAAATAAACAAACCAAGGCTAAATCAGACCAGTACATTGCCGCTAGCTAGCTAAATACTGTGAAGTGTGTGTTTTAATTTATCCTACTACAATGAATCACGTAGACTATTTGTTGTCTGTACCGTTTAGTACATTGCCGTTGGAAGAGAAATTGGAAAGAAAACATTTAGGGCCACACAGACCAGAAGATTTCGTCATGCTTTAGTCTGGGGATAAAGTGAATGCAAGGTTTGTACATTTACTAGCTGTCATATATGTGATAGTAACCCCGTCTGGGACAAACAAGGAAGTGAGGGAACAGTCTGCGTTCCGTGTTTAAATACGCACAAGCTCCATACTGAGCGCACCCGGACAAATGTGAAGTGTATTTAGTTTTGGAATATTTCTGCTCCTTGGCACTCAAATCGCAGTCATATCTGCCTACCATGGATTGGCTAGATCTTTCATGTGTGTGATGGTGCGTGGTGACGTGACAACATAAAACTGCCCCTCCAGAAATGTCAGGCTAAAATCGCCACTGAATAATGGTAAAATATTGTAAGTTGTTAGAGGCTCAACACATTATCTAGGACACAGACACGCATAGAATCAGACACAGGAGGGTTGACATATCAATGTAAATGTGTCAGGCAGGGCCGGTTCCAGAACAAGATGACTATGCATCCTAGATAGGAAGGGGTGCACATGCACAGGCCGAAATTTGACATGTTATTTTACTAAAAATAATGCATTTTACCATCATTTCAAGTAGAATGATACCAGCCAAGCAAGAATATTTCAAGTGTTTCAAGTGCTTTACTGAAATATTTGGACCATATAATGATAATACAATTATCTCAACCTTAAAAGGTTACATATAGGTGCCAAAAAGCAATCAATTCACATCAAAGAACAAAGAAAAACAACAATTATAATTCAAGTTTAAACCGTAAGTGTGCAGCTGCAGCATAGAGATTTCATTGTACCTTTGAGACCAAATAATCTCTTTAAATGCTGTAGTGTTTTAGCAAAGAATATTGCAACATAAGTCTTTCAGAACATACAACACTCTAATAGGCTACATTATTTCTTATTATTATGACATAATTTTTATTTTTTATTTTTTACCACTCTTTTCAACTGAGCATGCAGACAATTAAAATAAGGGTGCAATGCGTGCTTTTGCACCCCTGTAAAACCGGGCCTGGTGTCAGGTGACCCCCTAACAGTGTAAACGTGTCAGCTGACCCCCTAACAGTGTAAATGTGTCAGCTGACCCCCTAACAGTGTAAATGTGTCAGCTGACCCCTCAACAGTGTAAACGTGTCAGCTGACCCCTAACAGTGTAAACATGTCAGCTGACCCCCTAACAGTGTAAACGTGTCAGCTGACCCCCTAACAGTCTATCTAATCTTCTCCAGTTGAATGAAATACAACCTATCTCTAATCCATTGTGCAAATGTTGGAGGGTTACAGTCTTTCCATCTGATCAAAATTTGTCATCTGGCCACTAGAAAGGAGACTTAAAGGAATCCAAAATACATATATTCCCTCTCACCTGCAGTGCTATTTATCCATCTATATCATTTTGTGTTACAGTAGTTGCCTGAGTTTTAGAGACATCAGCCGCAGAAGTTCTGCCTTCTCTCCAATACAATGGAACTGGATAGCACTCGGCTTGTGGTGCTCAAAGTGCCAAAGAAATACATTTGAAAAACTCAACAGCAATGTCTCTTTCCAGAAATCATGACCCCGTTACTCAAGATAATCCACAGACCTTGTTATGAGCAGTTTCATGGAGGAACTGTTCCATTGTATTCAAGAGAAGGCAGACATCTCTGCGGCCGATATCTCCAAAACTCAGGCAACTATCCCAAAACGATATAGATGGATAAATAGCACTACGGGTGAGAGGAAAAATATGTATTTTGGATTTTAGGGTGAGCTGTCCCTTTAATTTATTAATATTTAAAATAAGATTTTGTGTTACCACAGCCAATTGAGCAAGAGAGGCTGATGGTTCTAGCCAGGGATTTAGCAGTAATGTTGGAGAGCATATCATACTGAAGGCCAAAAGTTTAGATCACTTAGGGGAATCCCAAATCATATGAATTAGGGTGGCTCGGCTCTGCTCGCAATGGTCACACATGGGGTCTGCATCAGGTATGAATTGAGATAGATTAACTTTGGTCCAGTGCAGTCGATGGAAAATTTTAAATTGCACAACAAAGATCAATATATTCCCTCCCATCATTTTTGACCAGATGGCTTCAGAAATCTCTACACCCAGGTCTGCCTCCCACTGGCCTTTAAGGGAATTTCAATTTCCAGATGCCTTTTGACAGTAATTCCTGATCATATCACCTGCAGCAACAAAGTGGATAGATGGGACAAAATGTATATGGATGAGATTAAACTGAAAATTTGTGATAATTGCTGACAAGTTTTGCATCCCCCCCCCCCCCCCCCATCGAATCGAAAGGACAAGTTTTATCTGCTGAGGGGTTCGGGGCAGATTTATCCTAGGGACTGAAGCAATGACAAGCAAACTCATTTGCCCACAAATCCTATATTCATAATAAATACAGCAGTGTGACAGGTGATGCATTATGCAGTCATATACGGTGCAATATAATGGTGCCAACAGCTCATAACTCATGATGGAATACATTTTACAGTAACAACCATGTGACAGATGTCTTTATGAGCTAAGATCATGCAGTGAAGGATGTGTGTGACACAGGCCAGGTCTCTGGAAGCTGCAGCAGGTGAGATCATGAGCATGAAAAGCTCGGGCTTGGACAAATGAAGCCACGGAATGGATGCCCGACTTTACAACAGGATTACACATGTTTACAGCCTGCTGGTCTGTATAGTTAACTTCACCTTTCAAGAAAACTCTACAGGGGGGTGATTTTTTTTTATATATAACTCGCCCATTTAGAGGAAAATAGATGATAGAAAAGACGATGTTTTGGGTGTGATTGACAGGTCGCCTGCCCAGTGAGCGGACAGCTTGCCGAGCACGGACCAATAGCAGTAGGAGGAGCTGCCGGCTCTGGGAAACACCGAACCCCAAAATGGTGACTGCCACACTCGGGCGTCAAAACGGGAGACCAAAACGCACTGGGTGGAGTGCCATGTCTCCTCCTGGGCCCATAGGGGGGCTGGGATGAAGGGTTAAGGCTGAGGGATGCTGGTTAGGTTAGGTTAGGATAGAGGTTAGCCTGTAGGTTAGCTAGACTATTGAGGCTAGTGAGGCTCTCTTTTTGCTTGTGTTATGTAACTCGTATTGTGCTGTATGTTACTGTTTCCTGTTTGTGTATCTGTACTCGCTCTGGTGGCAAACCATGTTTCCCCCTCGGGGATTAAGAATAAACACCATACCATACCATTGTTGATAGGGAGTTCAGCTGAGGGTTAGGACAGTAGATCAAATTGGTTAGGATACGGCAGGTTAGGCTGTAGAGTAGTCTCCCTTTCTTTCTGTCTTAAGGTGCGTTCACACCGAGATATTAAAGTTTTTCGCTGGCATCGAGTTTACATACAAAGTCAATGCAAACAAGCGATTGAGCATATATTCGCCCGGGGGAAAAAACACTGGGCGTCCGAGCGACAGAGACAGAGCGATAGGGCGAAAATTTGCTCGTCGCCCGAGATGAAATATCCCAACTCGAGCGAAATTACGCTGGCAAAAGTTGCTTGCTGCTCAACGCTGATTGGCGGCCGGGTGAGTCAAGGATCACACTGGCTTGGAACACACCACTGGTTTATTAGTGTGGCAACGAATCGCATTGACAGGCTGACAGCTGACATGAAGTGAAGTCTGTACTACCGGTATAGATACACAAGCTCGCGTTAGGAGCACGCTGATAGGCTTCGTTTGTAAACAACTATGGTGGCTCGTAGTGGACAAACAGCATGACATTGCGTTTTCATCCTCTCTAACGTTAGCCAGATGTCCGTCAATTCTTGTGCCTGTTGACGAGTGATTTAAACACAGCGACAGAGCGATACCAAAGGGTTGAATCGAGCGACAGGGAGAAAAATAAATATCTCGGTGTGAACAAAGCTTTAGGGAAACGTTTGGGTTAGAGTTATGGGTTAGAGTTAAGAAAAAACATTACATTTAAATTAAATGTAATGAACGCCCCAGCGAGAAGAAAAATGTGGATCTAGCTGTCAAGGAAGTAAGTTGGAGTGTTCATCTTCCGTATATACGATCTTTTTGTGCAACACGCAACCATGCACGTGACATAGGAGAACGCCAGGATTGGAGGGGGGGTTTCTGTTTTCCCCCGTCTTGGGCGTGGCTTCTGAATGATGACGCGTCACGCAGTGTCTCTATGTGTCCGATGTCAGTTCACGCAGCCTTACCTACGCGAGATGTTGACATTTTGAGCGTGGTTGTGCATGGGCCAATACAATGGGACTAACCGTGCATCTGTAGCCACACCACTGTATTGCATTGTACTGTGTGTGTGTGTGTGTGTGTGTGTGTGTGTGTGTGTGTCCGTACGTGCATGTGTGCGCGTGTGTACGTGCATGTGTGCGCGTGTGTCTCATAATAAAACTGGCATAACAGCTTTCCATTTACAGCACGCCATAAATTTGCTCACTCCACCAATATTATGTTTGTGTCGGCAAAAACCGAGCGGCGACAAATCCGTTTTGTGGAGTTTTATCACATGACAAAGTATGGGTGTGATTGAATGTAATGGGGATAATGTCTCGGGGTAAAAACAGTGCAACATTATAAAGTCTATTTCTGCCGGAGAACACAACAGGATACCGGCTGACACGGCAGGAAGCCCAGATTTCTATGCGCTGCTTTGGTACAAATACAATGCAGCAGCGCTCTGCAGTGGCCTTACATCATTTCACACTTATCCTTATGAATTATACAGCATGGTTATGGGGTAGTATGACTAAAGCAGGTCGGCAGACAGTAACGCTGGTTGACGTATGTATTAGATACATATACATAATATATTTCCGACACGTGATGGGGTGGATTTGGTGAGACAGTGTGTGTGTGTGTGTAACATAATGTACCTTAATAGAGAGTGGAAGTAAAGCAGCATGACGGAGAGGAGAACACTCAGGATGGGAGCCGTGGCTGTGGGAATACAATGCGTCAGTGCACAGGGTGACATAATGAGGAGACTGACTGAAGAGAGGAGTGTCGTGTGTGTGTGTGTGTGTGTTTGTGTGTGTCTGTGTGTGTGTGTGTGTGTGTGTGTGTGTGTGTGTGTGTGTGTGTGTGTGTGTGTGTGTGTGTGTGTGTGTGTGTGTGTGTGTGTGTAAGTATAGGTACACATACAATGCATAAATGAAAGATTCATTGCAAAATGGTGTATACAGCACAATTACTTTAAAAGCTTGAAGAGGTTGGGAGAGTCAATCCTATTGCAGTTTATTATCTATACATTATTCATGTATGCATTATTCATGTAACTGTGTGTGTGTGTGTGTGTGTGTGTGTGTGTGTGTGTGTGTGTGTGTGTGTGTGCGTGCGTGCGTGCGTGCGTGCGTGTGTGTGTGTGTTCACGTATGTCACAGGTAAATGAAGAAGAAATGGACTTGATGGCAGAAGCGCTTGCTCCCTTGTGCTTTATCAGACTCACACACACACATCTAATGAATTCTTTCACTGCCACACTGTGGTTTGACGCCGGACGTCATTTGCACCACACACCTCATTCTGCACAGGTACTAGCGTAGTTCCTCGAATGGCCACTTGAGGCTGGCTCTGAAAGCGAGCCAATCCCCATTCACCCCCATGTTATAAAATGCCCGACTTTACAGCAGAAATAAACATGTTTACAGTGTAAATAAAAAAGAGAGGGGGGGTTGGTTTCTATAGCTGTCGCCTTTCATGACAACTGTATGGGGGTGAATTTTATATAACTTACCTGTTTAGAGTAAGATAGATGATACAAAAAAGTCTATGTTTTGGGCGTGATTGACCACGTGATCGCGCAGCTTGCCGATCACGGACCAATAGCAGGCGGACCTGTGGCTCTCTGGGGAATGCAAGAACCAAGATGGCCACAAAAATGAGGCTTCAAAACGAGAATCCACAAACCAATGGGTGACGTCATGGTGGCTACATCCATATTTTTATACACTCTATGGCTAAAACAGAACAGAGGAAGGCGGGTAAGCAATGTGCAGTGTTGGCGGTAACTCATTACAAAAGTAATATATTACATGTAATATATTACTTTTAGCAGTAACTCAGTAATATAACTTATTACTTATACGATTTCAATAATATTATACCAGTTACTTTGTCAAGTAACTCAAGTTACAAATTGAGTTACTTTTTTTTAATCAAAGCTCATATTTTAAAAAGATACAATGATTTCCTAATCAAACTGTGTGTGTCTTTATGCAAATAACCACTATAGATGGCAATAACAAAGGAAAAGGATAACATTTTGAATTTTGGATTGTTTACACTGACTTCAAGGCGGTTGAAATTATTTTTCTGAATGGTTCCGGGGCAGCGATGTCATTCTGCTGCTGCTGTTGTTTTGGTGAAAGTAATGCAAAAGTAGTGTAATAAGTAAGGAGTTACTCTACACAGACAGTAATATTGTAAAGTAACTTATTACTTTCAAATGAAAGTAACTAGTAATATGTAGTATATTACATTTTGAAAGTAACTTGCCCAACACTGGCAATGTGTGATCATCATCATCATCATCAAGCCCAACAGCCATTATTATCAACACAATTCTATTTGTTTTTGGTATCAAATAACCATATTTTTGTATCATTTGCATCAGTTCAATAGAAAGGTGTGAACTGGAACTGGAAAATGGTTCTTCAGAGAGACGCCATAGAAGAGCAATTTCGGGTGCCACAAAGACCCTTTCAGACCAAGGTTCTTTAAATAACCATTTCTGCACCTCTTTGCTGAGACTTCCTGCATTGTCTTTTTGGGGTTTGGTTATTTTATCGCATTTATGTCATCACCCACCATGCAAGAACTAAGAACCTTTTAATGGTCCTTTGTTATATTAGAAAGGATATTAAAATGTTCTTGACAGGTTCTTTGTGGAACCAGAAATCGTTCTTCTCATGTCATCTCTCCGAAGAACGATTTTCAGAGTTCCAGTTTGCACCTTTATTTCTCTGTACTAAGTATCACGGTGGTGCAATGGTAGCGCTTAATTGCCTCACAGCAAGAAGGTCCTCGATCTGATTCCGTCTAATCTCACGTGGTCAGACCCAACATCTAATCTCACGTGGTCAGACCCAACATCTAATCTCACGTGGTCAGACCCAACATCTTCTGTCCGCACGCTTCCAGCGATGGAGGGCCTGAATCACAAGTCAGCATTTCCGGGTTTTGCCATAAGAAGTTCTATGGTCAAATCTGATTGGCTGGGCTATTACGGAAGTCCCGCTCTCTGCGTGCATTGGTGCGTCGTTCAAAATGTACCGCCCCACGAGTTGCGTCACGCCGTCCACTGTTGGTCAATTCAAATGCCTGTCACACATTTTGTTTTGGTCTTAGGGGGCGGTCCTTAGGGGGCGGGCGTTAACCACTTGTCAAGAGTTGTGCACCAGACGTGGACGTATCTATCTATGGCTGGCTACTGTGAGAGTCATTCCTGCCTGGATAGTCGCTGTTGTGCTCCCCATGCCTTCGATCCATATGCCAGATGGGCTATCTCTCAAAGGGCCTTTTTGTGTGGAGTTTGCTTGTTCTCCACATGCTCACTTTCTTTCTTCCATATAACATCAATAAGAACCCCCACTCAAAACATGCAAGAAGACACACCCGCTGATCCAATTTAGGTCGCTTTCACATATAAGCTGGTGGACTCGGTGCGATTCGGGGGGGTGAAGTTACAACATTGTTGCGATTTTCATTTGGTCCGGTTCGCTTTCACACATGCAATTTTTCACAAGCACACCAAACTTTCTAAACAATGTCACGTGGTCAAAACAGTCACTCGTCTATTGGACAGAATAGAGAAGGGAAATCTCTCCTCTCCATCAGGCTTCTTGCCTGGCTGAGGGCTGACTGAACAACACAAGTGAATCCGCTAAACACAAACCATTGGGCAACACCACCTGCGATATTGGGATTTCTGGTTTTACTTTGGTGTTACTCTCAAATAATTATTTAACAAGAATGTGCCCAATATAAGCAGCAGATGAGGCAGCAAGCTGTTGAACATTTCATTCTGCAGATGAGAGTAGCCTACGTACCGAAGGAGATAGGCAAGCCGGCCAGCTGTTGAGAAATGTGATGTTGTTATGACGTACGTCACGACGCGGCGCGCAGGTACTGTACAACGTGTGCACGCCGCAGTGTTTGTTTTGCTCCCTTCTACCGTCTTCTACTCATGATGCACTGCATGAGTGCATCAGATGCACTGGCGATCTTGTGTTTAGTCCGGTTTGCTTTCACACAACAAACGAACCGCGCCAGGGTTCACTTGGAAGCGAACCGAGACCCACGTTTTCAAGCGGACCAGAGTTCATTTGTTTGTTCCGCCCAGAGTTCGTTTGCGCTTTCACACCATCCCAAACGAAGCGCACTATCCGAGGAAATGAACTCTGGCGCGGTTCAAGCGGACCAAACAGCTTATATGTGAAAGCGACCTTAAAGTCACTCACCGTCTCCACTACTCCAAGCAGAAATTACAGAGGATCTTCCCTACTGTATCACCACTGTGTGAAAGGTGTCAAGTGTCGGAGGGAACACTATCTCATGCCTTTTGGTTCTGCCCTTCACTGATGGGATTCTGGGCCAAAATATTTGACTGGTACTCTAAGGCCTACAAAATAACCCTTCAGCCGGAGGCAGAACTCGCCATCTTTGGCTGCTCGTAGTCTTCTCTGAACTTCCCTACAGCTGTGCAACAGTGTCTGACACAGGGGACAATGTTGCCAAGAAATCCTGAAGGAATGGAAGTTCCCCTCTTCACCCTCTTTTCAATTGTGGCTGACGGATATGACCTCTGTTATACGGACGGAGAGACTCAGGTTCTTGAGGACCAACTCACTTGGGAGGTTTTCAGTTATTTGGGACGCGTTTCTGGCCTATCTTGCTGAAGTTGGGGGCAACGGGTGACTCATTTCTCATGGACCCTTTGCATGGGATCCCGGGCATAATATCTTCTACAAACCTATAAGAACCATAAGTGACTGGCAGCATGACTGGTATGCTGACAATATTATGCATGTTTGTTTTTTCTTTATTTTTCTTCCTTGTGTCTGAGCCTATTTGTTTGTCTTGTTCATGTTTTGTTTAAAAACAGTTGAAAATAAAATATTGACGAAAAAAAACATGCGAGAAGACATCTGACAAAAGAAAAAAAAGTTGGTCCTTAACTCATTGTGTGCCAATGACGACTAAAGTCGTCAATTGCGTTTTTTGACGGTGGGACGTGGATCAAAGCCAGATGCATCTCCTGTAAAAATATGGGCGATGTTGAATGTGTATAAGCTATTTTACGGACCCATTAGGTGGCGACAGTGCTCTCCAGATTAGAGAAAGGTGAGGAAAAAACAGAAGAAGTCATGGGGAAACGGAAACCGCATCGGTATGCATCGATATGCATGAAGCATAACGTTAGCTGTGCCTGTGAACAGCAGCCAATCTGCTGCCACAATTGAGCCCCTCCGTCTCCGCTGCGATAGCCCCTCCACATGATTAGTTGCCGACACCAGCGTCTTTCTGAAAAGTTACATTATTCTCAGCTGGAAGCGCTGGGAGCCGGCGACAAAAACGGCGGAACGCTGTGAAAAAGCTGGGACTCGCCTGACACACGCAGCAGAGCGAGCAGAGCCACCAGAGACACTCCCACGGAGGAGGAGTTTGCAGTTGAGGGAGGTGGGGGTGCTGTTTTATTGAAGGAAATTACTGTTCAGATGTTTCAGGTCAGAAAATATTAGCTTCAGAGTCAGTGATTTGCTTGAAATGCTTCATTTCACAAAAGGCTCGTTATCTCAGCTTCTAGTTTGAAACGTCTGTTTTTGGTGAAATCAACCTATCTTCTCCGGCTGATAACTAAAGAACGGAAAATGATATCAATAAACTTTTTTTTGCTGATGATACAATAGAGTCTCATCGTTCTTTGGGCGTGTTCGGTGTTTACATAGTAATATCACACAATATTCTGTGGGCCTCGAGAAATCACTGAAAACGCTCTGAAAGGGCTGGCACTGGGAGCATCCGTTTTCCAAAAGTGGCTGGCACTCAATGAGTTAAAGGAGAATTTCGTTTTTTTTTTACCTGGACCCCTTTCCTCACATTAATTATGATCTGACGACTCAACCAGTGATCTCCGCAGCGTTTCTGGCCGTCCTACGCATTGTTTTGAGATCAATACTCTCCAATAAAATAGAGCTCCGTGGGGGCCAAGTGGCAGCCTGTCTTTCCTGCATCTAAATAGCCAGTTTTATTCCTGTTTTCGCCACATATCGTCATAATCTCATCCCTCAACAACCACCAGACTGATATTTCCTCCCGGGCTGTTTCCTTGAGTCTCCCAGGGATCAAATTACCTCATTCGTGATCTCGGTCACCAAGTCTCGTCAAGTCCCGCGATACTTTCCTGCCGGCTGGCCAACTACCTGTAGTTGGCCATCATGTCTTGAATGAACTAACGCAGGCTTCATGTGGTGGAATAAATAATGTTGCTGTATTTCTATGTGTGCAGCGTGTTAAATAAAGACACGTGACAATTTACTGACATGGTGGATGTGAAGTTGTTTAAAGGGGACGTACTATCATAACATAACTTTCATAACAGATATCATATCTATGGCTAAACATGGTCAAAGTTCTCAAACGTGAGGTTACTGTAACATGTAGAAATGCTACCTGTAACTCAAAAGCCCTCACAAAAGGGAATGAACAGCTGAAGTGAGGGAGAAATAATATGTGCTGAAAAACAACTAAAACTGAAATGGAAGAACAGTGTGTTAGAGGGTACACAAAGGAGAATACTGCCACAGAGGACTAAAGAGATGATTTACCATCTAAAGAAACCAGAAAATTTCACATTTGAGAGGAATCAGAGAATTAGGACATTTTTTCTCAAAGAAATGGCTCAAAATGATTATCAAAATAGGAAATTAATGTAGCCTAATATTTGGCAATGAATCGATGATTTGACTAATCGTTGCAGCTCTTATCAGTTTTTAAAGGTAGCCTATTTTTATGTATTTTCAAAATACGTATTTGTATTTCAAATACATTTTTCAGACATTTTTTAGATAGCCTCGGGCTAACTTAGCCTTGTTTCACACTGGCAATTTTTAGCCCTGTGTTTAGATGGAAAGTCGGGGATAAGCCTGCTCCAGAGCAGGGTCAGCTAGCCGGGGCTGAAGTCGGGGTTAGCCCACAAAGCTCTCTTAGCCCTGGGCTAACAGCTCTCTTAGCCCCGGGCTAAGAGACTGACTGAACCCCGGCTAAGTGTAGTGTGAAAGCCCTTATGAGACACCCAATAATGGTAATAATGAAGCTCATTTTGAGAGGCTTTTCCAAACAACTGTTACAAAGGGCATCACAACAAAGATACAATGACGAAATACAATAGAGAAATACTTACTTCCGGTCTGCTGCTGCGCAACGCACGGTAACGTGGGGCGTAGCACTCGTTGTTTTGAATGGGGAGTTTCCCGCGCTTCTGGGACCCCGTGGGTCCCCGTGCTGCCCGTGAGTGTCCCTACGTATAGCCTATGCTTTATAAAAGGGCTTTCCAGTACAAGCTTGCTTTGAGAAGTCACTTCATCCACGCCCATTATGAAACGCAAAGCTGTTGCAGCCAATAACAATAGCAATACCAACAGAACCAATAACAATGATATCCAGTCATTCTGGAGAGGACATCTCCACATATCACATTGTCTACGATGACATGACCACACGCCCACGGGTGGGACTCAGGTTCATCACGAGGAACACCTGTTTGATCATTGCAAACCTGACCTGACGAACGAGGGCTCGGAAAAAAGGGAGCTACCAACTCTTCCTGAATCTCATGAAGTTACTATATATAGACCCTTTTCGTGGAGGCCATTTTGTGTCGAAAAGGCCGGGTAAACAGGTGCAAGCAAAACACTAATGAGGGTTTCCAACTTCCAATCGTGGACGTTGGAAACCCTCATTAGTATTTTGCTTACACCTGTGTTCACCCTGCCTTTTCGACACTAAATGGCCTCTGTGAAAAGGGTCTATTGATCATCACCTGGAAAAGAGTTGTGTGTGTGTGTGTGTGTGTGTGTGTGTGTGTGTGTGTGTGTGTGTGTGTGTGTGTGTGTGTGTGTGTGTGTGTGTGTGTGTATACTTTGATATCTCCAGAATAACCCACACAAAACATCCCAGATCTTCTACTACATTTTTTAAGGATTTAGCCTACACACTGTGAGGTGTTATCATTCAGTAGGCTAATAATACTGTAAAAAAAAATACATTTAAAAATAGATAAACGCAGGAGCCTTTTCATTCACATTTGATTGTGGAACCAGCAACTCATGGTCGGTGAAGCGAGTCTGACAGTCTGTCTCTCTCACTCTCACTCTCTCTCTTTGCTTTATTGGCATGAATGTTACAGCAACAGTATTGCCAGGGCATCAAGAATCAAACACAAATAATGAATACATTAGGCTACACGTCCATACACCTTACAAAATCACAGCCTACATGTAGCCTACACATTCATGAATACAACACAGATTGATACACATAGACCAGTTATAGCTACAGTATTCACACACGTGTATGAGTGGTGGTTAAGGTTTGTTATTTTCTACAGAACACATCGTAGGATACAGTAGCCTACAGTGTGTGTGTGTGTGTGTGTGTGTGTGTGTGTGTGTGTGTGTGTGTGTGTGTGTGTGTGTGTGTGTGTGTGTGTGTGTGTGTGTGTGTGTGTGTGTGTGTGTGTGTGTGTGTGATGCATGTTCTCGCTCTCTCTCGGCTTCAGTCTAGCCGGTAAGCTTCTAAACGCCTCCTCTCCTCGTCTCCCTGCTCTTTTCTCCATGAACCTCCATCACAGGGAGAGACGGCGCTGTATATCGCGTTGAATAAACCGCTCAAGTGTGGCTGTTTCCCGGGAGGACCTGGGAGAGGATTCCTTGTCAATTTCCATCACAGCCCTCTCTTGTCTTGTCTCTTCTGCTCCCGCTGGAGAGGACGCGTCTCGGTGCGCACTGACCATGGCGCGTCCGCCCGGCTCTACAGCTGCTGCATGCGGGGGGAAACTGATATGAATCCGGACTCCAAGGCGCGCTAAACTCACACCCGCCTGTCCGTTTGACCACGTTGGAGGCTGCAAGTTAGGAGGAGACAGGACAGAGGGAGAATCATTCCTGAACCCGACGAGAGGGCTATTTTATGATGGGCATATAGACGGTGCGGAAAGATAAGGAGGAGGATGTGAAAACGAAAAGCGCTCGGGAGGAACGTCGGATATCTTGACGGGTAAGTGAAGCTGTTTCGGCTCAGGATAAAAACGCATTATTCAGGGGAGGGTGATGCTATTTATTTTGTGCGCACTTGTATCTTTGATGCGGGCGCATGGAGGTCGGAGGTCGCCGGCGATATGCCTTTTGGATAAGGTGAGACGTTTTTGATGAAATGGTGTCTGGAAAAGACGCATGAAGGGGGAAAAGTTCAGTGATAATAGGCTACGGCTAATGTGGCCAACATGTGGTAGGCCGTTGTAAAGTCAAATCATATTCCAGATGGAGGGAGCTGCAGTGGCTCTATGGAAGATGGCAAGATGCTCCAGGCAGGGACACAATGCAGGTGTTGCCTGTTCTGGCTGTGCGTAACTGCGTGTTTACGCTTTGTACATTGAAGTCAGTCAGTCTGTATTGTCAG
>NC_139628.1:29317048-29322048 GCF_964638095.1 Poromitra crassiceps
TGTTTTGGTTACGGGCGGGTGCACAGCTGCACCAACTCCTCAAGTCTCTGGATTCTCAACTTAGTCCATTTCTATGCAGATCAGTGAAAATTTCCATGATATAATCCACGATATAATCAATTTTTCACAGTTCAAACTCACTGACCGCCCATCTCAATTTTCATGACGTCACAGCCTAGGGTCAATCGCTGTTGACCCCGCATTCCTCGGACCCCGCATTCCTCAAAGTTTAGTTGATTTGCGTTGAGAGACCAGCTTAGTAAATCCAATAAATCCATATTGTTGACATTCCGCAGCGCACTGTTTAAAAGTGACTGACAGCTGTCATAGCTTAGGACGCTAGCCAGCGTTACTTACTAGCCTATTTAATGCCGTTTTTACTGCGTCAGGAGCTATTTCACAACAGCGATAGTGTGCTGTGTAATAATACACGGCTGTAGTAATAGCAGCAATAAAAGCCCAGGTGTTAGCTACTAGCTACTGTCCACAAACGTGAAGGGAAAGAGACTAGAGGCTACCGTTAGTAGCAAACATTGGGCTCATGCAAGCAAGCGTCAGATCAAACAAACTTTGCTGTCATGACAAAATTTGATGATGATGATGATGATGATGATGATGATGATGATGTCGTTGGTCGCACAAAAGTCAAAATGTCAGACCAATTGCCACAGATTAAATAGTTATAACGCTAGGACTCAAGGGATTTGAAAGCCTTCAGCTCCTGAGATGTGTAGCCTATGCCAATGCTGTCTGTATTCACAATGTCCGGTACGTTATACCTGGCAATATAATGAGAACTTATATTTACTCTAAGTCAGTTTTTTATAGGGGTCCGCACCTCCAACCAAACTTATTTTTTCATCACTTCTCTTTGACGAAGCCATAACTGTTGCTATACGCTCAGCCAGACTACGTTACGGCTGCGGTTTGTCATCAATATGGCGCCGTCCGGGGTTATTGAATAAGGTCTATAGGGAACAGCCAGAGAGGGGGGTGTTTATTATAGCAACTATACCCGAGAGAGGGTTCTTTACTGTGGATCAATGGGTCTGATGCTGATGTAATTGGTACAAGAGTGCTACAACAAAGTAGTGAACATACAGAGGGATTAACAAAGAGTGAAAAAAACAAAGATCACTAACTAGGTCCCAGGAGCTGACACGGCAGTCGGCAGCCAATAAAACGGTCGGTTGGATCACATAATTGGCCAATCAAAGGGTTTTTTGGCTGAAACGACTCGTTTAATGATGAGCAATAGCCTGGTCCGTGTTTGGGTCAGTTCTCATTTTGATTCTGATCCGGACATCGTCCTGTGATTAACGAGCTGCTTTTGGATAAAAACTTATGTCGTGACAGCATTTTCCAAAGTTATTATGGGAAAAGAAATTGGAAACGTATTACAATCTGTAAACGCTTAGTTTGACTTGGATGCTGCTATAGGTCCAGGCCATGAACTTTCCCATTGCATGCAGTGCAAAGCTGCAGTTGTGGCCAAAACAAGCCGCTGGACGCTTAGATCAACTCAGCCGAAAAGGGAAAATGTAGTGGTTGAACATAGTACACATCTTTGGTCCTTGAAATTTGACATCATGGAACATTTACAGCACAGCAAAGTCATGAACTTTGGATTTGCCAAAATGTATAGTAACCTTGACCTTAGACAAAAATATGTATAGTGTGTGTGTGTGTGTGTGTGTGTGTGTGTGTGTGTGTGTGTGTGTGTGTGTGTGTGTGTGTGTGTGTGTGTGTGTGTGTGTGTGTGTGTGTGTGTGTGACTGTGTCTGTGTGCATGCGTGCGTGCACGTGTGTGTGCGTGTGTGTGTACTAATCAGAGGTGGGGACTCGACTCGCACGACTTGGACTTGAGTCACAGTTTTAAGCAAGTCTTGACTTGCTGCATGAAGAGAAGACTTGAGACTTGACTTGACTTGGTTTCTGGTGACTCAGACTTGATCTATCTCTGATGACTGTAAAGGTTTCTAAAGTCTTCACTTGAGATCTTGTGTTTGTGAAAAGGACTCAGATTGAAAGTGATCCGATTTGTTTCGGCAGAATTTAAATTAAGTTTTCTGAATTTGTTTGGAATTATTGAATTAATTGAAGTTGAAACTAGGGATGGGGCCGATCCGATCAAATATCGGTATCGGGTGCCGATATGGCGCTAATTCACGGATTGGATTGGATCGGATCGGAATTGGATTTTTTTTTTTTTTTTTTTGCAATTCCTGCGCGGGCCGTAATTTGCCCATGTAGAATAGTATCCTTCTTTGCCTTGTATATTTTCTTAATTTTGTCTGCGTTTTGCAAGGTATATTTAAAAAAAAATCTTTAATTGGCCAAATCTTTGCCTGTATACTGTATATTCAACAAAAATATTGGTATCGGCATAATATCGGTATCGGCAGATATCCAAATTCAGGTATCGGAATCGGATCGGAAGTGAAAAAAGTGGATTGGTGCATCCCTAGTTGAAACTGATTGTAGAAATCAAACTCATGATACTCTTACCAAGTTTTAATAAGATTAAAACCATATTGCATTGAAAAAAATCCTAGATATAAAATGTTCTTTAAGATATTAAATTGATACTGGACTCTTGATTTGTTCTGATTTGACTTGCTGTTCTATATTTAGTATATAGAGACTTGACATTAACGACTTAGACTTGACTTGGGAATTGACATTTAAGACTTGAGACTTGTGCCCCCAAGACTTGGGACTGGAGCAACTGGTACTACTCTATGCTAGTGTAAATGCTATATGGTACCAGATGAGTGAATGTCTTGTTGTATGTGTGGGTGTGCTGTGTACCCGGCTGCATATGATGGGCCATACTGTGATGTGTTTTTTTGTTCTGCATACACATATTTTCCTGTCACAGCAGCCTTTCACATACACTACTGACATGCTTTATTATACACCACTGAAATGCATTATGCCCAGAATACATTACTAGCCTGGTTTCAGACTGGTCGCTTGCCAGACTCTCTCCCTACAACGGGGGAGAGTCTGGCTGCTAATACCTCCACTCTGGTATAGCAGGGGGAAACGGCTCTGTTTACCTTTACAACCATCCCCCTGAAAGTACCAAGCTGGCCTGCTTTATCGCAGCATCCACATCCAATCGTTTCAACGAGCTAGCATTGTTGATGTTGTTGTTGCACAGCGGCGCAGGCATTTGAGATCGCCAGATTCGACACGGAGGGAGAGGAAAGGAAATCCATAAATGGTCGCAGCCGGTCGGTCAGAGCGGGTCGGAGCCAATGGCAGAGCTTGCAGGGAGCGGAAAGGCATTTTCTTCTGCTGCCGACTGAAATGGTCGGCACCAATGGCAGAGTTTATACCAGCAGCCTGTCAGACTTCTCTCCCGGCAGGGGGGGGGGAGTCTGGCAAGCGAGACTAGCTTAACCCATTGATACCTGATGCAGCATTTGCGTGTATATCCTTCATTTGTGTGTGTATCCCTTTAAGACCGCGAACCGCGTCACGCGGTTCGCGGTCTTAAAGGGATACACACACAAATGCTGCATCAGGTATCAATGGGTTAATACTGACAATATTGTTGTGGCGGCACATCACAGCCCATCGTTCATACGTTGTATATTAAACACACAGCGCACATTTTCCTGGCATGAACATATAAAAACATAGCAACTCAATATCACTGTGTGTAGTGGGAGCCGTGGGCTTGTATCCCTGCAGTCATGTTGACTGTCCCATCGAGGAGTGATGGGAGAGATACGATGATGATGATGATGATGATGATGAGGCCATTTACACTAGGGCAGGCACGATGGACGATGGCATCGACCATTGTGATGGGCCGACCCCCCATTGACCTCCGAGCCTTCTACATCGGATCATCGTAATTCATTATCTGTTCAAATTAAAATTGTGCCGTTTTGATAATAAAAAAGGCCAAGTCCACTTACCGTGACGCGCGGGGGACGCGCCCGGCGGCATTAAACAAGTGCACCCAGTTCAGTTCAGAGGAGCCTCTCCTCCCCCTCCTCCTCCCCTCCTCCGCTCCACTGCTTCTCTGAACTGGGTGCGCTTATTTAATGTTGCGTCTCCAGCGCGTGAGAAGTCGGCCGTGTTGTTGTGAAAACTTTTTAAGACAAAGAAGAAACTTCACGTTCTTGCCTGTTTTCCACCCAAAGTGAGTACAAGTCTTCAACTGTGAATTTAACTCACAACAGCTGCGTTTCTCTAGCCATTTCTCCTAAACTCTCTCTCATTACATTAGGTTCAAAAGCCCACGCGAATCTAACGTTATATCAGCCAGTAATTCAGTCAGTTTTCTGCCAGCTAGTTAAATTCAACACACACACGTTGTTGGTGAGGATCTGTAATGTTAACGTTATTTGTTTTGCGCCGTTCAAATTGCTGGTACTGTAGTGACAGCCACTGCCCACTTCAGTCGCCTGGCTCTGCTGTAGCACAGAGCAGAGGCTAATAGCCTATTCAAGCCCTCTGGTATCATGTAGAGCTCAGCTCAGCTGTCCTGTTGTTAACGTGAACGCATTGCAGCAGCTAGCCAAATGGCATTACAGCAACGCAGCGACTTACTGTAATAAAGAATGAATTATTCCCCCCACCCCCCACCCGTCAATGATGATGCCATTGTCCAACACGATGTTTCACTGTAAAACAATCACGATGGGTATTTTGGTGATATCGCACAACCCTAATTCACACCTGGCATTAACATGCGTTTTCTGCCATCAGATTGCAGTCAGATTGTATTTTATCACATTCATTTACACCTGGCTGGCACTAACATGGGTTTTGGGTGAACAGATTGCAATCTGATTGCTCTCCAGCTCGAACGTCATCACACGCGCCCCCTGAACATGTGCATGCATGTTTGCATGCATGTTTGCATACATGCACAGGGAAATAGAGGTTATTGTTAAGCTCAAATGCACAGTGAACGTCCCCTTCACCTGGACAAAACGATGGCCGATCACCCAGCACTGCATCTATTTCTTTATAAAAAA
>NC_139628.1:29327048-29337048 GCF_964638095.1 Poromitra crassiceps
AAAAATTTGAAATGTATTCCTATCTTGTGTGTTTAATTAAAGCCAAGTAAGATGTTAAGAGTTTTGGCCTTAAAGGGACACTCCACAGAAAAACAATGCTGATTTATTTTGCACATCTCACACATCCGAAAACAGTTTTGCACGCATTCATTTAGTTTGACACTTATTGAGTTGATTTGTGTAAGGTATAGTTTGGTTTATTTGAAGTGTGGTACTATGCGGTACTTGTAATGTCTAAACTTTTAATGCCACCTGCTGTGACACCCCCCCCCCCATTCCCACACACACACACACACACACACACACACACACACACACACACACACACACACACACACACACACACACGTGTGAGCCACCTAATTGACTCAGGGCTTGGAGACTCGGACTCAAATTCCCATAATCCATCACTCCCTGGGTGGCTATTCACATGCAACCACCACCATTCTGAATGAAGGATGCCACTTCGAAAAAGTAAGTCTATCTTTTTTGCACCCTATGCCACAGTAGTGACATTAGATAAAACATACAATATCATGCAAAAACAAAATGCCACCTACTGAACCTTGGCCTTGAATCTTTGAATTTATTTTACATACTCCAGATTTTCTAAAGTCAACCTATATGCAAATAGTGTCATGTCAATGTGAAGTTATAAAAGCTAAACATACTACTTCCTATGACTAATTTGTCTGTTTATGCCATGCTCTTCCACAGATCAACATCACTTGCAAACTAATCAAACTGGTGAAACCCACAACTGAAGCAACAACCTGAGCCGGCACCACCATGAATACAACAACCTTCCTCCTCATTGACGCAACTGGAACCATTGACCTAGCTGTGTGGGGGTACTGTAAACCTGACATTGACGACTGGTACCACCTGACCAACCTATCCATACATGCATACAAACCAATACATATCTGACAACCACCCCAACCACAACATCAACACCCACCACTGCACTTGAATCATACACAGAACCACCACCACCCACCACTCAAAGCATCTATGGTGAAGTCTCTTCTGCCACCGTCACAAACAAGTACTTCTGTTTTTGGCACCTATCACTACTGTAAACTTTGACTCACTCACATACAAATGTCACAAATGCAATCAATGCCATAAAACAGAAACCGCAAAACACATATCCAATTCTCTCTGTCCATCAATAACCAGGAAACATCATACACCATCCCACTCGCACTTATCACACCACTGCTTACAAAATCACCAACTCAAATGACTACAGACGAAATGGAAGAAGCTATCCTCATGCTCAATCACATCTGAGTTGACATAATAGACAAATCATAGCCCTGACTCAGACTTGACTCCAAGACTCGACAGTCCCTCCACACAGTCCAGAAACCCCGACTCAGCCCCACACAAGGACAAAATGGATTGATATATTTCTTTTTACTTTAAGTTTTTCATTTCATAAAAACTATTATTTGCAATAAAAACTTATTGTTTGAATCATATATCTGCCTCCTTTGCTGTATTTTGTCCCAGTTTTTTATGCATTATATCCTAACTCCTTTAGTCAACCTTGAGCTTACACTTTTATTGCCAACTTGTAGATGTTCACTGTGCCCAAGCTTACCCTTTTAAAACATCTGAATAACAGACAAGTAACTTGTTAACTGATAACCTATTAAGCCACTAACAGTTTGACTTAAAGGGTGATTTACACAACCTGAATATTAATCTTGTTATACCTATACAGAGACACTATGAATGTACCATGTGGAGTATCTAGTAATAGTTAGGATTTTACATTAATTTCAAGACAAATGGTTCAAATTCTGGCCTTGTGCTTATGCAGACCAAATTTATGACTACCACCACTACTACAAAAGCATTGGCTTTTCATTGTGACAACCAATTACTTAGATCACCATTCAGGAACAGTTTGTTTAATCCTTTCCTCACTGAGCACATCTATAACCATGATCAGAAGTGTACAGTAGAAGCAGCACACTATCTTCATCCAATGGACTCGGAACACCACAAAAGCAACACCTCAGTAAGCTGTCCACTCATGGCTAACACATCTAAGCTTATCAGGAAGCTAGGTTTTGAAATTATGACAGTTTGCCTAGAAAAAGTCCATTGCTTAATAAGCCTCTTTGACAGCCACCATTTGGCTTACCACCACCACTGCTACTTATATTACTTGCAAACTTGGTACACTTGTGCACATATCAACTCTGACTAAATGTGCAATTCAGTGTCTATTATCTGACATATAACCCTCAAGTCACCAGAAGCTTGGACCCCGCATCGCCGCTTGCGGCTATATTTTTTTTTTATTATTATTATTATTATTTTAGAATAGTTCATCTATAAAGGCCAGTTAGACAATGTTTCGGCTGCTGTTTCTGCAGTCTTCATCAAATTTGATCAGTTTAAGTTGATGTAGGCTACCCCCTATAAACATAGCTCTGTTGTTTCAGAATTGGCAGGGAAGCGCTATTTGCTGTGCTTTGGTTGTCACAAGGTGTCAGAGATGTAGCTATTTATTAAATTTGAACCTCACTGCATGTTGTAGTGATCATGACGTGATTAAAACACACACACACACACACACACACACACACACACACACACACACACACACACACACACACACACACACACACACACACACACAGAGAGAGAGAGACAAATCAGCTGCACCCAAGCACACAGCATGCCATGAGCAGAAAGATGGAGACAACACATCTGATCACTTTATTTCTTTAATTTAATGAACCTGGCACTGGGCTATTATTTTGTTTAGTTTTTTGTCGATTTTTGCAGCAATTGTTTATTCTATGACTTTTCATATAGACATGTTCAGAGTGCTCCAGACAGGTCCCGCATTTCACGTTATGCAAAGCTCAGCTCTATTAATGCCTTAATCTGCTGCTGTGAAATAAATGTTTTATTTGATTTTGAATAGTAGGCTAGTCTTTCTTGTGTTGTTATTGCGCTTTTCAGAGGTTATTATGGTTAAAAAGTACAGAAATAGGCATAGCGGGTATATAACCTATGTTTTACGATATAAAAATATCATAAAAAAAAAAAAATCAGCCCCCTCCCCAGTTATAACCGCCCCCTCAGTCATTTCATTCTGGCGCTGGCCCTGCGGCCCGGCAGCAGATGCTTTGCGGAGCAGCATCGGTCCGCGGCCCGGGGGGGTTGGGAACCACTGATTACAGTATTAAAACACTCTTGCATGCACTACACACACTGTATGATATCTGTACACTGAGAGACTGTGTGTCATACAGTCTCTCACCTGTACACTGAGAGACTGTATGTCATACAGTCTCTCACCTGTACACTGAGATACTGTGTGTCATACAGTCTCTCTACACACACTGTATGATATCTGTACACTGAGAGACTGTGTGTCATACAGTCTCTCACCTGTACACTGAGAGACTGTATGACATACAGTCTCTCACCTGTACACTGAGATACTGTGTGTCATACAGTCTCTCACCTGTACACTGAGATACTGTGTGTCATACAGTCTCTCACCTGTACACTGAGATACTGTGTGTCATACAGTCTCTCACCTGTACACTGAGATACTGTGTGTCATACAGTCTCTCACCTGTACACTGAGATACTGTGTGTCATACAGTCTCTCACCTGTACACTGAGAGACTGTATGTCATACAGTCTCTCGCCACCAGCAGACAAATCTGAATGGGATGCGCGTTTGATTTAATTTGCAGACCAAACAGCATGACATCTGCAGTCATACATCTGATGAGAGCAAGATGGCATTTATACGCGTGGTAAATCAAAGTAATGGACTGTTTCACAGTTCAGTAACGAGGAGCAGTTTGCCAACTCTTTAAAGACAAGGAGAACATAAGATGTTACTCCTACATTCCAAACGAGTCTCCTTTGTTACTGTTTAAATGAGCTAATGTGCTGCACACTAAAGTTGGGGAAGAGATCAATTATCTGGAGTGGGCTGAGTCAAATTCAGGTCACATTTCACTTTTGGCCAGAGTTCCTCCTTTTTATCCTCCAACATTTTCAGATAGACATAATATAGTATAATAATTAATATAATGTAATATAATTTAATATAATATAATATAATATAATATAATATAATATAATATAATATAATATAATGTAATATAATATGATAGATTGAAGTTCAGCCAGAACCCAAGGTTCAACTGGGTAATAAACTGGATATTATCAGAGTGAAACATTCCCATTGCCCCTGACACCAAATCATAGCCACATAGAACACAGAGAAGTGGCTAACAATATCTGAAAGATACATTTATTTACATAAACATAATAAAATATATAAACATATTTAGTTCTTCTATATTTCTTTAATTGTATAATGCAAAAATTTCCTAGATCTCAGTACTGTATTCTGCACAGAATTCTGTTGCACTGCGAAGTTCCCGATGCATTCCGACGCATCGTTAACGAGTCCATATTTTCGGCATGTGATTCGGGGGCTGTAACAGATCAAATCCTCTGCTCTGGATCAGGTGAGCTATGAACTGGAAGCTCAGAGCCTCAGCTGCGTAATTGCATCGCTCGTGCAGGAGACCCACAGCTTCAATGTGCAGTTGAAATAATTTAACATCAAACATTGTCAATTAATAGGCTACTGTCGCCAAATGACCTATCCAGCGCTGATCCAGCAGCTCTTTAAGTGGTAGAGCTGTGTGTCGTACCATAGGTGCGATCTGGCCCCTTAATAAAGCACTAAACCCCTGGGGCCAGGTGCACAAAGCACCTTAAGTCAAGATTTTCCTTAGAGTCTGAGTTAAGATGTCCATCAAATAGAATCTGCTGCACAAAACACCCTTAAATCTTGTGCCTACGTTTTCCTTAAAATGTTAAACCTTAAGGAGAAGATTTAAGGGTGTTTGGTGCAACCGATTCTATTTTATGGACATCTTAACTCGAACTCGCTGATTCACAGACTGAGTGAACAGTATCCTGACTTTGTGGAGCCATTTATTTGCTATTTGGACTTTTACAGCCCAGCAAGCTTTAGAATCTATGTTGCTTCAGAAGTGCTGGAATTAGTATAGGTTTCACATAACGGATGTGCTGCATGGATCAAACTGTCCTAGTCTATCAGAGGAGCATATTCAGTTCAGATTGATAACTAGGGATGCAACGATATATCGGAATCAAATCCATCACAATGCAAAAATGTGGCACATACTGTATCACGGGGCAGAGAAATTAATGCATTCTCCTGTAGTAATCACAAATGAGATGGTTGACCATCATCATTTCACAAGCTCTAAATCCAAAGTATATTACTGTCACTTTGTAATGCCACTTCTACCTTGATGTTTACATGTTGCACTTTATAATGATACATATATCATTATTTCTCTGTACTGCTTCGTCTTCGTCTATTGATGTAACCACTGCGCTGCATACTTGCACTAAGTCAAATTCCTCATTGGTACTGTAATCTGATTGCTTCCTGTGGCTATTCAAATGAATCTTGAACGTTCCAGCGAGCCAATAGATACAGTCGATGTCTCGTCATAGACGCTGGGGTAGCTGGCTGGGGGGCGTGGTCGGGGTGGGGTAAATCCCCCCGTTCTCCCCATTCAGCATAGTTAGCATCTAGCTGCTAGCCCAGCCCAGGCAGACAGGATCGGGGATGCAACCACCGCAGTAAACGCAACATCTGAACAAGACAGCCTATGTACCTGCTCTAGAATCCCCAACCCTGTAGTGTAGAGCCGCAGCACCGTCCTTTGGTGAGTCAGCCCATTGAGATATATGGGGGGGTTTTACCCCACTCGCGCACCACCCGTATAATTTCTTTTTGGGCGTTCTCACTAGGGTTGTCAAAAGTATCGATAGTATCGAAAAGTATCAATACTGAACATTTTAATCAGATACAATACTCATTTGCAACAGGTTTCGATAGTATCAAAAGTATCAATACAAACAATTTGAAATGGATACAATAGTCATTTGCAACAGCTTTGATACCATCAGTGTTTTCTTTTAATGGAAAATCACTGGTTTTCCCCTCCCTATCATTGGTGGGTATCTGTTGCTTCAACAAGCTAAACGTGTTCTGATGGCTAGAGCTGGTATCGAAAAAATGGTATTGAGTATCGATATTTTCCTGGGTATTGGTATCGAAGTAGAAATTCTAGCATCGTGACATCCCTAGTTCCCACACAGACCGACTGTATCTATACATCACTCACTAAGGCAGAGTTGTGGCTCAGAAATGAACTGAATTCCATCAGACTTATTCGTGAACCAACCAGGAACATGAAAAATAAGAGTAGGCAGAGACTGGGTGCTCTGGGTTGCTGCAGCTCCCTGGAGCCTTTGAGCCGGTGTGTGAGCGCCAGGCAAAGTGTGAATTACATCCCATAGGGGAGCTGAAGAGATTCCCCTGCAGGCGCGCCTGATTTCCACACGGTGTTCTCACCCCTACTGCCTCTGTCATTACTTTACAATTGGCTCTCTGTTTGATCCGCTCCCTACCCGTCATCACATGGGGCTGTCACTAGTGGCGGAGAGAGAGAATAATGAATGGAGGAGAGGAGAGGAAGGAGAGAGAGTAGAGAGACAGGTGAGAGAGGAGGATGAGGAGAGAGGCTGAGGGAGAGACTGTGTGATGAGGAGGAAGAGAGAGAGAGAGAGAGAGAGTAGGTGGGTATATGTGTGTGTGTGTGACTGGGGTGGATGTCAAGGACTTCAATAAATCAGATGATATACTGTAATACAGGTGCTTATTCGGGAGTGTGTGTGTTCAGATAATAGCTGCATTTGTCTACAATGTAAGTGTTTATGTTTTAAGTTTGTTACAAGGCTAAAACTACCACAGATTACATCCAAAACATAAACAACACAGGATACTGATGGGTGGGGTGGTCAGCACTGTTGCCTCACAGCCAAACGGTCGTGGGTTTCGAATCTCCACTCTGTGTGGAGTTTGCATGTTCTCCCCGTGTTTGCGCGGGCTTCCTCCGGGTGCTCCGGTTTCCTCCCACAGTCTAAAGATACATGTATGCAGTGTTTGTATAGTATCCTAATGTATGTCATCTAGTAAAATGTGTAGTGTGTATATGATTTATGTAACCTACTGTATGTTGTGCGTAGATATACGATATGATGTAGTATATGACTGTGATGATGCTACTGTATGTAAAACCCTTTGAGACATGTGATACGGGGCTGTAAACATAGCTTAACGGAACTGTGAGGTAAACTTTATGAGAGGAAGTGACGTCAAAGAGAAATCGTGTTTTAGTGCGTACTGTCTGTGTAGATTTTTTTTTTTATATATTAAAAATATTTATTAGCAGCGCGGAGCTTTCAAACCCCAGTGCCCAAGTTCACAACACCCCTGTGCAACTGTGAGCACCTTTGACATTTCTCTGCCACACTCGTAAGACGAACGTTGTTTTGCCGACTGCGGCTCGAGACTTAATTGTGAGCGTTTCTAACGGTCGTATAAGGGGACTGTGTAGGACACGCACTGACCACACAGTCCTGAAAGGGGGCAGGGTTCGGGCAGAACCCGAAGGCCTGTAATGTGCAGGTCAGGCCCAGGAACCCGAAGCTACCAACACGTTCCACCTCAGTAGCTTTTAATCAGTAGCAGACTCCACAGAGTCAGGATTATCTCCTTCCTACCTCCCCGTAGGCGAGTGTCTCATCCAGCAGCTGCCTGGAGTGTGATAACCTTGCAAGGCAGCAGGAAATCCATCTTGCCGTGCTCCAAGCTTTTGGTTTGTTGGCCCGTTCAAGGCAACTCGGAACACTGGAGAAAACGGACTCCGATCTGTAAAAAATGAATTGAACCGTTGTCGAGGTTGGAATTACAGTGCGGAAATCCGGGTATCATTTCAGAGCTCCGGTTTGTCCGAGTTTGACGTCATCAAAGTGTTTGTTTACCTAATTTGAGGTGTAATTTTTGCAATATGTGTTTATATTGTTTATAGTTTGCTCTGAATATATAGCAATATGTTGAATTCAGCAGCTATTTTACAAATGAAATTGGCTAGTTGTGTATGTTTTTGTAACTTCGAGTAAAAAAAAAAGTCATATGCAACTATGCAGTATGACTAGCATAGCATAGCATAGCAGTGTGCTGGACCAATGAGCGTCCAGAGGCAGCTACGGGCGGGATTTAGGTGCGACGACAGCAAGTAGTGAGCCTGTGATAGATGGCGATAGACACATGGTTCATCCAATCACCTGTCAGGCATTTTTTGAACGTGCCTGACCTTTATCAAAGGGTTTCCAAAGAAAAGCTCAAAATGAAAACTTGATTCAGTGCTATATACAGTATATATATATATATATATATATATATATATGTGTGTATGCTTTCCAGCATACTGTACTATAAAAATGTGCCTGTCTGGTGCCTGTCTCACACAATGTGTACAACATCATGAAAGCTTCCCTGCAGTACATTTCATAGCCACATTCCAGATGTGACAGGTATATCAGCGTGGCATGTGAATGCCCATGACGGACAGCCTGGCTGCACTCAGCTCAGTGAGCTGAGCAGGACGAGCACCCATGGGTGCTCCATATGCCACAGCTGCACCTGCAAACACACACGATGCCTTCACAGTCCCTGCAGGCCTGTCACCTGCAAACACACACGATGCCTTCACAGTCCCTGCAGGTCTGTCACCTGCAAACACACACGATGCCTTCAAAGTCCCTGCAGGTCTGTCACCTGCAAACACACACGATGCCTTCACAGTCCCTGCAGGTCTGTCGTAAATCACGGCAAGACGTCCCTTTGAGCGCGGCTGTAAAATGATACAGGGTGTGTTTAACATGCCGACACTGTGCCAACACAAGCAAACATATTTACACAAACACACACACGCACGAGCGCACGCACGCATACACACACACACGCACGAGCGCACGAGTGAGCGCAAGCACACACACACACACACACACACACACACACTAGGGCTGTCAATCTCCCTCTATAATCAAATTCGAATTTCAGTGCTTTATACATTTTAATATTCGAATTATATTCGAATATTTTAATTAATTTTTAATTGAATTAAAAAAAAAAAAAAAAAAAATTTGGTCTGAGTGAATTGTTGTCTTCTCTTATGTTATGTTCTGATTCTAAATATAGCTGAATCTTTGGGTTTGACCAAGTAAAACTTTTTCTAAGCATTTTACCAAATGTAGATGGAAAAGTGAATGGTGGATGAATATTCAAAATAATATTAGGCTTATCACAAATAGTCCAGCAATGATGTTTATTTAAGAAAACATGTTCCTTGTACAATGTACATACATTCATTGCATTAGAAAATAGGTCAGATAACCAGAGCTTAGTTAATATTCATCAGTGATGTATTGGTGCTGTCTGAAATGCTAAAATAAAATAATTGATAATAAAAAAAGACACAGCCTTTGTTTGAGCTCCTTATCAATAAACAAATAAGTAAACTTTGCCAAAACAACAATGAGCCATGAACAAAAAAAAATCAGTCACGTATTGCACTTAACACCTTGATTCGATTTTTTTTTTTTGACGGTGGGATGTGCATCGAACCCTTTTACATCTCTTATATAGGTATTGGACGTGTACAACGTGTACAACCCATTCCACCGACCCACTAAGTGGTGACAGTGCTTTCCTGACTAGAGGAAGGCAAGCAAAAAGCAGTGTGACTGAAGCCATTCTCATGAAGGTGGATTGGCGAAGGCGCTTTCATTTCGCGCTGATTGCTGGCGGTGCGGGATTGCAGATTTGCATAGTGGATTGCGGGTGGGACACACTTTGAAACACGCAGCATAAATATGACCAGAATCGCAAAAGCTTCATCAAAGCCCTCAACCAAAACTCCAAGAAGCGAGCGAGTCTAACCAGACTTCCTCAAAGAGCGGCCGCACAGACAGGCTCACACCCGCACAGCAGCAGCAAAGCAAACTGGTGACAAGCGGGGACTGCCCCCTAGTCCGACACCAAATTGGAAAC
>NC_139628.1:29342048-29349548 GCF_964638095.1 Poromitra crassiceps
GGCGCTGCGTGAGATCAGTGCGCAGGCGCCCGGCGACCATGTTTGGAAAGTAGTGCCGTCTGTCTATTTTCCTTCAAAGACACCGCTATGTGCATTTTGGATTGATATTTCATCGTGAGGTGACTCCCCGAAGCACAACATGTATTTTAGCGCCGTGAGATGTGTGTTTTAGCGGATTTTTAACAGCGATACCATTGGCCTCCATTCTATGGCGATAATTACTAACTTCACGACTGTATCTCACTGTATACTGCTTGGACAATGCCGGTAAAGGCAGGGGGTATCTTGTAGGGGTGGGGGAAAAAATCCATTCACCTAAGTATCGCGATTTTTAATGTCACGATTTTTTGGATCGATCTTTTATTCCAGAATCGATAATCGCAAATTAAAAAAATAAAATAAAATAAATAAAAAAAAATTTTTTTTTTAGGTGCTTGTAGTCAGGCCACTCACTGAACAGCAGGCCAGGCGCCGCCTACTGGTTTACTAGTGGTTTTATTACTTTATTAGTTAGTCTGAAGTAATAATTACACTTCAGGGTTAAAGTGGGTGCATCTCATTGTAAAATTGGACTTCAAACGGCCCAAATCTGGCTTCAAATGGCCCAAATTTCACGCGCGTTGGCCCATATCGGCCTGGCCTGCTTGGTATCTAATGCCCGGCCTGAATTATGATCCCAGTCCACCCCTGTTTTTAACTATATCGCCCAGCCCTACTCATGATATATAATATACAGTCTCTAGTGTATGATTCAACTTTTCCCATGTTCTAATCTAGTGTAAAAAAGCAAACAAACTGAAAAAAGAAAAGAAAAAAATAAACAAAAATCGCAATAAATCGTAATATCGAATCGCAATAATCGTAGAATCGCAATACTTAAGAATCGCAATATAAATCGAATCGGCACCCAAGAATCGTGATAGTATCGAATCGGGAGATAAGTGAATCGCCACAGCCCTAGTATCTTGGCTATGTGGGGGGGATGTGGCAAATGAGCTCAACTTAAAAAAAAGTGGTGTATCCCTTTAACTGACGTGTACAAATTCAAGTTACATTGGCTATATTTACATAAGCAATAGCTATAAAGCAGGTACACATAGTTATTAGTTATTACTTACACCAATAACTATGTGTATCTGCTTTATAGCTATTGATTATGCAAATATAGCCAATGTAACTTAATATACATCATTAACCTTGAAATATGATCATCTGGCTTGTTTGTGCACTATTTTGTGAGAAATATTGATGGGAAGGTGTCTAGTCGCTCGGCCTATAGTAGGCTACAACTGTCGAACCTGTTGAAAGGTAGAAAAATGTTCCTGCCATGAATGTCATCCATCTCATCATCATCTGAAAAAGAGAATCGCAGAGATGCTGATTTACACCGGACTGATATTATCACACGACCTCTGTGTTTGCCGAAATGGTAGGTCATTTTCGGCTTGACACATGGCGGACACTCAGATTCACACAGGATTAAGATCACAGACCACCTTGGCAATGATGACAAATTACTAGAGGTCTGCAGGTAATAGTCCCCTCCTGCAGGTAATAGTCCCCTCCTGCAGGTAATAGTCCCCTCCTCCTGCAGGTAATAGTCCCCTCCTGCAGGTAACAGTCCCCTCCTGCAGGTAACAGTCCCCTCCTGCAGGTAACAGTCCCCTCCTGCAGGTAATAGTCCCCTCCTCCTGCAGGTAATAGTCCCCTCCTCCTGCAGGTAATAGTCCCCTCCTCCTGCAGGTAATAGTCCCCTCCTGCAGGTAATAGTCCCCTCCTGCAGGTAATAGTCCCCTCCTGCAGGTAATAGTCCCCTCCTGCAGGTAATAGTCCCCTCCTCCTGCAGGTAATAGTCCCCTCCTGCAGGTAATAGTCCCCTCCTGTAGGTAATAGTCCCCTCCTGCAGGTAATAGTCCCCTCCTGCAGGTAATAGTCCCCTCCTGCAGGTAATAGTCCCCTCCTGCAGGTAATAGTCCCATCCTGCAGGTAATAGTCCCCTCCTGTAGGTAATAGTCCCATCCTGCAGGTAATAGTCCCCTCCTGTAGGTAATAGTCCCATCCTGCAGGTAATAGTCCCCTCCTGCAGGTAATAGTCCCCTCCTGCAGGTAATAGTCCCCTCCTCCTGCAGGTAATAGTCCCCTCCTGCAGGTAATAGTCCCCTCCTGTAGGTAATAGTCCCCTCCTGCAGGTAATAGTCCCCTCCTGCAGGTAATAGTCCCCTCCTCCTGCAGGTAATAGTCCCCTCCTGCAGGTAATAGTCCCCTCCTGTAGGTAATAGTCCCCTCCTGCAGGTAATAGTCCCCTCCTGCAGGTAATAGTCCCCTCCTGCAGGTAATAGTCCCCTCCTGCGAATAGCGTTTATGTTACAAACCCCCCCTGGTAGCATTCAACTGTGATATAAGCTTAGCGGATTCCATTAATCACAGCTACTTAAACTTTCATGATGTCACTCACACACACACACACTCACACAGACACACACACACACACACACACACACACGCATGCACACACACCACATTCAGAGATTTATTGGTTTAGGTCAATCCCGTCTTGGTACACAGACTCTAATCAGCCTTTGCATTGATTTGCCTGCCACAGTCAAGTGCGCCCCATTGCGATGAAAAACTGCAGTTAGTGTGTGTGTCTAACGTTTAGTGCAGTGCTAAGATGAGAGAGGCTAGGGCAGGGGTGTCAGACTCATATTAGGTAGAGGGCCGGATTTGTTCAACTGAGACCTCATGGGGGCCGGATTTTTTTTTTTACTCAAATCAATTCGACTCATTTACCCATTTACTTCACAAAAGAAATACTGCTCTTTCCATTTCTCTTGAAACTGCCTGCATTCCGTGTCAACCTTTCTCTTTTTCGACAGCATCTTGTTGATTCCTTTGTTTTTTGGTAGGTAGCCAAATGCGCAATTCAATTCCAGCGTGGCATCATGGCGGCTTTGTTTACACCTGATGACCTACTGACATACTTCCTTGTAGTGCAGGTTAATTAACTTATGAATGAACTCTTAGCTTGCTTATTAGCCACACGTAGTTCATGATAATGGGGTGCGAATTTAATATATATATATATATATATATATATATATATATATATATATATATATATATATATAAATATTCCAAAACATCTCGCGGGCCGGATGAAACCTGCTCGCGGGCCGGATCCGCCCCGCGGGCCGTATCTCTGACATCCCTGGGCTAGGGGAACTCTCTGAGGGGGTAACTGCAGTTAGGGTCTGTGTTTAACGTTTAGTGCAGTGCTAAGATGAGAGAGGCTAGGGGAACACTCTGAGGGGGTAACTGCAGTTAGCAGCAGGGGGGCATGGTGGCGCAGTGGTAGCGCTGATTTGAGAGAGCCGTTTTATAATGATGTTTTATATGGCTGGAACATTTTCTGATATCAAACTCCAGTGGCCGCACCGGAAACATCTCGATGCGACATCACATCATCTACGTTTGCCCAGTTATCCAGAGTTATAATAAGAATACATCACCAAACAACATGCGGGCGCAGAAGGGTCCAGACCAGCGGAGATGCTCAGTATGGCCAGCAGAAGACTCGCTGAATGGCAGCGCCCAGGTTTGAAGGTGTGTAACATGCGTGAGTCTCAAGCAGGGAATTGCTGACAAACCAGAATGCATGCGTCCAGTCTTGCATCTTGTATCAGCAGATGCCAGGGCTAACTACAATGTTCTGTCATGTTCTGTAACCTCCGGGAACAGCCCGGGGAAATCCGCTGAAATGTCTTCTCTTTCCAATTGAGTGTGTCTGGCACGGCGCCGGCGGAGCCAGCTAATATTCCCAGAAGTCAAATCCCCCCCCCCCTCCATCTGGCCCCTCCAGCCAGGCCAAAGCAAACGCTCACGCACAATCTGGAAGGGCTTAGTAAGACTTCGGCTCTTCCTTTATAGCTCTAAGGCAGTCTATTACTGCAGTGTGTGCGCCTTTTGGCTTGCCGTGCCTGGAAACCAAGGGAATATCTTCTTGCTACTACGTGACATGGAGAGAATGATGAACTGCAACGCCAAAACAAGATTTTTAGACTTCCTTACAGGCTATTTTCACATGACTAATTATTCCAAAAATACCCAGAGGCTGCAAATATTGAAGAAAAAGTGTGTCCACTGCACATAAAATCACATATATACATATACATATTTATATACATATACATATACACATGTACACATACTCAGGCATGCATTAAGAATACACACAAAGACTGTGACAGGAAGCCTTTCCCATTAGCCTTTGGTCATAAATATACATATAGCATTTTCCAGTCAATAAAATATAGACAATCTCACACGTTAGCATGGTTGAGTGGGCAAGCAGAAACTAAAGTGTGTGTGTGTGTGTGTGTGTGTGTGTGTGTGTGTGTGTGTGTGTGTGTGTGTGTGTGTGTGTGTGTGTGTGTGTGTGTGTGTGTGTGTGTGTGTGTGTGTGTGTCTGTGTCCATGAATGTGTGAATTAGATGACAAAATATCAGAATGGCAGGAGTCCAAAATCCACTTTGTGCCCTCAGGTTGTTCCACAAGGGCATGCTGTGTAGACTTTATTGCAGGTGAGCAAACGAGCAGAGGTCAGAGGTCAGCCCAATAAACACACATCACAAATCTGTTCATCCACATATCCTTCCTGTTATAGAATGGAATTCCACAGCCAAATGGTAAACAGTGAACCACTTGAAGAAAACCAGTTGAAATTAAATGATGGAGCCAGGAGTCAGAAGAAAAAGTCGTCTGATATGATGTGTTTGACATAGATCTTGGCCAAGAGATGCACTCTTGTATATTCACGGATGGATACACAGGCTTACATACATTAAACAGAAAGTCAATGATACTTATAGGACACACATCAGATGACATCAGTCTTGACGCACACTTGAAGGCTAATACGTCCGAATCCATCCATTCAAAAGCCATTTCCATATTTCACTTCCAGTCCTGCCGATTCTGTGGGTCTGAGCCATCTCCCTCGGGCTGAGATTCCACAAAAGAAAGAAAGAAAGAAAGAAAGAGAAAGAAAGGAAAATACTTGGCCTTTATTTAACCGCAAATCAAACCACCGTGTACGGGTAATTACTGTGCGTTTTTCACAATTACAAACAGACTCCAGGGCAATCAGTGAGAGGGAACGACCAAGCCACAGATGGTGAGAGGAAGCGATCGGGTACAGAGTGTGACAGACTGCCAAGGCCTTCAATCCAAATGGATGAGAAATGACAGACAATAAAAAGGAGTTCTTGGGCGATAAGACAGACCCGTGAAACTAAGCATCAATCCAGGTCTTTTCAAAGTAACGTCTCTCTCACAGTGACTCTAATACCGATTGTTTGCTCAGGATCCTTTGGTGTCACTTTTTGACGCACTGGGTGCCCCTTTTTCCGCAGTTTTTCAATGTGCCGGTATAGTCCAATAGAATTCTATAGACCTCCCACAACGTCTGAAATTGACGCCAAGGGAATGTGTCAAGGAATGGGTGTTTACGGTGGCTTTTCGATGCCGACGACTCCCAGCGTTTTCTAAATCCACTTCAACCATAATCCACATGGGGGGCGGGCCGTAAAAATCGTATTTAACCACGAGCAAACCATTTCTACCTAAGTTGTTTAAGTTGCCTAACCATAACCTTAACACAGGTTTGTTTGCTGCGGTCTCGTGGAGTCGAAAACCGTGTGCCCAGTCAAGAAAAAGGTGAAAAAGGCCCGGTGCATTAAAAAGTGAGACCAAGGGGGGGTCCTGACCAAAATGTCAGTATTTAAGGAGTTGGGAGGGAGAATGTGTTTCAAGAGGCTAAACTGCTGTGTGGAGGCCGAAATAATTGAGTTAACCCTCAGAGCCAAAGAACCTCCAGAGTGTGATAACTGGCCCGGGTTTATCGAGTGCTCTCCGAGGTGCCGAAACACCGTCCGCGTCGGCATGTGATCCGCACCGGGCTCTAAGTGCTGAAGGCAGCAGCAGCGCTCAAGTTCCATCCGTTGCCGGGCAGAATCCGCCGCCAGGATTTCAAGGCACGCGCGGGTCGCTGGTTTGGCGGCAGCGGGAGGATCAGCGGCCTATATATCAGAGGATGGGAGGCAGCGGGAGGGTCAGCGGCCTATATATCAGAGGATGGGCCTATATATCAGAGGATGGGAGCTATCAGTCTGTAATTAGAGCTATCAGTCTGTAATGATCTGTGATGTCTTACCCCCATTTCCTGCCTAATTAACCTGTTGATTCAGACTGCCAGTGCTGAGACTTCAATCGACCGACACTGTCAACACCACCGATCTGCTCCTGCTCTGCCTGTCTGTGCCTGCTTCAGTCTGCCACTCTGTGTGTGTTGTGTGGGTTTACCAGCGAACCAGACAGTGTCGGATCGCACTTTGCTCCTGTTTTGATTCTGAAAACCAGTGGGTTTGAAAACCTGACTCTGAATCCTCGGAACTTTGGGTTTATTATTACCGAAGCCTTTTCCCCGTTTTGCATCTGAAAAGTGACTATGTACTGTTATTCCTGGGAATCGAACCCACAACTGTTTTGCCTTTTTGTTTGAGTCAGTAAAGACTTTAAAGTCATCATGGGTGAAAACAAACATTGCTCCGACTGAAACAGGGTAGAGGGGGGACGCCATTGGCCAATCCTGGTGCTTGAATGCTGCATAGGATGGATGGATTGCACTCGATGGATCCCAAATAGCAAAATAGCCAAAAGCCAAATAGCAAAATGGTTCCTATGTTACAATTTCGGCTCCAAAATTGTCAAAATGGTAAAGTTTTTTTTCAATGGGTTGAGGAGTGGGAGAGGTTAGGTTGAGGGTTAGGGTCTGGGAGAGGTTAGAGGGGTCCGTGGGGTTGTAGACCCCCGGGAAAAAAAATTGCTGGCTGCCAACGAGCCGCGGTAAATAATGGTATTCCTGGAATGCGAGTTAACGAGCCAGTTACATGTGTTTTGCATTCTACATTTAAGATTTATGGGCGAGAAAAGTCTCCCCAGGTAGGCACTAGACAGCCATGTTGCCTCCTCAGAATTCTCTCAGAGCCATGAAGATTGATTGACAGCTGTCATGTCATGATATGATTGGTTAAAATGGGGTCGAAATTTGATAGTACTACCCTGGCGTCAGCAAACTGTAGATGACTGTTATGAATGAACTCATGGTGAATGAACTTTTGATGTGGAAAAAATGTCGGAAAACCCAAGAAATTGGATTTTTGTGATTTCTTTTGGCCTACATTGTTAAATAGGTGCAGTGTATAACCATGGATGTGATTGAAAATAGGGGGGGGGGTCATTTTTCATTTCAGCTCGACTTTAAAACGTCCTTTTGTGTCCGTCTCCTGCATTCTTGGGTCCAGTCTTTAAATGGCCACTACACAGATCAGCTCTGTCTCAGACATTTTTGCATAACTAAAACTCCAAGCTCCCTGGATCAAATATGGACCTTCTCAAACCCAGACAGAAATGGAACAACATGGAGGGAACAGAGGGAGAGAG
>NC_139628.1:29357048-29372048 GCF_964638095.1 Poromitra crassiceps
AGATACCCGCTGAATAAGTGTCCACATATTCATGTCATTCTGGCCAATACTCCACTTCTGTTATACCATTTCAGTCTGGAATATGGAATATCTTTCAATAATCTATGATTTAGCTGCTAAATTGTCAAATACTGCCGTCTGCTCACTACCCAGGCACTTATGTATGTACTTAACCTAACTAACTTAACCTAACTAACTATCCGGTGTGCACAACATTGTCAGACTAAACTCCGGCTGACACCCCAAAAACCTACAATCCGCTACAGAAAAATGTATATTGTTTGTTTATTAACTGGCCCCTGGCCTTCTATCATTTCGCGAAAGTGGCCCCCGGGCAAAGCAAGTTGAGTATCCCTGTTCTAGCTCTTCCCCCTATTCCCAACCCCGCTTGCTAGCCGGCCAAATACCCGTACGGACAACACCTCCCTCCAATCAGAACCCCCGACACACAGTAACGTCACCCGCACCCCTCCCCAATTCCCCAAGTCCACATCCCAGCGTTACAATATTTTGGATTGCAGAAAGGTACTATGGCCTCATTTTATTTTGGCAACCAGGCTGAAAGAATGATAGAGGGCATTTATATAATTGTACTTGGACATTTATTATTTGCAACATAATTCTGATTGTGACAAAGAAAAATGATATTATGGTGTGACGAGGGAGCAAACGAGGGGGGAAAAGGGGGCGAGGGACATGTGAGTGATGACAGACTGAGGGAGGGAGCGAGGGAAGGATGAGTGCACGGCGTGAATGACAATGACGCTGTGCTTCAAAGAGGAGTGAATGAATAAGAACGCGGACGACTCAAGTGATAGATTGAAAGATGACAAGGTAGAGAGAAGGACAGAGGCTTGACGGAGAGACAAAAGAGTCGAGGGAACAGGAGCAGGTAGGCGTTTGAATTCTAAAGGCGATCGGGCCATAGCTGACGCCCTGAGTGCGAGGACAAGGGCAAGCGATATCTTTGCTAGTTTCTACCACTCAAAATCCTCATTTCCCGCCCACTTTTAATGACCACTGGGTCAGTACATCAAAAGGATATGTTTCAACGACCCAGTGGTAATTAAAATAAAAAAGGGAGATTTTGTGTGCTAGAAACTATAGCAAAGATAACGCTTGCCCTTGGGCGTGATAGCTCATCACTACGTCGAACAAGGACTCATCAAGGACAAAACCGTGCTCAGTCCCAGTAAATCAAGTTCAATTCTGATTCCTTTGCTGACCCCTGACCCCTCCCCCCACCAGCCACGCCTCTTCTCCTTGTCCCTCCTGCTCTTTCAGCTTGACCCGACAGTTAAAAAACAACTTCAGCATCACCGCCTCCTCACCGTCGCCCTCTCTAAAGCCTTTCCCTGCACACTTAATCAAAGATGTCCGCCGCTCAAGGCTTGCCAGAGGAGTGACACTACGCCCCCCGCAGTGCGGTCAAGGTAGTGTCCTCTAGAGAGACAGTGGCGTCAGCGGCGGACCAAAATGCGTGACTCATTAGCCAATGAACAGCCAGGAAGGGGTCTCCATCTCGCGCTACTTTTGAATGCTATAATAAAGCTGATAATGTACAATTTGATTCAAAAAATAAATAAATAATGGGTTAAGCCATTCCTAAATAAAGGCTTTTAACTTGGAGACTGAGTGCCTTTATTTTTTGTAGTAGGGCCCACTGCCCAGCTACTTTTCTATTTTTCATGGACAAGAACCCCACCTCCGAATGAGCACCTCTCCACTTTGATCACACATTTTTAAGCCAAGCAGCGTTCTTCTCTGCCTCTCTGTCCTCCCCCCTCTCTCACATTCCCCCTGCTCTCCTTCCCCTGCACCCTCCCACCTCTCCTTCTCTGTCCTCTCCTCCTCCACATTTCCCATTTTCCCCCCACCCTCGCCCTAATCCGGGCCCGTATCCTACTCCCTCCCTCCACCCTAGACCCTACCTCTACCCTCTGTCCTCCCCCCTCTCTCTCATTCCCCCTGCTCTTCTTCCCCTGCTCTCCTTCCCCTGCACCTCTACTCTCTGTCCTCCCCCCTCTCTCACATTCCCCCTGCTCTCCTTCCCCTGCACCCTCCCACCTCTCCTTCTCTGTTCTCTCCTCCTCCACATTTCCCATTTTCTCCCCACCCTCGCCCTAATCCGGGCCCGTATCCTACTCCCTCCCTCCACCCTAGACCCTACTCTACCCTAGACTCTACTCTACCTCCCCTGTACCCTTCCACCTCTCCTTCTCTGTTCTCTCCTCCTCTCTGTCCTCTCCCCTCTCTCACATTCCCACTGCTCTCCTTCCCCTGCGCCCTCCCACCTCTCCTTCTCTGTTCTCTCCTCCTCTCTGCCCTCTCCTCCCTCTCACATTCCCCCTGCTCTCCCTCCCCTGCACCCTCTCCTTCTCTGTTCTCTCCTCCTCCACATTTCCCATTTCTCCCCACCCTCGCCCTAATCCAGGCCCGTATCCTACTCCCTCCCCTCCCCCAACCCTAGACCCTACCCCTACCCTGGCTCTCCCTCCCCTGCACCCTCATCTCTCCTCCCCTGTTCTCTCCTCCTCCACATTTCCTATTTTCTCCCCACCTCCCCCCTCTCCTCCCTCCCTCCCTCCACCCTAGACCCTACCTCTACTCTACCTCCCCTGTACCCTTCCACCTCTCCTTCTCTGTTCTCTCCTCCTCTCTGTCCTCTCCCCTCTCTCACATTCCCACTGCTCTCCTTCCCCTGCGCCCTCCCACCTCTCCACATTTCCTATTTTCTCCCCACCTCCCCCCTCTCCTCCCTCCTCCCTCTCCCTCCCTCCTCCACTCTCCTGCTTTCTTCAAATGTTCAAATGTTATCTTTATTCTGTATATTCTTGTTACTGTGTGTTAGCTAGAATCAGCTAGACATACTTTCTGTGAAGCCCTCTGAGACATGCTTGTGAATTAGGGCTATATAAATAAACTTGACTTGACTTGACTTTTCCAATAAATAAAACCCTTTCAAAGTACAACACACTGTCCATTTTGCTGCAACTCGACAGTGCTGCTTAATCCAGGACCTTACTTCCTGGAACTCTTGAGAGTAAAAAAAAACTGCTCCATTGGAGTGAATGGAGATGTCGTGACTCTTCTATATACACAGCTCTGGGTCAAGGCGCACGGTGCGCTTGTGTGCAGGCACCACTTTTCTCTATATGCTTAATGAGTTTCACTGCTGCGCGTTGGCCCCGTAAAACTACAGGAAGGAGAAATGCATGAACTGCCACTCGCTGGGAGTCATCAGCTTAAGGCAACGTTCTTATTACAACATTTGATGTTTTGAATTAATGAGATAGGTCACGGAAATTCATTTAATTGAACAGCTTGATACTCCACTGCACTCTTTGCAATACAACATGTGTGTTAATGCAGCTGGTGGCCTTTGACAGTTTGAAAGCACAAACAATAAGAATGAGCCAAGAGCTGGTATTGTGTCGTTTTGTAGCTAATGTTAGTTAGGATATCAATCACGTATGCTAGTCTAGCTAACGTTAGCCTATCCCGTATCACGGCAACAACACAACGACACATCCTCTCTGCTCCCCGCTCCAGCGCTCACCTGACGCTGCCAGAGCCGTGTATGGATTGCATCTGTTCATTTGTATTTTTAACAACTGTCTTAATAATTTCATTCATTCATTCAAGAGTTCGCTGGTGGACACACCCCCTAGCAACAGGGTTACGTTATTTTGGACAGGGACAGGGATAGGGTATTTTGCATCACAGGACAAGGACATTTTTCATTTTTTTTAGAGATTATGGAAGTGCAGATTGTAAGCTTTCAAATGATGTGTCATACATTGGAATCTGAAAATAGTTGAAGATAATAATGCTCATTTGAATGTTCGTACAACATTCATTCGTTCGTTCGTTCGTTCATATAAGAAATATATTTAAAAAAAAATAAGAAATATAAAAAACAACCATTTATCTTGATTATACGGTGGCCTACTTGCCACTGCTTCACCAGACCGTTACATGTCGTAATACGGCACTAGACGCCTCCTGGTCTGTGCTACTGTCTGTTTATTAGAAGACACCTCATGGTCTGTGCTACCAGTGGCGGACTGCATAATCGGGCACGTCGGGCAAATGCCTGGTGGCCTGGCCTGGCATGGCCTGCAAATTTTTTTTTTTTTTTTTTGCAGGCCAGGCCACTCACTGAACAGCAAGCCAGGCTATATATATCACTGAACAGCAGGCCAGCAGGCCACTGACGCCAGTCGCCAGGCCAGTAGTGTTCCTATTTGCGCGGATAGCAGCCAGCAGACAGGCAGGCAGGAATGAGTTAACTTGTCAGTCAGACCCGTCAGCCCAGGCCACTCGAGGTGAGGCTGTCCCAGCCCAGGCCACTCGAGGTGAGGCTGCGCACGCACGGAGTCACACAGACAGACACATGATGATGCAATGCAGCGTGTTGCAGCAATCAGCAGCTGATTAGCAACAGGTGTGCACAGTGCACCGACAGAGTGGAGCGGAATGGACAAGAAAAGAAAGGGTGGCGCAGAGAGGGAAAGAGAAAGAAAAAGAAAAGCCTTGTCTACAGATGCTGCAACATGCAGGACAATACGTGCAATGTTTGCCAGAAAGGCACCAGGTCAGTCAAAAAACACAACACCACACAACCTTTTTTCATCCTTTTTTTGCTGATTGAAGTAGCCTAAGTAACACGATCATTTTTTGATTCCCGAGGGGAGATTGAGTCATGCTAGAGTTTCTCACACTCAGGTAGAGAAGAATAAACATAAAAAATAAGCTCTGCAGCCTCTGCTGTCTTAGTGTAGCCTAAACTACAATATATCAGTGGTAGACAATTGTCTAATTGCCTCTAGAATATTCGAGAGAAATTCAATTAATAACACATTTGTATTTATTTATTTATTTATTTATTTATTTATTTATTTATTCGTTTATTCATTTATTCATTTAGTCATTTATTCCTTTATTCATGTATTCATTTATTTTTATATTGCTATATTTAAAAAAAAAAATGCCATTCGTAAAATGTAAACAGTAGTGGTTAAACTGAGTATGGGTTGGGTGGGTTGCTTTTGGGGTTTTCTTTGCAAAGGTGGAGAAGGAGACAGAGGCAGCACTAGCACTGCAGCAGGTGCTTCTGCAGAGCTGGAGGTGGTGACATCAGAATCAGACCAGGAACCTTCAGGTAGGTGCACTGGTGCAGACATCCATAAAATCGCCTTCTTAGCAGTTTTTCCCATGGCCTTTTATAGTGTTAACACACTAATTGACCAATATCGCCCAGCCCTATTAACAATGTTAATCTCATTCTGCAGAGCAACCACACAGAGAGAAAGGGTCGGACCCCAGTAAAGCAAAGCAAAAGGGTGTCCAAAGACAAAGAGAGGACAGTGAAGGGACTGCAGCACAACCAGATGTGCAGAGAAAGAGAGGGTTAGACCCCAGTAAAGCAACACAAAAGGATGTCCAAAGACGAAGAGAGGACAGTGAAGGGACTGCAGCGCAACCAGATGTGCAGAGAAAGAGAGGGTTAGACCCCAGTAAAGCAATGCAAAAGGATGTCCAAAGACAAAGAGAGGACAGTGAAGGGACTGCAGCGCAACCAGATGTGCAGAGAAAGAGAGGGTTAGACCCCAGTAAAGCAACACAAAAGGATGTCCAAAGACAAAGAGAGGACAGTGAAGGGACTGAAAATCCATTCGATTATTTCGCTCGGCCTCAGTCCAAGGATTTTGACTTTTTTTTCCAGTACCACCCAAAACAAACCCATCAAAGAGCCCAAAGTATTCCCAATGTATTCAACTCCAAAGGCGGCACAAACAGAAAATGGATGACATACAATGAAGCAACTCACTCCTTGTTCTGCTCAGTATGTCTTGCATTTGCAAAACCTTCAACCAGTGACGGTGCATTTGTCAAAGGAGGCATGCGCGACTGGAGACATGTCCATCAGAGAGTACAGGAACATGAGAAAGGAAAGACCCATAGAGACAGTGCAGAAGCCTTTTTCCTCAGAGCCAGCAATGCAGACATCCCTACCCTTCTGGGTGATCAACAACAAATGTCAGTTCGATGAGACCAGGTCAGAAAGAGGAGGCAGGTCATGGAATGTGTGACTGATGTTGTTAAAGTTATAGGAAAATGTGGGCTTAGCTACAGAGCACACAGAAATGAAGCTGCACATACTTTTGAAAACAAGGCCGTCAACCATGGCAACTTTATTGAGCTTATATTGTTGCAAAGCAAATATAATGTATGCCTACAAGAGCATGTCAGTGATTGCATTGCGATGAGCAAGGAGATGAAGGGGAAAAAAGGAAGAGGGTCCAGGGTAACTCTGATGTCCAAAACAACAACAAATAAAGTAATTGAAGCCATCAGCATGTTGATTCAGGAGACGATTGCTGTTGAAGTGAGAAAGGCAGGAATGTTCTCCATACAAATGGACACAACACAGGATTTAACAGCCAAAGACCAGTGTGCAGTAGTTCTGCGATATGTCACAGATGTTGTCCACGAGAGACTCATTGCACTCATTGACTGTGAGTCATCAACTGGACAGTACTTTGTGGACCTTGTGAAGGAGACTCTTGAGAAGATGGACATAGACATCAAACAGTGTGTTGGTAATGCAACAGATGGGGCAGCTAATATGCAGGGACAATACAGGGGCTTCTCTGCATTGCTCACAGCAGAGTCTCCTAACCAAGTACACATATGGTGTTACTCACATGTCCTCAACTTTGTGCTCACTGACACCACTGGAGTTGTTGTGGCAAGTCAATCCCTTTTCTCACTACTGAATGACATTGCAGTGTTCATTCGAGATTCATACAAGCGCATGAAGGTATGGGAAGAAACCAGTGAGGACAGGAGACACAGACGGCTTGGTGTAATTGGTGAAACCCGCTGGTCTGCCAAAGACGAGGCCTTGAGGAAAGTGTTTGGAAGCTTTGCAAAGCCTGACCATGCACTTTACACGGATGTAGTCATCACTCTGGAAAGAATCGAAAAGGATGTGACCATGAAACCTGCCGTCCGAAGCAAAGCCCAAGGGTACAAGGATGCTCTCCTAAAGTATGAAACCATACTTACAGCTGAGGTTTTTCTCCGGGTTTTCGAGCAGACATCCCCTCTTTCGAAATACCTGCAAACAAGTGGCATGGATGTGGTAACAGCACAGCACATGGTGAGGGGAGTGGAGGAGAAGCTGAAAAAGTGTACCCGAGACTTTGAGGGTGTGAAGAAAGCAGCAGAGGACTTCGTTGAGTGGGCCAATGGCATACTAGAGGAGCAGCAGGACTGTGATGCCGAAGCTCAGACTGCTCTCCCAGAGAAGAGAACGAAGAAAAAGAAGAGACAGCCAGGTGAGTTGGCGGAAGATGAGCCCATTGCTAATGCAAACATGGATTACAAAATCAAGATCCACAATGTGATACTGGACACTGTTGTTGAAAGTATTCACCGCCGTTATGCAGCAAGTGCAGTGCTCTGCTCAGATGTCTCCTGCATGGATCCGAGGCATTTTCCAGAGATCAGAGAAAAGGGCCTTCCGACGACAGCAATGAAGGAGCTCAGCAAATGCTTACAGCAATTTGATGAATGTGCCACTGTTGAGGCATTGCAGGCTGAACTGATCAGCCTCACAGAACACTGGGACAGACTGAAACTGTCACCATTGGAGGAGTACAACACCAGGGCCACCACCGACAGTGATGATGAATCAGAGGAAGGCGTTGAGTTGGTGAGCAGAAGTTGTTCCACATGTAAAATCTGCCCAATATGCTGCTATCCTGTCTCAGTACAATCTGCTCACGGATGCGTATCACATCATTGGTTTGGGGTACAAGTTCCTCCTCACCCTATCCATCACTCAGGTGGCCTGTGAGAGGACCTTCTCCACCCTGACATTTGTGAAGAACCGCCTAAGAACCTCCCTCAATCAAGAGAAGCTTGAAGCGTTCCTTTTGATGGCAACAGAGACGGAGATTCTTATGGGACTTGACAATGATGACACAATTGACAGAGTGGCAGAGAGCAGCCCCGGAAAGCGCCGCCTGCTGGTTTACTAGTGGTTTTATTACTTATTAGTCTGAAGTAATAATTACACCTCAGGGTTGAAGTGGGTGCATCTCATTGCAAAATTGGACTCAGAAGCTCGGAACCATAGACGTTATTAAAATATGGACAGAGCCACCGTGATGTCACTCATTCATTTCTGGACTCTTGTGTTGGAGCCTTGAGTTTTGCATTGCTCAACACTTGGCTATAAGCTACAACAAAGGTTGGAGCTTGAGCAGAACACACTACCATGTGTTTAATGTTAGGGGCAGATGTTTAATGAAACTGAAAATATATTGATGTTTATTATTATTGTTAGTATGATGTGTAGTTCTTAAGCCTGTGGAGAATAACGCAGTATGCACCATCTGATCACTCTTCCGTAAATAAAGTTTGCTGTGAAGCGTTTGTACAGAGGCATGTTTTTGGTTTTACTTCTATACTTGCAGTTATCTAGGCAATGGTGATGTTTCTATTAGTGAACAAATAGGTAACATGTATCATCGCGTTAGCATTATATTCACTAAATCTTGCTCCAAACGAGCCAAATTGGGCTTCAAACGGCCCAAATCTTTGGCCCATTTGGCCCCCTTCGGTCGGCGAGGCGAGGCGGTCGTGGCCTGGCCTGCTAGAAATGCCCGGCCTGAATTAGGATCCCAGTCCGCCCCTGTGTGCTACTGTCTGTTTATTAGAAGACTCTGTTTATTAGAAGACACCTCATGGTCTGTGCTACTGTCTGTTTATTAGAAGACACCTCCTCATGGTCTGTGCTACTGTTTGTTTATTAGAAGACACCTGATGGTCTGTGCTACTGTTTGTTTATTAGAAGACACCTCATGGTCTGTGCTACTGTCTGTTTATTAGAAGACACCTCATGGTCTGTGCTACTGTTTGTTTATTAGAAGACACCTCATGGTCTGTGCTACTGTTTGTTTATTAGAAGACACCTTATGGTCTGTGCTACTGTCTGTTTATTAGAAGACACCTCATGGTCTGTGCTACTGTTTGTTTATTAGAAGACACCTCATGGTCTGTGCTACTGTTTGTTTATTAGAAGACACCTTATGGTCTGTGCTACTGTTTGTTTATTAGAAGACACCTCATGGTCTGTGCTACTGTTTGTTTATTAGAAGACACCTTATGGTCTGTGCTACTGTCTGTTTATTAGAAGACACCTCATGGTCTGTGCTACTGTCTGTTTATTAGAAGACACCTCATGGTCTGTGCTACTGTCTGTTTATTAGAAGACACCTCATGGTCTGTGCTACTGTCTGTTTATTAGAAGACACCTCATGGTCTGTGCTACTGTCTGTTTATTAGAAGACGCCTCGTGGTCTGTGCTACTGTCTGTTTATTAGAAGACACCTCATGGTCTGTGCTACTGTTTGTTTATTAGAAGACACCTCATGGTCTGTGCTACTGTCTGTTTATTAGAAGACACCTCATGGTCTGTGCTACTGTCTGTTTATTAGAAGACACCTCATGGTCTGTGCTACTGTCTGTTAATTAGAAGACACCTCATGGTCTGTGCTACTGTCTGTTTATTAGAAGACACCTCATGGTCTGTGCTACTGTCTGTTTATTAGAAGACACCTTATGGTCTGTGCTACTGTCTGTTAATTAGAAGACACCTCATGGTCTGTGCTACTGTCTGTTAATTAGAAGACACCTCATGGTCTGTGCTACTGTCTGTTTATTAGAAGACACCTCATGGTCTGTGCTACTGTCTGTTTATTAGAAGACACCTCATGGTCTGTGCTACTGTCTGTTAATTAGAAGACACCTCATGGTCTGTGCTACTGTCTGTTAATTAGAAGACACCTCATGGTCTGTGCTACTGTCTGTTTATTAGAAGATACCTCATGGTCTGTGCTACTGTTTGTTTATTAGAAGACACCTCATGGTCTGTGCTACTGTCTGTTAATTAGAAGACACCTCATGGTCTGTGCTACTGTCTGTTAATTAGAAGACGCCTCATGGTCTGTGCTACTGTTTGTTTATTAGAAGACACCTCATGGTCTGTGCTACTGTCTGTTTATTAGAAGACACCTCATGGTCTGTGCTACTGTCTGTTTATTAGAAGACGCCTTGTGGTCTGTGCTACTGCCTGTTAATTAGAAGACACCTCATGGTCTGTGCTACTGTCTGTTAATTAGAAGACACCTCATGGTCTGTGCTACTGTCTGTTAAGTAGAAGACACCTCATGGTCTGTGCTACTGTCTGTTAATTAGAAGACACCTCATGGTCTGTGCTACTGTCTGTTTATTAGAAGACACCTCATGGTCTGTGCTACTGTCTGTTTATTAGAAGACACCTCATGGTCTGTGCTACTGTCTGTTTATTAGAAGACACCTCATGGTCTGTGCTGTCTGTTTATTAGAAGACGCCTCGTGGTCTGTGCTACTGCCTGTTAATTAGCGGACCATCTTGACTACAGCAGCGGTGCTCAGTCATATCCACTGCCAAGACCAAGCAGGTGTTCCTTCCTACCAAACCCTGCAGCAGCTGACTTCTCTGATTGGATCCCAGACCACTTTGGTTGAAGGTGTGCCAAGTGCGGAAATCAGCTGGGGTGTTTTGGAGCGCACTGCCAAAAACCTCCATTGCCGTATGTGTTTTAGCTCCCTTGCAAAGATGGAAACAGATCAGTAGCTTTTGCAGAAACTTCACAAAAATCAATGATTTCGATCCTGTCTTGATGCTCTGAAAAGCAGCCAAGAACAAAGATATGTCCAGAGAGTAATTCACTCCGCTTACTTTTCTAGTAGACATTGAACCAGCGGAAACATTTGGCAGGTGCGTTCCTGCTTGACTGTGTCTTGATGATTGAACCTCCATCTGTGAAGTGTACAAAAATAGGATAGAGGCTTCCGTCGAGAGATGGCTATTGTTTCCTATTTTTCTGATACTGCTGCTAAAATTATACTTTTAAAAGGGTGCCGGTGCCTGAACCGACTTTGCAGTGCAGTTGCTGCTATAAGTGAATATGCGTGTTTGAGCACGGGATGTGTGTGGACGAGATTTAGCCTAGGCCCCTCCCCCCGCTTTGCACAAGGAAGCGTGGACGCGCGCACGCGGGTCCGACATGCGCAAAACTGCACCGCTTACTTCCACACCTAAACCTACTTCTGTCTCCTGCAGATTGTCAGTCACTGTCCTCACTGATGGAAGTGTGACCTTTGAACCTGAATCGACTCGGCAGGATACTGCTGGACTTGAATGAACCCGACTGGAACTGACAGCCAAAGATTTTGGGGCCATTGCTTGGATTTGGGTCATTCCAAAATATTGCTGGAAAAAAAAGAGTTATTGATGGCATAGTGAAGTTTGAGCTTTCAATAAGCATAGTCTCTGTGCTGGTTTGACATGTTGCGCTTACACTGCAAAAACATGGAATTTTCTAGAAATAAGTGTCAGTATCTTGTAGTCTCGCTGGGCCAGCCTCCCCTCCCTACCGTGAGAGGAGTCTGGCGCCGCGCAAACAGGCAACTGGGATAAGCCCTCCCCTGCTCTACAGCTGCTCTCCCATTGGAGCGACTGTTTCAGTTGCTGCCGGATGTCCGCTCCCGGCTTATTACAAGCTCTGTCATTGGCTCCGACCATGTCAATCAGAGCGGCTTCCGCTCCCGCCTCCCTGTGTGTCGCTGTAAATAGTGCCCTGCCGCCTCAGTGAAAACAACAACGCTAACTAGCTAGCAAGCTAACGGCAGAAACCTACACGCTAGCTCATTGCTACACGCTGAAAACGGCAAATTGGATTGTTGGAAACTATTTTCCAAGGGCACTGCCGCTAAAGCGCCGCCCATCGCAATCCCACTATGGAGACCTGCGGCGCCAGACTCTTCTCACGGTAGGGAGGGGAGGCTGGCCAGCGAGACTAGTATCTTGAAACCAGGCAGATCCCCGCTCTACTATCAAGAAAATTACACGTTTGGATTCTTCGAAATTCTTGAAAAAAGTAAACTTGCATTGGAACCCAGTGACATTATCAAACCCCATTAACAGTTTATGTTTCACTGATTTGAAGAAAATTACAACGTTAGGACTCATTACTTGGAAAATGATTAAAGATGGAGATTTTCTCCCCCTACTGTATTCCGGCACAACCTCCTGTCAAATCTTCCCCAGTCTTGGCGTCTGGCTGTAACAGATGATTGCCCCCGTCAACCTCACCAGACCGGAGCAGCTGCTGGAGGATGGCGAAGAAGATTTGTGGGGAGAAGACGGGCCCAGGGCTGGAAAGAGAGATGAGTGGTGAGGAGCGAGGGATGGAGAGAATAATGGATACGGCCGTCAATAAAGGAATTAATGCTGGACAGTGGAGGAGCAATGAGAGGGAGGAGAGAGACTCATCAGTCATCAGAGAGGAGACAGAGAGAGGAGACAGAGGAGACGGGGCAAAGGTGTGCGGACTGAACGCATATGGACGGGAGATGAGGAAACCAGCATAAAACATTTGTATTGTATGTTTCTGCAATCCAGGGATATGTAGAATATCAATGTTTCTAAACCAAACATAATTTGCATATCACGTTTCTAGAACGTGTAAGATAGATATGGAGGGCCCTATCGTTGTACAAGCGCTATCGTTTGCGCAGTATAGTTTGCGCACCTCTTATGCCATCTTCCCTGCGTCTTATGCTATCGTCTGCCTCCACCATCCAGTTTTGCGCTGGAATCTAAGCGCAGACACAGGTGTAGGCGTGGCCCAGGCATTGTCCGTGCAAAATACTGGCTCTTATGCTATCGTCTGCCTCCCGCAAGTGTCATTTTTGCACTCTGGCACAGATACCATCGCCAGGTTCCGAGCGTAAACACAGGTTTGGGCGTCGCCCCTGCCAAACCAGGCGTGTCCGCGCAAAATGCTGGCCGCAAAGTCCTTGCGTGCACGCAATTTTAAGAGCACCTTAAAACCCCACTGCGCCTGAGCGCACCAGTATTCTGCGCACAGTGCAGGAAATCCTGGCTTGGATACATTACGCACGGCGTGGATGTCCCTCTCTCTCCAAAACCTCGCGCGCGCACACTCTCCCCCCTCTTCAGAATGCCATGTTGATTTTCAGCTATACATTGCAGAAAAAACACACCTTGATTTGAAAATGAGAATTAATTTGTCATGGTTTTATTAGGCAACATAATTCCCAACCATACAGGTCTGTGGTGTTAGGTGTATAACAGTAGATTACTTTTGAGAAAGTTGTGCCGGCCAGTATACCCTCTTTCCCTGCAATTGCCCGCATGCAAGACCACGCTTCTCCACAGCGTGGCTGGATGGTGAAATACAGATGCTTTATTCCAAACGTACGTTGAGATTGTACGTATCCCTGGTGGCAGACACGTGACATGACACGTATCCCTGGTGGCAGACAGGTGACATGACACGTATCCCTGGTGGCAGACACGTGACATGACACGTATCCCTGGTGGCAGACACGTGGCATGACGAGAGGGGAATGGAAATATGGCAGCTCCGAAAATGGAAAAGCGGGGAAGCGGAGAGGAGAGATTGAACACACGAGGGAAGAGGCTGGGAACGAGAGAGCAGCTTGTGAACGAGGGAGAGAAAAGAAGGAAAATTAGATGGGGGGGGGGGGGGGGGGGTGCAGAAAACAATGGGAGGAGAAAGGAGAAGATGAGAGGAGGAAGAGAAGGAAGAGGGGATGCCAGCCAACACCTGCGGAATAAGAAAAGAATTGAATCTGGAAGGAAATGATTATAAGGAAGAGAAGAAGCAGTGGTTATAGGCTACAGTAGAGAAGAAGCAGTGGTTATAGGCTCCAGTAGATACAGTAGAGCTACAGTAGAGCTACAGTAGATACAGTAGAGCTACAGTAGAGCGTGGCAAGATGATAAATTGAGAGAGAGTCGCTGTGAATAAGGAGGGAAAAAAGCATGAGGGAATGAAAATACAGCCAAAAGGCATATGTACGTATTGAAAGATTGTTGACAGTGCGGACAGGAGACAGAGAGACAGAAAAAGTTGATAGAAGAGGAGAGATAATCTTATAATAATAATGCAAAGTGTCTGTCTGTCTGTCTGTGAGTGAGCAGAATTGTGTTCGGCCACAGCTATGCCGTTTTGCGTGCGATCGAGCTGAATCTTTCAGGAAGTGTAAAGAGCTAAAAGCTCAAAACTGGTCATTTTCAGCGTGTAGCAACGAGCTTTGTTGTTGTTTCACGGCCGCGGAGGCATTTGAGATCGACAGATTCGGCACGCAGGGAGCAGAAGGGAAATCCATAAATGGTCGCAGCAGCCGGTCGGTCAGAGCCGGTCAGAGCCAATGGCACAGCTTGCAGGGAGCAGAAAGGGATTTTCTTCCGCCGCCGACTGAAATGGTCGGCACCAATGGCAGAGCTTAGACCCGGAGCCTGCTTCCAGGCAGTCAGACTATACCCTAATAGGTGACCTAACGGAGCCGGATTTTTTAATTAGGTAATCGGGGCCAATTCATTTATCTAAGATGATTGCCCTAATAACATAATGATGTGATGTGACACAAGCAATGATGACATCATCTGGTGACATTACTCACATGATGACAGCATCACTGAGTGGTCGATTGACGTCACTGGTGAATCACTAATTCTATAGATAAGTGATATCATCAGTGATTTATGATTAATTTGAATGTGCCTTGGAGGCTTTGGAGACAGACCACTGTGTTCCAGACTTGGCGCTCCCACGGGTCCACTAGTAGACTTGAAGACTTGAGACTTGACTTGGGTTCTGCATGGTGACTTGGGACTTAACTTTGACTTATACTACAAAGGTGTTATAAAGTCTTGAATTGAGATCTTGTATTTTGTAAATGACTCAGATGTAAAGTGATGAGATATTGAATTGATACTGGACTCCCACGTCTTGAGACTCGGGAGTCGACAGTTGACTCACATCTCTGCTGGAGAGGAAAGGGGGGGCAGATCACAATAAGGGAAGAGGAGAATAGCATTGAGGGAAT
>NC_139628.1:29377048-29394548 GCF_964638095.1 Poromitra crassiceps
GCTCATAGGAGCTGGGGTTCGTAGGCAGTGGGCCCTACTAAAAAGAATCCAAGCCAACCCAACGCGTGTCGGCAATCTGCCTTCATCAGGGGTGAAACAGACAAGCGCACACAGGTGCCACTTATATGTGATCAGGGGCTGTGGCCTATAGCAGAGCCATATAGATCGAAGAATTCCGACATCTCCATTCACTCTAATGGACCAGTTTTTTACTCTCAAGAGTTCCAGGAAGTAAGGTCCTGGATTAAGCAGCAAAATAGACAGTTTGTGTTGTACTCTGAAAGGGTTTTTCTCCCCTTGAATCAAATTGTACATGATCAGCTTTATTTTAGCATGCAAAAGTAGCGCGAGACCCATTCCTGACTGTTCATTGGCTAATGAGTCTCGCATTTTGGTCCTCCGCTGACACCACTCTCTCTCTAGAGGACACTAGCCTATAGGCCAATCAGCCGACCAATCAGTGGAATGCATCCATACAAGTACAAAAAAGAGACAACAGCAGAATATCGGATACAAACAAGCAATACATGAACATGTATGCTCTATAACCCATCATGTAATCCATACACAATATGCGTGCTGAGTGTCGAGTGCTGCGTCGGGTGACAAAATATAGACCCGATTCTGTTTGAGGTCTGTCACTCCTTTTTAACAACTGTTTCCTATCCAAAGATTGTGCTTTATGGAGGTGTTTTGGAAGAAGAGCCAATCTCTTTGTTTAAATCTCTCCTGCATTTCTCCAGCTTGATCAATAAAGTCGGCCTCTTTGGTCACAGATACGCCGCAGTCTCTGAAATCGCCCGAATGGAATGTTGTTAATTAAGCTGGCAGGGTGGAAACTGTCAGCTCTTAGAATCGTGTCTGTGCTTTTTCTGAATGGATCGTGTGGAGTTGGCCCTGATGATTCTTCATGATTTAGAGATCCAAGAAATGCATTTCTCTTTGACTGTATTCTATGCTCAGCTTACGGACTAATGGAACGACTGAGATCATTGTGCTTTTATGTCTCTTTCACGTTCACATTCCTGTCTTTGATGTGAATTCTTTAGACATTCCCGTCTCATCTCGGGATCAATGTTGTGGAATATTCTGTGCTCACATATTGGATGTGTCTATTTCTGATGAGGCTTCTGTATGTGTTCATATCACCATGTGACAAGAGAACTTGTAGTTTCAGACGAGGAGAGAAAGAGACAGAGGTCAATTCACATAGACAAATAGATAGATAAATAGATAGATGATAGATAGATAGATAGACAGATAGATAGATTATAGATAGATAGATAGATAGATAGATAGATGATAGATAGACAGATAGATAGACAGATAGATAGATGATAGATGAAAGATAGATAGATGATATAGATAGATAGATAGATAGATAGATAGATAGATGATAGATATATTATAGATAGATAGACAGATAGATAGATGCTAGATAGATGCATAGATTGACAGATAGATAGATGATAGATAGATAGACAGATAGGTAGATAGATAGATGGATGATAGATAGATGTAAATGAGGGATAAATGGTGAATGTGCTATCCAGAGTGTGAGTGGAGTGGGTTTCCTACAGAGAGACACAGACAGACAGACAGACAGACAGACAGACAGAGACATACACACAACCCCACACACACACACAGATATGAGAGGGTCTGCTCTGTGTGCGTGTGTGTGAGTGAGAGAGACATACATGTCTCCCATAGAGACACTGCGTAACGCGTCATCATTCAGAAGCCACGCCCAAGACGGGGGAAAACAGAAAGCCCCCCTCCAATCCTGGCGTTCTCCTATGTCACGTGCATGGTTGCGTGTTGCACCAAAATATCATATATACGGAAGCTGAACACTCCAACTTACTTCTTGACAGCTAGATCCACATTTTCTTCTCGCCAATTCTCAATGGCTTCCTTGTTTTGCTCAGGAGTACAAAAAAACTTTAACTAGCGATTTTTTACATTTGTTGTCTGCGCAGCCCCACCACACAACAGCTTTTAGCTATGTTTAATTCAAGGAAGATGACGGTGGTGTGTGGAAATGAACGGAGCTTTTCCCCCCCGTGATGGGCGTGGCCTATTTCATGCAGTGTCTCTATTGAGTGTGTGTAAAACATCTGTGCAGGAAGATATCTAGTTTGTTGTATGAACCCAGGTTCTCATTTACTGATCGAGACACTGCAACTTCCAGTCACGACCTGTATCTGTGTCTGGCTTTATTTGCCACTGCCACACCCCCTTAGGAGACTATAGCAGCATGTCCCGAGTCTATTGGAGTCAATGGGAGGAGTGAACGTGATCACAGATTATGACAGATTATTTTGCGCCCATAGTCATCAAAGTAAATATTGGGCCCATTTTCCACAAGTCACATATCTTCTGGACATTCTGACACTAAAATGTCATTTTTCAGACAGACAGATCACGAGGAAATGTACTTTGTGCAAGACCTGACACTGTCGACTCTCAGCAACACACTCTCGCAAGATTTGACAGCAGGATCTCACGTTAGCAGGGAGCAATTAGCTAAAGCTACATGTGAAGTTTGTTGATGTAGCAGCTAAATGTGTGGTGGAAGAAATAATCATTTTTCAGCGAATATCTGAGCAAACACGGGGCAGCTTTGTGTTGCGTGTGGCGTTCAGGACCTCACGATCTCTAGTTCGGTCAGCACACTTCAAGGGGAGAGGTGACCACGCCCATTTAGGAGACCGGAAGAGTACCATTTAAAAAAATCTCGTAACTCTCTCTCGTAACGGGACAAGCCCGCCTTTTATTGTCACACGAACACCACAACACATGCATGCGGCCACAACACACATGCTGACGGTGGCCGGTGAAAAGTGTCCTCTGCATTTAACCCATCCAGGCATGTCCTTTCCTCCGGGGGGCAGGCCAGGAGCAGTGGTCGCTTTCTCGTACAGCGCCCGGGGACCGACTTCGGATGTGGTCGTCACTGGTCGGATGACGATGACGATCTGATCTTCTGCATGTTTTTAGTGGGGGGGTTATATACGGAGGAACCCCCTGGGGGAGCACGGGGAGAACATGCAAACTCCACACAGAGAGAAAGGCCCGTACGACGAGATAGGCACTGAAGATATGGGGGGGAACACAACCACAGCGCCCACAGTGTCCCAGGCGAGAATCGAACTCAGGACCTTCTGACTGTGAGGCGACAGCGCTACAGACTGCGCCACCGTACCCCATTTCTTACTATTGGCGCGGCCTGCAGTGCAGCATCTCTAAATGATCCTTACCGCCTTATGCCTTACCGTACAGCAGACCTGGGCATCATGTGGCCCGGGGACCAGACCACACCATTTTACTTATCAGGCTAAAACAACCTAATCACCTAAATTGGTTGTTTCAAGTGATTTTCAAAATAATAAATTCTGAAGAATAAGTGCACAGCATTCTTTCTATGATTTAATGTAGTGATAACAATTAAATGGAGTTATGGCATGACCATTATGTTTTTGGCCCCCAGCAACAATCTGGGTTTATCATGTGGCCCCCAAAGAAAGATTATTGCCCACCCCTGTCGTACAGGAATCCTGGCTATTGAAGTTCACTTTTGTCACAACGGGAGGAGCTCTATTCTGAAACCTTTTATAGTCTTTGGGCAAAAAAAAAAAAAAAAAAAGAGAGAGAAAGAGAAGAAAATAATTATCTGAAGTTCATAATAACTTTCTGGCAAATTCTCTGAAAGTGTTTCATTTTCCTGCTATTCATCTTTGTTTTCAATTTGGAGGAGCTGTCAATCATTTTTCAATCGCTGGATATCTCATTTTGGAATGAAACTTACTGCAACAGTGATCAAGGATAGCGTGAAGAGCTGAGTGTGTGTGTGTGTGTGTGTGTGTGTGTGTGTGTGTGTGTGTGTGGGGAGACACACTTGATGTTTGATATTCTTCATGGGTAAGCCCCTCAAAGAGAGCTACTTTGAACATGCACATACAGACACACACATACACGCAGGCACACACACAGACACACACACACACACACACACACACACACACACCCTTGGCCGCAGATGCAACGAAGCAGAATTTATGCTATTGATCTTTCGGTGCAAATGGGACTGCATCTGTCTCCCACACAGGCGTGCGTGCATGCACACACACACACACACACACACACACACACACACACACACACACAAAAGGCTATCTCTTCTGAAATATATTGAGCACGTTCACCTGTCGACTTGCCGTGCACAGCCTCCTCAGAAAACGCACACTTACACACAAACCTCTCCAACCCGTCAAATACTGACGTTTGGCTGGAACCCTTGACATCACTTACCGAAAGAGAAAGGTCACCCCCCCCCCTGTCAGAAATCAATGGTGCGGGCGAGGTGATGGCTATAGAGACACTGCATGAAATAGGCCACGCCCATCACGGGGGGAAAGCTCCGTTCATTTCCACACACCAGCGACATTTCCTTGAATGAAACATAGCTAAAAGCTGTTGTGTGGTGGGCTGCGCAGACAACAAATGTAAAAAAACGTCAGTTAAAGTTTTTTTTTCCTCCCGAGGAAAACAAGGAAGCCATTGAGAATTGGCGAGAAGAAAAATGTGGATGTTGGAGTGTTCATCTTCCGTATATACGATCTTTTTGTGCAACACCCGGCCATGCACGCGACATAGGAGAACGCCAGGATTGGACGGGAGTTTGTGTTTTCCCCCGTTTTGGGCGTGGTTTCTGAATGATGACGCTGTCTCTATGGGCATGAGTCGCACAACTAGCAGTCAGTACTCTGTCTCGCAGGGACGCTGGAACTCCTTTTAAGTAGGCGGTTGCTGCAAGGAAGAAACTCCCGATGGCGCCCGAAAGGGCATCCAAATGTTTTTTGGACATTTGGATGTTTTTTAGGCATATTTAGAGAAATATCTCATTTTAAATTAACATTAGGATTATTTGTGATATCATTATTCAGTATTTTCTCACTCACTTTCATGTCACCACCTGCTCTCCCTTTTGATCGTTTTACACTACAACAGACAGCAACACAGGCAGAAACACTGAACTTATTATTATTTTTATATTTTATTATCTATCTATTATAAATCAAACATCAAAAATAACATCTCCACCCTCTTTGCTTTGCTCATAGTCGTCAACTAAACCCTAAATATCGCAGCATAAAGCATATAAAACACATTTTAATTGTTTTTTTGTTTTTTTTAATGTTGCAATTCCAATACAAAGCAGCAGAGGGTGCTGCAGCAACCTAAGCACCCCCACTTCCGCGTCGCTGCTGTCTCGTCAAACAGCGACGTTCCGGGCGAGGCAACCGTTGGAGGCCGCTGTAAGTAGGTCAAGAAGGGGTGCGAGTACTGGACCTGTAGCGTTCCCGACTTCCAACTTCCTCGTCATGAGAGAGCTGGTTCCAGCCCCGACATGTCCAGTTTTTAACCCCGTCAGGGACGGCTGGTATAAATAGGCTAGCATGGCTAAGCCCTCCCTACTATCTTTTACCATTTTTATTTTATTTTCTATCATTATTATAATAGATTTTTTTATTGTTAAAAAACCTTAGAACATATGGTTTTATATTTTGGTTGAACCTAGAGCAGCAACAGCACCACCTAGTCACAAGAAAAAGACAGGATAGATGTACATTAATGGGCTTTTCTTTTTACAGCCCAAACAGCATCAGCTTCCAATCATCGTCGTGGTGACAGGTGTCGGACCGCCTCCTTGATCTGCCCGTCTGCGCCTCACTAAACCTTTTTAAAACAATGGTTAAAGGTATACAGGGGGGATGCTGAAAGTAGTCATTGTTTTTCGTCACAGGTTAATTTGCTTTTTACGACACATTGAATGAGTGTATCATGTATAGTAGGGGTTTTCAAAGTCTGAGACTGTGGGCCTCCCCTCACTCAGACAAAACTAGGACGAATGAGGCTAACCTGGATAGAAAAAGGTTAAATAAATAAATAAATAAATAAATAAATAAATAAATATAAATGAAGTGACGGCAAGGGTTTTTGGGCAAACAGGCCCATTTTTGTTGGCTTGGAAGTGAGAATGTGTTGACCTGTCTCAAGTCAAAGTGTTCAATTTGATGGTGAGAAGAAGCCTGTGAAGCGTGAATCTACTGCTCGTCCTGCTGGCAGGCGTGCATCTTCACTTGTGCACCGAACAGGACACCTAACGGGATGAACAGAGGCCGCTTTCCTCAGATGACTTCCTCCAGAGTGGCTAGATCCTGAGATAAGGTATCAGGGCAGAAGAGAGAAACTTCATGAATCAGTGTGGTCATCTTCAAGTTCATTAATTTTTTTCATGTTGAAAGAAATAAGGGCGAGAATGCAGCTTTAAGACACTTCCACATTGGCTTCACGAACAGAGTTAAAAGCTCCCCCCTAGATGTGTCCTCACGCGAGTGTGTGTGTGTGTGATGTGCGTGCGTGCATGCAAGGGAATTTTTAATGCTACAGGCATAGGACCTTTTCAGGGGGGCCATTTTGTGTCGAAAAGGCAGGATAAACACAGGTGCAAGCAAAACAGTAATGAGGGTTTCCATCTTCCATGATTGTAAGTTGACCCGTCAAAAGGGTCTATTACACCCGGTTGCAACAGCATGTTTGACGCATGTGTATAGGATAGGGTTACTTGTGCGGCAGTATAAAGTACCAACATAGTGCTCATTTACTGTATGACTCTGGCGCCCAAAAAATAAATAAAAAAATACAGTGAGTGAAGTTTTTATTTTCAGCCTTTACCAACCTAACCTTGGCAGCGGCATTCACGAGATCACCATCACACGAGAGATCTGCCGGGTAATGTACCGGTAATAATAACTACCCAAATTGAATTAAATGTTTGTTTAAATGGATCATGTAATTAAAAACCTGCCATTGTAATTAACATGTCAATTTCACTTAGCCACTAGTGAAAGTTGAACTTGAAGGCTCTCTTATGGACACCCAGTAGACTCCAGCCCTTTAAAATGGAGATATTGTCATTTCTGATGACTGACATTATCCTGTCTCAAATAGCCCGTAGATTTGATACCTTTCTCGTCGGCAAGTGACGACAAGGAGGAGCGAACGTCAGTATTTGACGGGATGGGAGAGAGAAGGCGTTGATGCAGTGGAGAAACCAAACATCTGTTATATGCATGCTACATAGAGAACAGCAACCACTTGACTTCATATGAGTTTATAACTGTGATGATGTTTATGTATTATGTGCTGCACATCAGCATGCAAACCATGTACTTACTGCATGCCAACTTCTTTACTTATTCATTCAAACGGTGACTTTATCTTTTGCTTCACGACTTTACAGGAAAAAACGCAAAGGAGCACACACACACACGCACACACACACACGTGCGAGAAGATGGCATGTTTGTGGTACGATGCAAATTTTAATATAATTATCGGAGGGAAGTTAACACATGGCTGGAGGTGGGGAATGAGTCACCCATTGCTAAGTATTGTGTTGCTATTAGCCTCCTGACCCGGTGGGTTTGCTGAGGGAATTCTCTCTCTCTCACACACACACACACGCGCACACACACACACACACACACGCGCGCGCGCGTGCACGCGCACACACAGAAACAGCAACATTCTTTCTCACACACACAAACCCTTGCACATTATGTTTCTCTTTCCTTTTACACACAAACTTTGTTAATTCTCTTGCACACACACATCCAGCTTTCACTCTCTCTCTACAGTACATTAACATACACCACCACATTTGTGTGATTTATTTACATATTCATATATTTAAAACATGTTTGTTTTGACCTCAAGGCTTGATTGTAGCCATTTCCATTAGGAGAGACATGCTGCTTCGTACATATCCTCTGCAAGCGCCCCCCCCCCCCCCCCCCCCCCCCCCACACACACACATACACGAAGAGTCCCTAACACACACACATACACACACACACACACACACACACACACACACACTAAATGATATGCGTCGGTGTATGACGTCTACAGAATCTAATGAAGGAAATTGGTGAAGTGAGCACAAGATTGCATAAAGTATAATTAGTAAAATTATGTTTTCCTAAAAGTGCCACGGGTCAAAATGTAACATGTCTGGGGGAGTCTGGGTAGCGTAGAGGTAAAAGCACTCGCCCACCATCACGGAGACCCGGGTTCAATTCCCGGCCTCATGTACTTCCAACTTTGTCAGATGCTCCTATACAGACAATGGGTCTGCGGGCGGGAAGCTGGTGGGGCATGAGTCCTGGACGCTGCACTAGCGCCTCCTCTGGTCAGTTGGGGCACTTGTTTAGGGGGGAGGTGAACTGGGGGGAATAGCGTGATCCTCCTATGCTACGTCCTGCCGGCGAAACTCCTCGCTGGTTTGCACGATGACACTTTTCTCAAGTCGACCTTCCTACCAATAAAGTCGGGTCTATGTCTAGTCGTCACGTGGTGCAGTGCCGGTAAAAAGTTGTCTCGGTCACTGAGTTGATGACAGTAGTCCGCGACGCGGGAGGAATGTCCACACGCAACCATAATGGCTTGGGAAAAGTAATATGAACAGAGACTGACGGCTAACAGTTGGATGTCCGGGCTGCACACACATTGTTTGACTCTAGGCCTAATGTGTCCAGGGTTTTATTTATTTATTTGTCGTGCAACATTAATGAACATTTGCATGTAAATGTGCCGGATTGTAGCCTTAGCTAAATTTCCATCCGTAGTCCCTCCAACAGGTTGATGTAAAGTGCATTGAGTTAAAAAGGTAGTACATATATAGGACAACTGACAGGGATACAATATGAGTAACACATACATATACAAATGACAACTGACAGGGATACAATATGAGTAACACATACATATACATATGGATAATGTATAATGTATATATAAAGGAGACATAAACATTCAAGGACATACAAAGAAACAAAAACAGAGAAAAAAGGTGTTGAAAGTGGTCACAGTTCTGGTTGGTTCTGAGCCATGACTTTAACAGTCCCTTAAGTGGACGTTGCCACACTCTCTGACTGACAGTGGTAAGCTGTTCCACAGTTTTCTAAAACAGGCACAAACAGCAGTTTAAAACAGCCACAAACAGCAGTTTAAAACAGCCACAGACAGCAGTTTAAAGTGCACAGCGGTGCAAAGTGCGAGTGAAGCCTAAAGTGAGGCTAAGTAATCGCCCTGACCCTCAGCACAACACATTTCAAGAGGATGCTACAATGTATCATTGTATAATAAAAATGCAATAAACCCATAAAAGCAGCAGACATTTCTGCAGGTTAGATACATCCAGTACCTCTATAAGGTAGGTTGTATAACAAAAACTGGATGACAAGACTGAACAGCGAGTCCCAAGTCAACTGAACAGCAGCAACAGTAAAGTGCGTTATATTCTCGCCTCTGCGGCATTTCTAGCTCTAACGGAGGCAGGCACAAAGGAGTTTTTATACCTGCTTTTCTTAGCCAGAGGGGCACGAAGGTGAAGGCCGGATGGAAGCAGTTGGTATTCAGAGCTCAGAGGGTGCAGGGCATCGTCTGAGCGGATGGACTGTAGGCCTAATGTGTCCAGGGTTGATGAGATGATGAGATGAGATATACTTTATTGTCCCGAGGGAAATTTGTCTTGGGCAAAGTGCAATAGTTCACATAAGTGTTTTAAAACAGATACAGACGACACATATTAGCAGCGTTTGTACATTCAATTGAAGCAACAGTCACTCACACTGTAGGTATAGCTGACCTAGAGTCAGCTTAACCATAGTAGGGAGCAAATTCAATAAATTAGAAAATAAATACAAGTAGAAACATATTCATCATGAGTACTAATCACAGGTCACACCAAGTAACAGTACAAAAGTACATCATGGACCGGAATAAAGTGCACAATCACCAGTATGGTAATAAAAGTATCACAATTAAGAGCAATGCAGATGTACAATAACCATCATAAAAGTCTAACTCCACTAAGTGCTATGAACAATGTGATGGTTGTTCAGTAGACCTATAGAAGTGGGAAGAAAAGAAAACTTAAACCTGTTGCTCTTGCAACGAATCGCCCTGTAGCGTCTGCCTGAAGGTAGCAGCTCGTACTCTGAAGTCAGAATGTGTGAAGGATCAGACAGCACCCTATTTGCCAGGCTGAGCACTGCTTTCTCAAAAATTACCTGAAGAGAAGGTGAGTCTTTTCTACCAATTACCTTCATGGCAGTTTTTTCCATTTTTACTATTTTGGATTTGAGCTGGACAGAGAGTGTCCCGAACCAGGCAGCCATGCCATATCTGATAATGCTACCTAGCACTGCATCATAGAAAGTGGATATGACTTTCTTGCTCACACCAAAGAGCCTGAGTCTGCGCAGAAAGTGCAAACGTTGTGCCAATTTGGCACATAGGTGATCCACATGGACATTCCATTTCAGCTGATTGTCCATCTGGATACCTAAGTATTTGTATGATACCACCTGCTCAATTTGTGTTCCACCTTGACTGTAGGCTTAATGTGTCCAGGGTTGACTGTAGGCTTAATGTGTCCAGGGTTGACTGTAGGCCTAATGTGTCCAGGGTTGACTGTAGGCCTAATGTGTCCAGGGTTGACTGTAGGCTTAATGTGTCCAGGGTTGACTGTAGGCCTAATGTGTCCAGGGTTGACTGTAGGCCTAATGTGTCCAGGGTTGACTGTAGGCCTAATGTGCCCAGGGTTGACTGTAGGCCTAATGTGTCCAGGGTTGACTGTAGGCTTAATGTGTCCAGGGTTGACTCTAGGCCTAATGTGCCCAGGGTTGACTGTAGGCCTAATGTGTCCAGGGTTGACTGTAGGCTTAATGTGACCAGGGTTGACTCTAGGCCTAATGTGTCCAGGGTTGACTGTAGGCCTAATGTGTTCAGGGTTGACTGTAGGCCTAATGTGTCCAGGGTTGACTGTAGGCTTAATGTGTCCAGGGTTGACTGTAGGCTTAATGTGTCCAGGGTTGACTGTAGGCCTAATGTGTCCAGGGTTGACTGTAGGCTTAATGTGCCCAGGGTTGACTGTAGGCCTAATGTGTCCAGGGTTGACTGTAGGCTTAAGGCTGGTTTCACACTGGCGACCCAAGCCTTGCCTATGCCTTGCCTTTACCCACGCTTTTTAATAGGCGTCCGTTTTAGTCAATGAGGCTCTGTACACCGGACGCCTGAGCGTGAACCCTGCGTGTACCCACGCCTTGCCTGTGCCTTGCCGATTTTATCGAATAGGCGAGAGTTCTATTTTCACGCCGACAAGGCGCGTGCAGGCAGGCTTTTCTGTCAAGCCATGAAAGAAAAACGCGACAATATCCGTGGGAACTGGCAAAGTCAACTGAATTTCAAAATAAAATGGAGTTTCTACAACAGTATTGAGCAGAGAGAGAGAGCGAGAGAGAGATTGATGGGTGGCTATCACGTGGGGCTTTCTCCCTGTCGGCAAACAAATCTTCATGAGAGAGAATAGCGACCGAAGAAGCAAGATGGACAATGTTGTTGTGCCAGCACATATTCTTGCAAGATCACCTCTCTAAAATGTCCGACTATAGTGTATAGTCAGACCTGGTTATACATATCCAGCATCAATAGAACATTAAATATATCAGATTTATTTTACCTAGAGGCTACCCATGACAATTCTGGACAACACGTGAAAAAATACAGTCGGGAGAGAGGAGAGGCGCTTGTGACTCGGCTCCAGGTTCGGCGTGCAAAAGGCGTGCGGTGTGATCGCAAAAGCGTGTAACAGGTTCACGCCCAGCTCGGCGTAGGCGTGGGTTGAGGCAAGGCAAGGCTTGGGTCGTCGGTGTGAAACCAGCCTTAATGTGTCCAGGGTTGACTGTAGGCCTATTGGGCCCTATTCTCCCACAAGCCTTCGGCGCTAAAACGGGCCTTAAACGCAAAAAAACATGCCTTGCGCCTGTTTTGGGACGATATCAATATGGCTTTAGGCTGCCAAATGCGCTTTAGGCCGAATGGGCGTGGCGCAGTCCCAGAATGGGCCAAAGTGGGCGTGTCGGCGCTAACTACCGGCGTAGTGCTATCTTCGCACCTGGCCTACATTTAGCGCTTTGCGCCTTTGAAAACCAGGCCTATTCAGTGCGCCAGTGCACTTGTGCCTCTCCCCTGTCACCCTTCTCTGTCTCTCTCTGAAACCAGGCCTATTCAGTGCGCCAGTGCTCTTCTGCCTCTGAGTCACCCTTCTCTCTCTCTCTCTGACTCCCTCGCTCAAACAGACACAACACATAGCAGCACCCAGCTTCCCATAGGAAATAGCAGTTGTAAGTTTACTGCCTGTGAATGTCCACTCCCAGCATGCAATTGGGTCCTCCATTTCGCTACTAAATAGCAACCAAATGAGCCGAAATAGATATAAAAGGTAGATCTAAAATAATGTGTAATGGTAAGACAACCTGCAATTGTCGAACATTTCAATATTGGACCAAATAAAACATCGAAATGAAACACCACCCTATGTGAAACATATATGTCCTCTTGAGCCTATATATACCCCTTGTGGGTTTAACGTGATTTAGATAAGTGACAGCGGAACGCGCTTCTGTGATGTGCTATACTGTGATGTCCGCTCCAATAACTTGGCCCTACTTGACATTTAGTTTTACAATAAAAACACATTTATGCAATGACTTTACATAATGTAGGGTATATTTATGTGCATCGATCATTCTACCTGCAGCAGGGGAGAGAAAACGATATCTTTCTGGACAAACTTTCACCAATCTAATAGGCTATATTTTTCTAGCTGATGCATTTAGTACATTATTTTCACTTTGATCTTGCTATAGTGTAGCGTATTTACATGCTTGCAGTATTGAAACTGCAGTTAGATTGGTTTGAGAAGCATAATAATATGGAATAATAGCCTATAATGCAGTCAGACAGACAGACTGGATGAAGGGAGGGGGGGGGGAGAGCGTTTGGCTTTCGTCTGGTTTTGCGGGATCACTGGAATTGGAGCTAAAAAGGCAAGCGTGCGATTCGTTTATTGCAGTTATCCAATGAGCATGACGGTGCATAATTTTACGCTTAAAAGGCGTGGTTGTAATGGTTGAGGCTGCGTCTAGCGCCAGCACGACGATATCAAGTGCGCTGGTCCACGCCCACTGATTTGAGCTGCGCCAGGCGTTCGGCCTAGAAACAGCGCCGATGCAACGATAGGGACCAATGTGTCCAGGGTTGACTGTAGGCCTAATGTGTCCAGGGTTGACTGTAGGCCTAATGTGTCCAGGGTTGACTGTAGGCTTAATGTGTCCAGGGTTGACTGTAGGCCTAATGTGTCCAGGGTTGACTGTAGGCCTAATGTGTCCAGGGTTGACTGTAGGCTTAATGGCCCCTATCGTTGCATCGGCGCAGTTTCTAGGCCGAGCGGCAGGCGCAGATCAAAGCAGTGGGCGTGGAAAGGCGCACTTGATATCGTCGTGCTGGCGCTAGATGCAGCCCAAAGCATTACAACCACGCCTTTTAGGCGTAAAATTATGCACCGTCATGCTCATTGGATAAGTGCAATAAACGAATCGCACGCTTGCCTTTTTAGCTCCAATTCCAGTGATCCCGCAAAACCAGACGAAAGCCAAACGCTCTGCCCCCCCCCCCCCTCCCTTCATCCAGCCTGTCTGTCTGCATTATAGGCTATTATTCCATATTATTATGCTTCTCAAACCAATCTAACTGCAGTTTCAATACTGCAAGCATGTAAATACGCTACACTATAGCAAGATCAAAGTGAAAATAATGTTCTATGCATCAGCTAGAAAAATATAGCCTATTAGATTGGTGAAAGTTTGTCCAGAAAGATATCATTTTCTCTCGCCTGCTGCAGGAAGGATGATGCACATAAATATACCCTACATTATGTCAAGTCATTGCATAAATGTGTTTTTATTGTAAAACTAAATGTGAAATAGGGCCAAGTTATTGGAGGGACATCACAGTATAGCAGATGCCATTAGAAGCGCGTTCCGAAGCGCGTTCCGCTGTTACTTCTCTAAATCACGTTAACTCGACAAGGGGTATATATAGGCCCAGGAGGACATATATGTTTCACTTAGGGTGGTGTTTTAATTTCGATGATTTATTTGGTCCAATATTGAAATGTTCTACAATTGCAGGCTGTGTTACCATTACACATTATTTTAGATCGACCTTTTATATCTATTTCGCCTCATTTGGTTGCTATTTAGTAGCGAAATTTAGTACCCAATTGCATGCTGGGGCATTCACAGGCAGTCAGAGAGAGACAGTCGGCACTTATTTGACTTTATTATTGTCTTGTTGGTTGTGAGTATATGTTTTATGTTTTCTCCCTCCCTCTCATACTTTCATAATATATGATTATTTGATTATGGTTGTAATTCCTGAGGTGGTACTTGGTGTCAAAAGAGGCACTGTTTTATTGTGATTATCCTTTGTCTTTACTGTGGACTTTAAAATGCTTTATGTCTTGAGCACTGGCCCAAATGAATTTAATGCGGGATCATAAAGTTGATGTGAATCTGAATCTGAGGACAAGTTAAACGCTGAGGCACTTTGACGAAATAATGAAATAAATAAATAATTGACACGTACCTGTACGCTATAAAAGAATGATGCGTCAGGACAAATGCGGGATGACAAAGATGTTCTATGCAGTGAGAGAGACAGAAGCACACCTCTGCAGGCTGTGACAGCTGCTGCTGTCATAATTAAAGTCTAGCGGTGACACAGAAACACCCACAGCACCCTGAGTTAGTCAGCCGCCTCCACTAGCAACTAAAGGTTAGAGAGAAGTCATCCCCGCAACTAACTTCAGTGTTGGTATACGGTGTAGCACAGGTCTGAAAAGTGAAGCGTTTTAGAGATTTCTTTGTTTGTGACTGTTTTTATTCAATCAGTATACAATATGGATCTATCATAGCTGGTAAGGTTTGCAAAAATAAATAAATAAATACACACACACAACATTTTAACAAGTCCTTTATTGAGCCCTAAAATGATAATTTTCTTATAACCGACAAAATCTGCCAGTGCGGGTTTGATCATTTCACTTGTTTCCAATGCGAGTCAACTTGTTTCAAGAAGTTTTCAAGAATTCAGTGGAATCAAGTCTCATTTTATTGATAGTATATTTTATTGATAGTATATTTTAATATTGATAGTATATTTTATTGATAGTATATTTTATTGATAGTATATAGTGCAGTGATCTGCCTTACTCTGACTCGTCTCAAAAGACAGACACTCATGTGTAGAAAATCCCTGACACAACACAAGCGAAGCTTCATTCACAGTAAAACAGGCGGAGTTATCTCTCCTCACTGGCTATCTCACCTTCTCTCTTGGCTTAAGGAAATGAGATCTGAAGGCTGCATATAAGACTGAATGAACTGAATTCTTTGCAATCAAACAACTCTGACTATATAGAATCCCAACAAAGCCAGCTAGCGCTGCGGTGACACACAGCATCAACACTAATGTCATGTGCATATTTCACAGTCTTTCACGCTGCCAGCAGCGCCTTCAAAAGAAAAGGAAATCAGCGGCCAGCGGCTACCAGGAGGACGGGAGGCGAGCGCTTTGGAAAGACGTCCTTTAAAGAGAAAATCGCTTTACAATGTAGAGGAATGAAGGAATGTGCGTGAAGTGGAACGCTTTTCCTTTAGGCAATCATAATGCAGAAGATGCAAGAGGGTTCAGGGCAGCTGAACATTTAGAACAAAACAGAGCGGGAATGGAGAAAGTGCTGGTAGAAGGAGAAAAGTTGGCAGTATAGTTGGTATACAGCAGTGGTCCCCAACCACCGGCCCGCGGACCGATACCGGGCCGCAACGCATTTGCTACCGGGCCGCGAGCCCGGTCCAAAAAAAAAAAAACATAGGCTATAATATTATAGGCTGTGTGTGGTAGTTGAAACATAGTTTCAAGTTGACGTTTATTTATGTTTGTAGTTGAAAGAAAAACATAAATACTGTAGGCTACATACAGTACAACAGAAAAGGTTGTTATTTACCCTTTGTCGCCACCTGGTGAGTAAATATGTAACTAAAACCATTAAAATTGACAACCGGTCCACGACTTCCATGTATCTACCGGTCCTTGGCACAAAAAAGGTTGTGAACCCCTGGTATACAGCACACTGGGTGTATGGGACACGTGTTTGAGAGTTGGACATGAGTAGTGTTGGCTGGCAGTGGCAGCTTGCCATTATAATGACAACAAAGTGTCCCCTGCATAGTCAGAGTTTTCACCAAACTGCATTCTAGCCTTTTCAATATACAGTATCTGACTGGTCCGAGGAGGCACTATCTTCTTCCTTCACTCATTCGTCCAGATGCTATCTTAAGGGCTGTTCAGACAGGACGTGTGTATTTGAGAAGCCAGCGCCTTTCTGCAATTCATATGGTAACTAAGGACGCGCTATAGGAGCGCTCCTCTTTCAAGAACCTGGCGTTTAAGCGCTCTTGGCGGCTACTGTTTTTGGGCAGAGAGCTCTGTGGGCGTCTCAAGCTGAAAAAAGTTGAACATTTGGAGGAAAAGCGTGCTGCTCATCAGTCACTCCTCCTAGCCCTTCTCCTGCCAGGGGGATCTTAAAACTCCACTGCTGCCAGAATTGGCAATAATCTGGCTTTCATGTTTCATGTCAGTGCGAACAATCAACCACAACAAACAGACGAAACTAGCTGGCTACGGTCCGTGTGAGTCCTGATAGCAGGCAAAAAAACAAAACAAAAACGCTCCGTGCCTCTGGTCTGTGCGCGTTGGAAGCGCTCTCGACATGATTTCCAAAGCGTTCTGATGTGAAATACACACGTCCTGTGTGAACAGCCACTTAGACAGCACTAGTCCCATCTGGACCAAACTTGGGGAAAATCATGCATCTCATTTAGAGCTGGACGATATGGCTGAAATCAATATCACGATAATCATAGGATCTCTTTCGATATTCATATACTATTTCTGAGTCCCGTTGGAGGAAACACTCACATGGCCATTTAGTCAGGCCTCGCCCACAGAGTTGGCATGCAGCCTCTCCTCCCTCTCCCCAGAGGGCCTTCATGGTCCCCAGGAAGAGTAGGTGTTACCTCGGTAACAACTGATGGGGATCCAAATCAACAATAAAACAATAGTCCACTTCGCCGGCTAATTCCAATTCCGTTCAAGTGTGATCCATCAGTAGATAATGAATGGAGCTCTCCATGGTGCTGAACCTGTGTTCACTGAATTCCCACTAAATGCTTAAACTAGAACTGTGAAAAGTCATAGTCTAAAGAGTTTTATAAGTTGTTTAGTTCAGGGTTTTTTACCTGCAGGTTTTGTTCTGACAACGACTGATATATTTGTGTTCAGGATACCCCAAAAGTCAAACGCAGTCTACGCACGATATTAATCGGACCGATCATGATCACTGACGTGCGTAGCCACCACCCCAGAGGCCCATTCTGAGCCAGCGAAAACCCTGTCATTTTCACAAGTATGGTACAAAATATGGACGTGTCATTCTTAATGCTAATGTTGGTGCAGAAACTAA
>NC_139628.1:29397048-29437048 GCF_964638095.1 Poromitra crassiceps
AGCCTGATAACCTGCACCCCTCCTTCTTCAGTTGAGGGACAGTGAAACTATCTGACACTGTCACTGAGAAGTGAAATGGCGCAGCAAGGAATTGAGATGTTCGGGGAAAAGCTCTGCTGTTCGATCTGTCTGGATCTACTGAAGGATCCGGTGGCTATTCCCTGTGGGCACAACTACTGTATGAGCTGTATTAAAAGCTTCTGGGACAAAGAGGATCAGAAGAAAATCCACAGCTGCCCCCAGTGCAGACAGACCTTCACACCGAGGCCTGTCCTGGTGAAGAACACCATGTTGGCAGAGTTGGTGGAGGACCTGAGGAAGACAGGATTCCAAGCTGCTCCTCCTGATTGCTGCTATGCTGGACCAGGAGATGTGGGCTGTGATTTCTGCACTGGGAGAAAGCTGAAAGCCCTCAAGTCCTGTCTGGTGTGTCTGGCCTCTTACTGTGAGCAGCACCTCCAGCCTCACTATGATGTAGGTCCATTAAAGAAACACAAATTGGTGGAAGCCACCGTGAAGCTTCAGGAGAACATCTGCTCTCGTCACGATGAGGTGATGAAGATGTTCTGCCGTACTGATCAGCAGTGTATCTGTTATCTCTGCTCCGTGGACGAACATAAGGGACACGACACAGTCTCAGCTGCAGCAGAAAGGACCAACAGGCAGAAAGAGCTCGGGGTGAGTCGGCAACAAATCCAGCAAACACTCCAGGGCAGAGAGAAAGACGTGAAGGTGCTACAACAGAACCTGAAGGCTATGAATCTCTCTGCTGATAAAGCAGTGATGGACAGTGAGAAGATCTTCACTGAGCTGGTCCGTCTCATTGAGAAGAGAAGCTCTGAAGTGAAGGAGCAGATCAGATCCCAGCAGAAAGAGGAAGCGAGTCGGGCTGAAGAACTTCAGGAGAAGCTGAAACAGGAGATGGCTGAGCTGAGGAGCAAATACGCTGAGCTGGAGCAGCTCTCACACACAGAGGATCACATCCACTTCCTACACAGTTACCCCTCGCTGTCACGTCTCAGTCAATCTACAGACTCACCCAGGATCGATACCCGTCCTCTGCGCTACTTTGAGGATGTGACTGCAGCTGTGTCAGAGGTCAGAGATAAACTACAGGACATTCTGACAGAGGAACGGACTAAGATCTCACTGACAGTGACTGAAGTGGATGTTTTACTGCCACAACCAGAGCCCAAGACCAGAGCTGACTTCTTACAATATTCACGTCAGATCACACTTCATCCAAACACAGCAAACACAACGCTGTTATTATCTGAGGGGAACAGAAAAGCAACACAAATGAGAGGAAAACAGTTATATTCTAGTCACCCAGACAGATTCACTTCCTACTCTCAGGTCCTGAGTAGAGAGGGTCTGACTGGACGTTGTTACTGGGAGGTGGAGAGGAGCGGGAGGTTTGTTGCAATAGCAGTCTCATATAAAGCTATTAGCAGAACAGATTGTGAAAGTGCATTTGGATGCAATGACAAGTCTTGGTCATTAGAGTGTGGCAGCAGTAGTTATCACTTCAGACATAAGAGTATCATAACTCTCATCTCAGTTCCTGTGTCCTCCAGAGTAGGAGTGTACCTGGATCACAGAGCAGGTATTCTGTCCTTCTACAGCGTCTCTGAAACCATGACTCTCCTCCACAGAGTCCAGACCACATTCACTCAGCCTCTCCATGCTGGACTTTGTCTTAATTATTATGTTGGAGACACTGCTGAGTTGTGTAATCTGAAGTAGACAGAGTTATTAAAGCAGCAATGTGTGGTGTTCCTGCACTGCTCTTACAGGAGATCACCTGTCAATCAAACAATGTGGGCGGGGCTTAGATTTGATGTTGCTGCAGTTTGAGTGTCTCTTCTCTGTCTGTTCAGTCATGGTGGCTATCACTGCTCATGCTAACGGGCTGTGCATCTTCACTGGCCTCACGATTCCATTCGATTACCATTTACCGGTCTTTGATTAGATTCCACGATGCATCATGATCTCAATGCATCTTCAATGTTCTGTATTACTGCACATGGCTACCTTTTCATCAATTATTACAACAAGCAGTGGGATAAATATGAACTCCCCTTTTATTTAGAAAGTGCTTTACAAATCAGAATGTCAAAAATAAATGTTAAACATAAATGTCTTATCATTCAATTCAATTGTAAACTAAAATAAACTAGAAAAGTGCATTCAGTCAGCAGAGTGTCTCCGCCAGGCCCCGCTACGCCTAACCATGGCCAAACTGAACCACTTGCCGATAAGAAGGAAACATTAAACCGCCACATTGTTTAATTGAGTTTGGTGTACAACCAAGAGGAAACAGCACATATTGTGTTTATAGCCTGTCTTACAGTAGCCAAAATAATAAAGATTTAAAAGCTTGTTCAGTTAAGGTTTGAGAAAGGGTTAGAAATAATTTTAAATAAAGCAACAGACTGCAGCCCCACCAAAAATCAATAACTTTATCGTAGGCTATATGATACTATATTTAAATGTCCGTTGATATATCCTGGTTTTCATTTGTGCGAAATGCAATGTAGAACTCTTTGCTTTATTATAGCTGAGTAGTTGTTAATAATTGTATTTTGTTCCCTGCTCTTTGTAGAAAAGTGAACTATGTAATCATTATTATTATAATCAATATGGTGAGGATTTGCTTTCCTCCACAGTGCTGACGTACTGTTTAACAGGTTGATTGTGTGGATGAAGTGAATATTATGTACATGGAAAGATTGAACCAGAATCTTTCAGGTTTTAGTGAATTGATGTGTGATCAAAGTGAATGTTTGAAAAGATCAATAAAGGTTTTAATTCCAAGAATGAATAAAGTATTTATTCTGTATTAGTTTCAGGAAGTCTAGCAAAGCTGCTATAAATTATGAAACTAAGGGGTTGTCCTACAACCCAGGTTTTATGAGTGAAGCGAGGCTCCCACCTATTGCCATCTCTGCGTGTACCACGCAGAGATGGCAATAGGTGGGAGCCGAGCTTCAACTAAATAAAACTAATGACATTATAACTGAGTCGATTCTCTCCCTAAAACACAACAAAGTGCAGTCTTCATGTCTGTCTCCTAACTCATCTTGATTGCTTTTTGATGTGTGTGTGTGTGTGTGTGTGTGTGTGTGTGTGTGTGTGTGTGTGTGTGTGTGTGTGTGTATATATATATACTAGGCATCTTGTGCACTCGATCTCTAGGCTCGCCTGCTGCGCGACATCGCTACATGTGATTACATTTGTGCGGGTGTGTGTGTGTGTCCCTTAAGTTTAGATCCATCAGTCTCATGACATCACTGATGAAATCATCAGTGACTTATGACATCACTGATGACATTTTCAGTGATGTCACAATGCTGATGATGGCACTGATACCCACATAATCTTTGCTTCATGACATGTTATAAACAAGGGCTAAACAAACACACACTGCCACTTTAAAACCATTCCTCTTCCTGGAACAAAGCAAAGCCTGATAACTCCGCCTCCCTGGTCTCAAACACAGCCAGTTCCATTCTGTCCAGATATTTCCTGTTCCCTCCCCTTTCACAGATATGCCAAATGCCCAGGTCTGGTTTACATGCTAACATTTTTATTTTGATCGGATTCTGAAAAGGTTTAAACTACCCCTCTGCAACGGGGTTTGCTTTGGGCCTGTTTAATCTGATGGAGGTGTTTATATGGAGCATTTTTAATCTGTTTGGGTTTTTAAACATATTATAATCTGATTATTAGGCTCCATGTAAAAAAAACGTGCCTAGTGAATATAAGCCCCCGAGGCTTTTCTAGGCCGGCCCGTTCTGGGTCCAGCAAAAACATGTAGGGCCCTATTCTCCCACAAGCCTTCGGCGCTAAAACGGGCCTTAAACGCAAAAAAACGTGCCTTGCGCCTGTTTTGGGACGATATCAATATGGCTTTACGCTGCCAAATGCGCTTTAGGCCGAATGGGCGTGGCGCAGTCCCAGAATGGGCCAAAGTGGGCGTGTCGGCGCTAAATACCGGCGTACTGCTATCTTCCGACCTGCCGTAAATTTAGCGCCTTGCGCCTTTGAAAAGCAGGCCTATTCAGTGGGCCAGTTGCGCGGAGCGCTCCCCTCTGGCTCTCTCCCTCCCCTCTGGCTCTCTCCTCTGTCACCCTTCTCTGTGTCACTCTCTCCCTCTCTCCTACTGACAGGAGCAGGCATTGGTGTGCGTTTACCAGTTTATTGTGAAATAAATCCTTCCGCGTTGAGTTACTGTCACAAGCCTGTGTGACAACGCGTCCAGCCTGGGTAAAACAACTCTGTGTACCGCTTTGAGGCTGCAGGCAGTCTGACAGGCACAATACGACTGTCTCTCTCTGACTGCCTGTGAATGTCCCAGCATGCAATTGGGTACTCCATTTCGCTACTAAATAGCAACCAAATGAGGCGAAATAGATATAAAAGGTCGATCTAAAATAATGTGTAATGGTAACACACCTGCAATTGTAGAACATTTCAATATTTGACCAAATAAATCATCGAAATTAAAACACCACCCTAAGTGAAACATATATGTCCTCCTGGGCCTATATATATCCTTTGTCGATTTAACGTCATTTAGATAAGTGTTAGCGGAACGCGCTTCGGGAACGCGCTTCTACTGTCATGTGCTATACTGTGATGTCCGCCCTAATAACTTAGGCCCTACTTCACATTTAGTTTTACAATAAAAACACATTTATGCAATGACTTTACATAATGTAGGGTATATTTATGTGCATCATTCTACCTGCAGCAGGGGAGAGAAAACGATATCGTTCTGAACAAACTTTCACCAATATAAAATGAATCTCATCATATAGGGATAGGCTATATTTTTCTAGCTGATGCCTTTAACATTCTTTTCACTTTGATCTTGCTATAGTGTAGCGTATTTACATGCTTGCAGTATTTAAACTGCAGTTAGATTGGTTTGAGAAGCATAATAATATGGAATAATAGCCTATAATGGAGACAGACAGACTGGATGAAGGGAGGGGGGGGGGGCAGAGCGTTTGGCTTTCGTCTGGTTTTGCGGGATCACTGGAATTGGAGCTAAAAAGGCAAGCGTGCGATTCATTTATTGCAGTTATCCAATGAGCATGACGGTGCATAATTTTACGCTTAAAAGGCATGGTTGTAATGCTTTAGGCTGCGTGTAGCGCCAGCACCACGATATCAAGTGCGCTGGTCCACGCCCACTGATTTGCGCTGCGCCAGGCGCTCGGCCTAGAAACAGCGCCGATGCAACGATAGGGGGCGTAGTGTAAACCTGTAGGTTCTTCTCCCACAGTAGACAGACAGACGGCCTGTTTATCTCCACATCCGTCTTGTCTGCTTCTTGTTGGAAAGAGCATCCACGTTCAAAGCTCGCTACGGTGCAGAACGCTTTCCATGTTTGCTGCCATCAGTGTGAAACGTTTTCATTGGGGTGCGTTTGATCCAGCTGGTCTGGTGTGTGTGTGCAGCATCAGAGAAGGAAAGAAACAGCAGATATGAGACAGTTAGCAGTCCCATTAGGATTCACAATCATATTTTACATGTATACTGTACAAGTGCTTTTGCCTGCAACAGTTGAGGACATAAACTTGATGTCCTCAACTGTCATAAAGTCATGTCATAAAGAACCACGTTACTACAGTAAATGCTGAAACGTCACTGAAGAGAGAGAGACAGAGACACACACGCAGGCACGCATACACACACACACACACACACACACACACACACACACACACACACACACACACACACACACACACACACACACACACACACACACACACACAGATAAAGGACCCTTGGACTTTATACTTTGCTTTGGCAAAATTGTTCCTTCAACTTTCATGCCAATAAAGAGAGAGAGAGAGAGAGAGAGAGAGAGAGAGAGAGAGAGAGAGAGAGAGAGAGAGAGAATAGTTTTACTGTTAAATTTTCTACCAGCCACTTAGTTTTGGTAGGTTTTGGAACTTTATTTTAAAATTAGGGGCAAGAAGAGGAGAGAGATATTGATCCAAAGTTCAACTATTCTTTATCTCTTTGTCATAATCTTCACTTCATGTTATAAACAAGGGCTAAACACACACTGTCTCTTTAAAACCACACCTCTTCCTGGAACGAAGGAAAGCCTGATAACCTGCACCCCCCCTTCTTCAAGTGAGGGACAGTGAAACTATCTGACACACTCACTAGCCCTTTTCCCACATGCGCTTTGTACCGCTAAATGACCGGAACGTGGTCTAATGCCTGCATGTGAGAAAGTCGTCGTGCCGGTATAAGCGCGAGCCCGTCATCGCGGAGATTTCACCAGTTTCGAGGCAGTCAGAAGAGCGGTATGCGCGATAGCGGACTTAAGTGTAGAACGGGTCCAGTCATTTCCCGCGACACTCTCATGGGCGAGGTGTACACACATTGCTTAATGTTCCAGCGGGCATAATCTAATCATTCGCGCACATTAAAGCAAACTGGCGAAATGATCTTGTGATAATAATGTGTGGGCGTGCTGATTTTCCCCTCTCTCCTCTCCTCTCTGCTGCCTGCTCGCTCTCTGTGGCCACAGTCCTCCTCCTCCTTCAGTCACAGCCCGACAGGGACACAGACGAAGCAAATGCACGAAGCGAAATGTGGAAGTATTTTGCTTACGTTGCCGACAGCGAAGGCAAGCCCGGACACATCAAACGAAGCCAGTCTGTAAAAAGTGCTTCAACGCGACGCAGGTGAACGGATAAACAAGCAAACTTATTTCACCATTCAGAGTTTTGCCGACACGTCACTCCCCACCCGCTCTGTAGTGCCGCCCCACCCCCCAAGATACAGGCAAATTCGCTGATAGATTCCCACATGCGCGAGCCGAAGTGTGAAGGGAAATGTCCGATATTGACTTACAGGTAATTTTCCGGTACGCATGTGGGAAAACGGCTACTGAGAGAGAGAGAGAGAGAGAGAGAGAGAGCGCCAGCCAGCCAGCCTAAATAGTTAATTTCCACAAGACTTTGGAACTTTATTTTGAAATGTTGCACTTAAAGTGAGGAGGATAAGGGGGGAGAGAGATTGATTGTAAGTTTGTATTTAAACACACACTGCCTCTTTAACACTCCTCTTCCTGGAATAAAGCGAAGCCTGATAACCCCTCCCTCAAACACAGCCAGTTCTATTCTCTCCACATATTTCCTGTTCCTCCCCTTTCACAGATCTTCCAGTTTATAGATAGGTGTAAACATGCTGTGAAGTGCAAGAGCTGACCAGCACATTCACTGCAGATCAGCACATGAACATGAAGAAAACAACAGAGGTTTGGTTTGGAGCAGAGCCTGTTTCAGTTCAGAGGAAGTGAAACTATCTGACAGACTCACTGAGAAGTGAAATGGCGCAGCAAGGAATTCAGCTGTTCGGGGAAAAGCTCTGCTGTTCGATCTGTCTGGATCTACTGAAGGATCCGGTGGCTATTCCCTGTGGGCACAGCTACTGCATGAGCTGTATTAAAGATTGCTGGGATGCAGAGGATCAGAACAAAATCCACAGCTGCCCCCAGTGCAGACAGACCTTCACACCGAGGCCTGTCCTGGTGAAGAACACCATGTTGGCAGAGTTGGTGGAGGACCTGAGGAAGACAGGATTCCAAGCTGCACCTCCTGATCGCTGCTATGCTGGACCAGGAGATGTGGGCTGTGATGTCTGCACTGGGAGAAAGCTGAAAGCCCTCAAGTCCTGTCTGGTGTGTCTGGCCTCTTACTGTGAGCAGCACCTCCAGCCTCACTATGAATCCTCTACCTTTAAGAAACACAGGCTGGTGGAAGCCACCGTGAAGCTTCAGGAGAACATCTGCTCTCGTCACGACGAGGTGATGAAGATGTTCTGCCGTACTGATCAGCAGTGTATCTGTTATCTCTGCTCCGTGGACGAACATAAGGGACACGACACAGTCTCAGCTGCAGCAGAAAGGACCAACAGGCAGAAAGAGCTCGGGGTGAGTCGGCAACAAATCCAGCAAACACTCCAGGGCAGAGAGAAAGACGTGAAGGTGCTACAACAGAACCTGAAGGCTATGAATCTCTCTGCTGATAAAGCAGTGGAGGACAGTGAGAAGATCTTCACTGAGCTGGTCCGTCTCATTGAGAAGAGAAGCTCTGAAGTGAAGGAGCAGATCAGATCCCAGCAGAAAGAGGAAGCGAGTCGGGCCGAAGAACTCCAGGTGACGCTGAAACAGGAGATCTCTGAGCTGAGGAGGACAGATGCTGAGCTGGAGCAGCTCTCACACACAGAGGATCACATCCACTTCCTCCACAGTTACCCCTCGCTGTCACGTCTCAGTCAATCTACAGACTCACCCAGGATCGATACCCGTCCTCTGTGCTACTTTGAGGATGTGACTGCAGTTGTGTCAGAGGTCAGAGATAAACTACAGGACGTTCTGACAGAGGCATGGCCTAAGATCTCACTGACAGTGACTCAAGTGGATGTTTTACTGCGACCACCAGAGCCCAAGACCAGAGCTGACTTCTTACAATATTCACGTCAGATCACACTGGATCCAAACACAGCAAACACAAAGCTGTTATTATCTGAGTGGAACAGAAAAGCAACATACATGAGTAAAGAACAGTCATATTGTGGTCACCCAGACAGATTCACTTACTGCTCTCAGGTCCTGAGTAGAGAGGGTCTGACTGGACGTTGTTACTGGGAGGTGGAGTGGAGCGGGGTGTGTGTTTCAATAGCAGTCTCATATAAAGATATTAGCAGAACAGGGGATGAAAGTATATTTGGATACAATGACAAGTCTTGGGCATTAGAGTATTACGACAATAGTTGTCAGATCAGACATAAGAATATCATAACTCGCATCTCAGTTCTCTGTCCTCCAGAGTAGGAGTGGACCTGGATCACAGAGCAGGTATTCTGTCCTTCTACAACGTCTCTGAAACCATGACTCTCCTCCACAGAGTCCAGACCATATTTACTCAGCCTCTCTATGCTGGACTTTGGCTTTATTTTAGTGTTGGAAACACAGCTGAGTTGTGTAATCTGAACTAGACAGAGTTATTAAAGCAGCAATGTGTGGTGTTCCTGCACTGCTCTTACAGGAGATCACCTGTCAATCTAACAGTGTGGGCGGGGCTTAGATTTGATGTTGCTGCAGTTTGAGTGTCTCTTCTCTCTGTCTGTTCAGTCATGGTGGCTATTACTGCTCATGCTCACGGGCTGTGCATCTTCAGTGACCTCACGATTCCATTCGATTACCATTTACCGGTCTTGTGCTTTACAAATCAGAATGTCAAAAATAAATGTTAAACATAAATGTCTTATCATTCAATTCAATTGTAAACTAAAATAAACTAGAAAAGTGCATTCAGTCAACAGAGTGTAGCTCTCCGCCAGGCCCCGCTACGCCTAACCATGGCCAAACCGACCCACTTGCCGATAACAAGGAAACATTAAACCGCCACATTCTTTAATTGAGTTTGGTGTACAACCGAGAGTGAACGGCACATGTGGGAGTACACTTTTTTTTTTTCACAATATTTTTATTCAGTTTCACATTTTTCTCCCCACATATATTACACATACATACAGACAATAGTAATCAAATTCACATACTACATAATTATATTAAGAAGACAAAACTAAACTAAGCAAAACAATGATACATAGCACAAAACTAAACAGACAAAAAAGTAAGTCCTCTGCTTTGAGTTACCAATAAAATTAACTGGAAAAATACCTAAAACACATAATTTTGCTTGACGTGGGACCTCAACTTCAACTATTTCTGTTATCGTCTGAACAACACTCTCCCAGTATTTTTGTAGCTTCGGACAGTCCCACACACAATGAAATAGAGTACCCTTTCCAACAAAGCATTTACTACAGGTATCAGGAATATTAGGGGACCAACGATTCAGTGTAACCGGGCTGATATAAGTTCTCATCAGCCACTTATATTGTAGAAGCCTCATTCTTGTATTAATGGATTGTTTTTGGGCTTTTTCACATGCCTCCTCCCAATCAGCTTCATCTATGTCCCCTTGAACATCTACTCTCCATGCCTCTAACCTGTCGATAGTAGATTCCTTATCATATGACATCAGATCTGTGTAGAAGAAAGAAACATGCTTCCTTCCCTCTGGGGGCAGAAGTGTGAGATTTTCGATATGAGACAATAATGGTTCAGACATTATATCTTTCTGTTTTGTTAGTATGAAGTGTCTCAGCTGCAGGTATTTGTAGAAATGTTTTTGAGGAATATGATATTTCTGGCATAACTGTTCAAATGTAAGAAGTTTACCCTTCACATAAAGGTCTCCTATATTCTGCACACCTCTGTCTGCCCAGATTCTGAAAGCACCATCTGCCCTCCCTGCCCTGAAGAGTGTGTTACCCCATATGGGGGAGAGGCGAGAAATGGGAGGAGTATCCCCAATATGTTGATGTGCTTTGAACCAGATGTCAATAGTATTCTTGAGGAAAGGGTTCTCTGTTGATTTTTCAATTGTTTTGGGTCTGCCGAGTACAAGTACAGCTTTAATGGAAGGTTTGGTACAGATGTCTGCTCAATATCCATCCAGGCTGGAGAAGCCTCTTTTGAAAAATAAAACATTGCAGAACGTAACTGAGCCGACCAGTAATACAACTTATATTTCGGAAGTCGAAGTCCACCCCTTTCATAAGGCAGGTACAGTAGTCCAAGTCTTAATCTCGATTTCTTGTTATTCCAAATAAATTTACTAAGGATACTATTAAGCTCGGTAAAAAAAGATTTTGGCAGTGGGAGAGGGAGCGACTGAAATAAATATAAAAATTTGGGTAATATGTGGGAGTACACTTTAATGAGAAAATATTTCTAAATTTCTGCAAAACGTACTTTTATAGATATGTAAATGATTTCGTCATCTAACATTTCTCCACACCCTACTCGTCCATATACCCCTGTGTCTTCAGGTTTAATTGTCAGCATCTTAGTCGCCCACGCAGATAGGAACGGAGAAGGGTGCTTGAAAAAGTACTACTTCCAACAAGCGTGGCCTCTCCTTGACTGTCGCAATTAAGTGAATGTCCACACTTCTCCTCCGTCCAATTATATGAGAAGCCTTTTCTCTCCCTACCTGTCACTCTGTAGCAGTTAGTGGGGAACAGACATATGTGGCCGAAGAGTGCGTGTGTGTGTGTGTGTGTGTGTGTGTGTGTGTGTGTGTGTGTGTGTGTGTGTGTGTGTGCGTGTGCGTGCGTGTGTGCGCGTATACTGTATGACTTCTCGGAAGTTAAATAGACTTCTCTGAAGTTAAATGGACCTTAGACCATTTAATGGACAAAAATGCGTAACTGCCTTCCCCACATTTTTGGGTATATTTCTGTTGGGTGAATTCCAGCTAGTCATGGTTCCAGACTCCTGAGTCGCGTCCCGCCCACTCTTAACACATTGAATGCCAGCCATGTTTTCATTCCTGTAGGTAAGTTGTGCCAGGGGTGTTTTTGACGATTCTGGCTCATTTTAGCAACAGCCGAGGATTCTTTTCTGTTAAGAATTCATGAACACCAATCATCTAAAAATAACTAATAGAATGTGTGCTTTCTCTGTCTAAAAGAGTTAGTTTGCAGAGTTAGTAGTTATGTAGATATTAGCCGTTGAGTACAGCATGGTTTCAGCGTCTGGAAATTTATTCAGAGATAAATGGCTTTTTGTGAAACAGTCACTTTAACCATTCATTTTTGGCATCAGTAAGACCGTCAGACATTCTAAACAATAGTTTTGAACAGTAATTTCCTCCATAACAACAGGAAACACCCCTCTCATTCAAACTCCTCCCTCCGTGTGTCTTTTCCTCCTGGCTGTACAGCGGGCGTGTCAGAAGCGCTTTTGCTGCTGCCTGCCTGTGTGCCTGCCTGCCTGCTTGCGTGCGTGCGGACGCTCCTTGTGCGAGTCAAGATGGGCCGGGGAATGCGTGGGCGATGGGCAGATGTTGATTATGGCCTTTCTGAGGTGTTTCAAAGTGTGTTTCACCTATGATCTATTTTGCAAATCGCTCTCCGCTCTCTGTGTGCTGCTGCCGGTGCGCGGCCGCTCTCAGGCAAGACAAGTCTTGAGTGGATTACTGTAAAATCGCCACGGCATTTCCTTGAACGGCTTGGTCCCGCGGCAGTTTTTTCTTTGATTTCGGTCGTCTGGGGGAGCACTGTCAACACTTAGTGGGTCGGTAAAATAGATTATACACATTATCTTGCTCCAATAGTGATCTCGAAGATGTAAAAGTTGTTGATTGATGTTCCACCGTCAAAAAAAAAAAAATGTTTATGTAAGACGAGTAAACTCGGCTCTGGCACTTAAGCGTTGGATTATGTAAGACGAATTATTTCGGCTATGGCACTTAAGGTGTTAAGATGCACACTGGAGTGAACCAGACAGTCTGCTGTTTGCTCTAGTCACTCTGTGAAACAATCAAGCCAATCAGCACCTTTGTGGGCGGGACTAAAGTTTCAATGCTTTTTTCATTGGTGAAATCACCCCTCAACCAACATAATGTTGTCTTTGCGAAGATATTTCTTTGTCAAAGACGACCGATTCTTGGTGCAGTTAGTAAATACGCTGGTGGCCTGATACGTCAGTTAGTGATTGGTTCAGGGACAATCACCCCACACACACACACACACAATGGTTAAGTAGGGGCTGATCTGAGACTATGGAAATGAAATGGACTTTCAGTCTGAGTATCAGGCTGCTCATCTGCAGTTGCAGGAGTACACGCTCTCCTTTGGGCTGAGACAATTCTACAAACCAGCAAGGTTTTCACCCAATAACAGTTATTCAAGTGAATCAAAGAATTTCCACTGTCGAGTTCCTATTTTTCCTTCAGGCTCGCTGAACTCACAGCGGCACTGCTGCTCCATTCCAAGAGGAAATGTTTGAAAAGGGCAGGTTTTGCTGCGTTCACTTTTTGGTTGAGAGAGACACATTCTAATACCTGTGTCATGACCCGGCTCGGGAGCCATGACAAAAAGGGAGACACACAGCATTTCAAGTATAAATAAGAGTTTTATTACTCCAAAATTAACCAAAATGTGCAACAAAGAGTCAAAATATACTATGGAGTGTGTAAGTCAGTGATATCAGTGTGTCAGCTGTTGGATGAGTGGAATGCAGTGAGTGCAAAGTGTTGTAAAGTGCAAACTAAGAACTAAAGAACTAAACAAAACATGGTGCTGACATGGAGAGGGAGAGAGACTGAGGTCTGTCAGCCAGCTTTAAAGGCTCCTGAGGACTGATCAGGTGCACTACTGATCAGGTGCTCCCAGTTGCCCTGATTAGCTCCACCACTACTGGACCTGCAGGTAATTGACAAGGGGAAACACACACACATAGCAGGCCCTGCAAGAGGGCCGTCACACCCCCCCCCATAGAAGCGGGGTCCCAACCCCGGAACCAGAATCCATAACTCAAATAAGAATTCAATCGAAAGTTATGGTAGATTAAACCAAAATGTTCTATTAGAACAGTGAACTTAATTCAAATATGCATTTTTTTTTTAATACAATCAAAATTCAAATGTTGCTTTTTTTTTTTTTTTTTTACTAGCAACTTTAAATAAATCAGGAAAAACAAAACAATCAACACTGTTTTTAAAGTTTGGTGTAAACTAGATATATATTTTTTACTAACAATTTTTTTTTCTAAACAGTCATAATCGTAAATGCTTAACTTCAGTTAGTAGCATAATAAGTCAAACATTTGCTAACCAACCTGATTACTGTCACCCACCATCACCTTCTACTCACCCTCCCATCAGCAACCTGGTACCAGTAAGAAGCAATTTAAGATGGGAGGAGAAAAAAGAATGAAGTGGGATGGACAGAAAACAGGCATGGTTAAAACAAAAAACAAACACGCTATTTATTCATAAGGAGCTTTGGACAAAGCGTCCGCCACAACATTGTCAGAACCCTTGATGTAACGGATCTCTAGCCAGTACGACTGTAACAATAGCGACCATCTGATCAGTCTCTGATTTGAACACTGCAGAGAATTGAGAAAGGTTAAGGGGTTATGGTCGGTGTAGACCACGACAGGCACAACACCAGAACCCACATAGACATCAAAATGGATCTGTTCAATGAAGTGAGTTTTTGTCGGAACGTCACTAAATAGACAAGGAAATGATTTGATCAGCTTAATCAAATCCGCTTGATGTGATACTGATAAATGATCCAGCAACCCCTCTAGGTTGTGCAAAGACTCAGAGTTTTTTAACCGACCTTGCAGCACAGCAGAGCCCATGTCAGGTAAACCATCCTCCACCTCAGCATCCACAGTCTGTGGAACAGAAAACACAGACACCCTCCCCAAAAAACACGACGGCCGTGCGCGCTCCGGAGATGGGAGTTCCACCTGGGATGACTCGAGAGAACGACAGAAATAAGGCTTTAATAAATTCACATGGCAGAGTTGAGTTGCCTTTCTGCGCTCTGGAGTGGCTATGATATAATTGTGTTCAGACACCTGTTTTAGGACTTTGTGCGGGCCAGTAAATTTAGCTTGTAAAGGCGAAGTGGTCATGGGTAGCAGGGCTAGCACCTGATCCCCAGGACTAAACACTCGGCAACTTTTTCATTTTTCCTTGTACAGATGCACCCGAACGAGAACGAGGCAGCGGACCTACACAGTCTATGATTAGATGATCAAAAAGCTGGCCAACAGCTGGAATAGGGAACAAAGGAGCAGGTTTTATACGTTGATTCGGTTTGCTAGTCAGTTGACACGTGTGACATGACTTGATGTACCGTAAATTCCGGACTATAAGACGCACCGGTCTATAAGCCGCACCTTCAAAGGTGACTATTTTTTTCTTCTATAAGCCGCACCGGTCTATAAGCCGCGGGTGTTTTGATGTTTAATTACCATATGTAAGGCTTCGTGCACAGAGGGGATTGTCGGGAAAGAGATGGCTGTTTGGGGAAGCTCCCATTTATTAACATTTCAACAAAACAAAAGTCAGGTCACTAATCCCCAGACAAAATCACACATTGTGGTATTTTTTGTTTTTTTTACAGTGCACACAGTGTCCGCGGTGTGGTGAAAAGAGGGCAAGAGAGGAAATTAAAACAGAAGTGGATTTATAGTTAGAAAGAGTGCTAAAGAAGAGAGAATTCCGTTTTTTATTTTTTTTATTTTAGTTACTCACAGTACTATTGACCAGTCCAACTCAAAAGATATTCGGCAGTTTCACTTTGAGCTCTTGTTCCGCCGCTGGGCACACAGTGTCCGCGGTGTGGTGAAAAGAGGGCAAGAGAGGAAATTAAAACAGAAGTGGATTTATAGTTAGAAAGAGTGCTAAAGATAGTCCGGTCTGGTTATGACGAGTCTCGCTGGGTACAGTACGCCAAAGCGATATCCATTGACTCGATGATGCTGTTGTATGTTGCGCGTTTCTGTTGCACCAACGCGGAGAGGTCCTGCCGGACGAAAAAGCGCGTACCCTCCCAGGTGAGGGGCTTCTTCCCCGCAGCCTGGAGGATGAGTTGACGGTCGGGCCAGCGGAGTAGGCAGATGAAGATGGCCCTCGGTGGCAGGCCGGGGTCTGGACGTGGCCGAGGCGCCCGGTGTGCCCTGTCCACCTCTGGTGGTTTCTCGCCTTCCTTCAGGTCCAGGATGTAACACAGGATTTTGCCACGAAAGCGTCCATGTCACCAATCTCAGCTCCTCTTTTACATTGATCAGGCGAATGTTATTTCTTTTACTCCTGCTGATTAAGTCATCAACCTGCGTGTGCAGGGTTTCGATTTTGCATTTTATCCATTTTCGGACTCACTGTGTTGTTTTTGTCCTCCAGTGCGCGGATGCGCTTTTCCGCATTATAAACTCTGTTCACGGTTGCCTTAGTTTCTTTAGTGAGTGAGTGGATGGACTTCTGCACGTTTTCAAACTTGTTTTCAAGCTGCTCAAAACCTCTGAGCGATGTCGGACTTAATCGATAGTGTTTCACGGAGTAAAAGTTTAGCCCAAGCGTGTATCTCCAGCCTCCAGCAGGTGAGTCATTTCCTCATTCATGGCGTGATTGCTTCGTCTTTTTCTTTCTGCTTACCTGTGTTGTGTTATGTTATGTTATGTTATGTTGTTAAAAGAGGGCAAGAGAGGAAATTAAAACAGAAGTGGATTTATAGTTAGAAAGAGTGCTAAAAAAGAGAGATTTTTTTTTTTTTTTGGAAAAAATCCATAGATAAAACGCACCGTTATATAAGCCGCAGGGGGCAAAAAAGGCCAAAAAACGGGAAAAAAGCCGCGGCTTATAGTCCGGAATTTACGGTAGGTAGTCACAGCCTTCTTCACACGCGGCCAAAAGAAATGACGCAAAACCCGAACATACGTTTTCCTGACACCCCAATGTCCCGATTCGTCATGAGCCACTTTAATCACCGACTGCTGGAATTTGGTTGGCACAACAATTTGGATGATGGGGTCTCCGACAAAACTGTCACCGTGAGGCACCCATTTTCTGACCAACAGGCCGTTGTGCATGAAGTAACCCCGAGAGCTACTTTTTACCTCCTCCCCGGAAAGCACCTGCTCAAACAGACCCCGCAGAGAAGGATCCGTCTGCTGTTCAACCTTCAGCTCTTCCTGCGTAACCGAGAGAGGCACATTAGACAGGGAAAATGTACACGGTTCTGATGAATTACATTTCTCACCACCAGGCTCAGATTTTGCACGCGCCATAGAACGTGTTACCGCACATGCAGTGAAAACCTGGGGAAACTGCATCTCATTTTCATCAGGCTGCGTCCTCACCAATGGAACCGAGGAGACTACAGGAGATGGCGGCTGAACATCAGCCCATACTCGCCCCCCTGCGACGCCATTCCCCAAAATTAGCGTGATGCCATCAATTGGCAGCGCAGGACGCAGGCCCACAGTCATTTGGCCCTGGAAAAGATCACAATTCAGCATAATGTGGTGAAGTGGAATGTGCAAAACGTTCATGCCCATCCCCAGAACAGGAACAGAGCAGCCCGCCTCACTTTTCTTTGAAAATGGTAACACTGAGGCCTGTATGAAGGAATCAAACGCAGCTGTATCCCGTAGGATTTTGACTGGCACTTTCACCTCACTCTCTAGCAGAGAAACCCAGCCTTCTGATACGAAAGGTAAGAAAGCATCCAGTTCCCCAGACACACTTTTCCCCTGCACCCCATCACATCCATAACAGGCAACGCTGGCATAGAAACAGCAAGACAAGCACCTTTTGCCTGTACTCCTCCCCCATTTGGCTCAGTTCTATCCTTTAATGCATAACAGTCAGATTTAACATGCCCCCTTTTATGACAATAGTTACAGATCTTTACATTATCCGAACTCTGCATGCCACGGCCGCGCACATCAAACTTGTTTATATGGCCAGGAGAATAAACACCACTCTCACTGACTGCCTCAAACCCAGTATTACGCACGCGCGTCTCGCCAAAGCTACGCCTGTGCGTTAAAACGTATTCATCAGCCAAAGCACCCGCTTCAGCAGCAGTTTTAACTTTCTGATCACCAATATATGTGGCAATATTACCAGGCACGCAATTTTTAAACTGCTCCAAGACTATCAAGTCACACAGTTGATCAAAATCCACCACCTCCAACGCGGAACACCAGCGTGTAAAATGAGCAGTCAGGTCACGGGCGAATTCGAGGTGCGTTTGTTTATCGCCTTTCCTCCACGTCCGAAAACGCTGGCGGTAAGCTTCGGGTACTAATTCATATGCCCTTAGCACAGTGGACTTAACCACATCATATTTCTGACTGTCTACAAAAGACAATGATGAGTACGCCTCCTGCGCTCTACCGGTCAAGACGCACTGGAGCATTAGCGCACGAGCAGACTGTGGCCACTTCCTTGTCTCCGCCACACGCTCAAACAAGGAGAAAAACGTTTCCGGCTCCCGTTCACCAAACCTGGGCAACAATCGCAAATTACCCAAGATATCAAAGTGATCTGCTGACTCAAAACCAAGGCCGGAGCTATCCAACTCCCCAGACCTGTCAGCATTCATTTTACCATCTCTGATCAAATCCAATTTGTATTTCTGTAAGGCTACTTTTTCTTTCTCTGCCTCCCACCGCATCTTTTCAAATATTATTTGCTTCTCAATCTCGGTCTCCTGCTTCCTTTTCTCGTGTTCTAACTGTAACTCAAGCAACTCTTTTTGCTGTTCAAATGTTAAATTACTTGCAAAAACAGGCGGAGGCAAAACAGAAATTTTACGAGGAGAAAGCTCCTCCGGAGTAGCAGCCAAAATATTCATGTCGCACAGATTTACCTTCAAAATACTTTTAACAGTGTCTTTTAACCTTCTATCAGAAATCTCAATTTCATAGTGACTCGCAATTTTTAATAGCTGCTCTTTGGTACACTTGTCCAAAAAACCCTCCGATGGAGATTTAACAAAATGAGCAACTAGATCAGACATTTTTTATTTATTTTTTATTTATCCTATATATTTATTATTTTATATTATCCACACCAAACAAAAATGCTCCCTCTCTCCAAATGCCTTAGTCAAAAGTAACTAAGTGTCAAAATGAACAGTGCCGAGGTTCAAATCACCCCAAACAGTACACAATCCCCTCTACTCCCACTATTTTATCCCCCTAATCTTAACTCCTCCCTAGTCTTCATGCGAAGTAATGGTGGGTAGTTACACGCTAGCCAAGACAAGGAACAATTAGAGATTGCCTGTTGTCATGACCCGGCATGCAATGACGTGCTGTCATGTCATGTCGAACTCCGTGGGTCGAACATAATCAAACCCGCTAGCTGGTCAAGGCAACTACTAACTAGCAACCCCACCATCGGACTAGGGATGCGATCCCGAGCAAAATTCATACGAACAATAGCTCAAACCATTTTTTCGCAGCACTATCAGGTTGAAAAAAATGCCCAACGATCCTAAAGAGGAATCGCCGCTATACCTACAGAGGACGTGTGCACCCACAAAAAAAAAAGTGCACCTATTTGACACTTACCTTAAGATTGCACCAAGTCTGAAATTACAAAAAAGCACCATTAATTCAGATAAATAAACCAAATCAATGCCATGTATCTCCACAGTAGCCAACAGACTACAAAAATAACCAATCAAGGTTTCAAGCTCCGTAGAGACAAAATTGATCTGCCAAATTCAACGATCTACCAGTTTTAAACCGGACCGGACATAGCCCCCAATTTGTCATGACCCGGCTCGGGAGCCATGACAAAAAGGGAGACACACAGCATTTCAAGTATAAATAAGAGTTTTATTACTCCAAAATTAACCAAAATGTGCAACAAAGAGTCAAAATATACTATGGAGTGTGTAAGTCAGTGATATCAGTGTGTCAGCTGTTGGATCAGTGGAATGTAGTGAGTGCAAAGTGTTGTAAAGTGCAAACTAAAAACTAAAGAACTAAACAAAACATGGTGCTGACATGGAGAGGGAGAGAGACAGACTGAGGTCTGAGGAAAAATAATATTAATTACGTTCTCTAGGTGCTCCGCGGGGCTCTGCCTGGTGGTCCGCCAGAGAATTGCATTTTTTTTTTTTTTTTACATACACATTAACCCTGAGGAGTAGCCGGATTGGGCTGATTTTCAGAAATATCGTGATATTTGGGAAATTATCACAATTTTGAACATTTACTTTCAGAGGCTGCAGCAGGCTCAGTTTTAAAGCCAGAGTGAAGTTTCTGGTATCATATGAAACTAGAAGACCTAAGGAATCGATTTGTACCAACCATGTCATGCTAGTTTGTCAGGAAGGTAGCTATATGCATTAGTAGATTACACAGCCATAAGTGCAGTTATTGTATAAATAGACTCAATAATAACAATTAAACAAGAACAACCGTATTATAAACAAAGGATAACTTATTATATACACCAGTGGAGTTTCTCAGCGGAAAATATGTTTTCGGCGTTCTTTGGATTGGATTTGGCGACGTTGATTGGCTGAAGGAGTTGTCTGTCAAGGCCAGTACTCCTGCCCACTGAAATGACTGTGGACAGCTTGGAGAACAGACTGATAGGTAGAGCAAAACAGCCTGTGAGCTCACGTTATCAGGATGTTTTTTTTACCAGACTAGAATAAATGCATCAAGGGGGTTTATGTGAGTACAGCATGATGTCTGATAGACAGATTGTAAATGCATGGAATGGGTCTCGGCTATGGCTGTGGGGAGTCTGTGGGGAGTCTGCGGTCATTCAGGTCTGAGTGGATACTGCTGCATTTTCTTTACTTTACTTTTTAAATGAGACCCAAATGAGCACTTTAGACTCCCAACCTGGATCTCAGCACTCATTATAGGGCATGGGAAGTTCTGTCCACTGGGCTTATAGAAAAAGTATAGTGAAAGTCATGTCCCCATGGCCCATTTTCTATTATAGAAGATGAAACCAGGCGAGTGAAACGGGACGGACCGTGAAATAGACTCATTTATAAGTCACAGAGGCCTTAAAGCTTAACCACCGCTGAAGGAATTCACTTTAGATTATTTTACAGGTGGCTTCTCTCTGTAACTTCACTTTAGAGAATTTGACAGCTGGCTTCTCTCTGTAACGTCACTTTAGATTATTTTACAGGTGGCTTCTCTCTGTAACTTCACTTTAGATTATTTGACAGCTGGCTTCTCTCTGTAACTTCACTTTAGATTATTTTACAGGTGGCTTCTCTCTGTAACTTCACTTTAGAGAATTTGACAGCTGGCTTCTCTCTGTAACTTCACTTTAGATTATTTTACAGGTGGCTTCTCTCTGTAACTTCACTTTAGATTATTTGACAGCTGGCTTCTCTCTGTAACTTCACTTTAGATTATTTTACAGGTGGCTTCTCTCTGTAACTTCACTTTAGATTATTTTACAGCTGTCTTCTCACTGTAACTTCACTTTAGATCATTTGACAGCTGTCTTCTCTCTGTAACTTCACTTTAGATAATTTGACAGCTGGCTTCTCTCTGTAACGTCACTTTAGATTATTTGACAGCTGGCTTCTCTCTGTAACGTCACTTTAGATTATTTGACAGCTGGCTTCTCTCTGTAACGTCACTTTAGATTATTTGACAGCTGGCTTCTCTCTGTAACTTCACTTTAGATTATTTGACAGCTGGCTTCTCTCTGTAACGTCACTTTAGATTATTTGACAGCTGGCTTCTCTCTGTAACTTCACTTTAGATTATTTGATAGCTGGGTTCTCTCTGTAACTTCACTTTAGATTATTTGACAGCTGGCTTCTCTCTGTAACGTCACTTTAGATTATTTGACAGCTGGCTTCTCTCTGTAACGTCACTTGAGATTATTTGACAGCTGGCTTCTCTCTGTAACTTCACTTTAGATTATTTGACAGCTGGCTTCTCTCTGTAACTTCACTTTAGATTATTTGACAGCTGGCTTCTCTCTGTAACTTCACTTTAGATTATTTGACAGCTGGCTTCTCTCTGTAACGTCACTTTAGATTATTTGACAGCTGGCTTCTCTCTGTAACGTCACTTTAGATTATTTGACAGCTGGCTTCTCTCTGTAACGTCACTTTAGATTATTTGACAGCTGGCTTCTCTCTGTAACTCGCCACTAACTCACTTGAGCCGTGATGATGATGTCTGCATCGGTAGGAGAATTGTACTGCCATTGGCGCAGTCTTGCACTTCACTGCAGGCTTGTTGCAGTACTGCTGCACCGCTGCTGCACCGCTGCACCACCTGTGAGAGGAGTGGCTCCGAAAAACAACATGATTTCAGTCAAATAATGTGAAATTAACATGAACTGTGAAACTCTGATTTACGTCGGCTACAGTTGTTCCTCATTTAATTTGGTCATTTTACTGCTGGGTTTGTGGGGGCTTAACGTTCCTCAACCACAAATTTGAAATACTGAACGTTCCAAAGGGCAGTTAACGTTTACATTTAGGCAGGTAAAACTATTTTGGTTAAGGTTTAGCTTAACGTTATGGTTAAGTGTAAGCAAGTAAAGAAACTCGGTTAAGGTTTAGCGCAAGGGTTTGGTCGATTGGTAGTTAAAATGGTAGTTAAAATGAAAATCTCAACGATTTTTTAAGTAAATGTATGCCAACTGAGTTAGCGGTCCACAATGGTGATTGAGCCTACTTACTGTATGGTTCATTGATGGAAGCCTTTGCATTTTCAGTATTGCAGCATTTATGAACTGGGTGTGTGTGGTGACACAGATAGGTGTCACCTAAGAGAACGAAACTTAAATCTTCGAGATTATAACTTGAAAATGAAAATGTGGCTCACCGACATTGAAGTCAAACCCATCCACCACCCCGCCCGCAACACCCTTTCCACCGTGCTAATTCAACGTGACACTACTTCATGTAATAGTAATGTCAACACTATGTGCCACCAATACATAATTCAGTGCTAATTAGACTTTGAAAGATTAGCGTTATAATGTGAACTCATCAGTGCAGAAAGCAATCAGTGCAACAGATCCTACAGCGCTAACTGTTATTAGCTGATTAGCCAATGGTCCCACCAGTGAATGGGTGTGTTGCAGCGTCCTCATTGTGCATGCTGTGTGTGTTTCTGTTTACGCCACACAGCGCCTGCAATGTGGAGGCTGAGGCACACAAAGACTACCCCACACAGGGCCTGCAATGTGGAGGCTGAGGCACACAAAGACTACCCCACACAGGGCCTGCAATGTGGAGGATGAGACACACAAAGACTACCCCACACAGGGCCTGCAATGTGGAGGCTGAGGCACACAAAGACTACCCCACACAGGGCCTGCAATGTGGAGGATGAGACACACAAAGACTACCCCACACAGGGCCTGCAATGTGGAGGCTGAGGCACACAAAGACTACCCCACACAGGGCCTGCAATGTGGAGGCTGAGACACACAAAGACTACCCCACACAGGGCCTGCAATGTGGAGGCTGAGGCACACAAAGACTACCCCACACAGGGCCTGCAATGTGGAGGCTGAGACACACAAAGACTACCCCACACAGGGCCTGCAATGTGGAGGCTGAGACACACAAAGACTACCCCACACAGGGCCTGCAATGTGGAGGCTGAGGCACACAAAGACTACCCCACACAGGGCCTGCAATGTGGAGGCTGAGACACACAAAGACTACCCCACACAGGGCCTGCAATGTGGAGGCTGAGACACACAAAGACTACCCCACACAGGGCCTGCAATTTGGAGGCTGAGGCACACAAAGACTACCCCACACAGGGCCTGCAATGTGGAGGCTGAGACACACAAAGACTACCCCACACAGGGCCTGCAATGTGGAGGCTGAGGCAGGCAAAGACTACCCCACACAGGGCCTGCAATGTGGGGGCTGAGGCACACAAAGACTACCCCACACAGGGCCTGCAATGTGGAGGCTGAGACACACAAAGACTACCCCACACAGCGCCTGCAATGTGGAGGCTGAGGCACACAAAGACTACCCCACACAGGGCCTGCAATGTGGAGGCTGAGGCAGGCAAACACATCCATGTATCTCATGAAAATGACATGTCCGGTTTGAAATGGGACAGGCATGTTATTCTTCCAAAGTAGGCACACTCACACAGGTCGGACAAATAAATAAACATGTGTGTGCGCATGCACACGCACACGCACACACACACACACACACACACACACACACACACACACACACACACACACACACACACACACACACACACGTAAACACTATTGATTCTCATGCTTAGTGGACCCTGTTCATTGTATTGACCTGCCTTGGGCTCAACGTGACTCATGGGAGCATGCCTAGCACATGTCTTTAACGGTGGGAGGGAACCCACGTGAACACGGCGAGAACATGCAAACTCCACACAGCAAGGACCTGGGATGGACCGGGGTTCGAACCAGGGACCTTCTTGCAACAGTGCTAACCACTGAGCCACCATGATTTCCGATGGTTTCATAACTTCTGATTCCCAGATCGCTAATTTAGCCATGGCTTGCCTGCTGATGACACCTGCCACCATCCTTAGTTCCGCTTGTACACAGCCACCACTGCCCGCTCAATTAGGAGCATGCTAATTAGCTTAGCGTAGGGCTAGCCGGTCCCGCCGGGAGTGTGACTGGGCAATTAGCCCCCCGGCTAATTAGCATAGCATGGCTGGTTCGATGGCAGAGTGGAGACCTGTCCGGACCTGTTTGTCTTTCGTGGGTCTTAATGGGACGTTGTTGTGTGACTAGATACAGTGTAGTCTCTCCCCAGACTCAAATATCACATCGAATCGCTGCGCCCCGCATACTACACAAAATTAGTCTGTGCCACTTCACAGCCACAGCTGCTATTTGAGGGCGGGTCTAGGGGGTTTGAAATTGAATGAGTGACAGGTCGTAGCACCAATGAGAGTGGTTTGAAAAATGGGCTGCACCTCCCGTGCCGTCACTGATTGCAAAGTCGTTACTGATTGGTGAATGGTGAATCCACCACTCACCAATCACTGGCCAAGATTCTGTCCTCAGTTTGGTGAGAGGAGTGTCCCAGACCCAGAGAGAGATCTGCAGCATGCACTAACGTAGTGTATCAGACCCAGAGAGAGAGATCTGCAGCATGCAGTAACATAGTGTCCCAGACCCAGAGAGAGATATGCAGCATGCAGTAACATAGTGTATCAGACCCAGATAGAGATCTGCAGCATGCACTAACGTAGTGTCCCAGACCCAGAGAGAGATATGCAGCATGCACTAATGTAGTGTATCAGACCCAGAGAGAGATCTGCAGCATGCAGTAACATAGTGTATCAGACCCAGAGAGAGATCTGCAGCATGCAGTAACATAGTGTATCAGACCCAGAGAGAGATCTGCAGCATGCAGTAACATAGTGTATCAGACCCAGAGAGAGATATGCAGCATGCAGTAACGTAGTGTATCAGACCCAGAGAGAGATCTGCAGCATGCAGTAACGTAGTGTATCAGACCCAGAGAGAGATCTGCAGCATGCAGTAACGTAGTGTATCAGACCCAGAGAGAGATCTGCAGCATGCAGTAACGTAGTGTATCAGACCCAGAGAGAGATCTGCAGCATGCAGTAACATAGTGTATCAGACCCAGAGAGCGATCTGCAGCATGCAGTAACGTAGTGTATCAGACCTAGAGAGAGATCTGCAGCATGCAGTAACGTAGTGTATCAGACCCAGAGAGAGATCTGCAGCATGCAGTAACGTAGTGTATCCGACCCAGAGAGAGATCTGCAGCATGCAGTAACGTAGTGTATCCGACCCAGAGAGAGATCTGCAGCATGCAGTAACGTAGTGTATCAGACCCAGAGAGAGATCTGCAGCATGCAGTAACGTAGTGTATCAGACCCAGAGAGAGATCTGCAGCATGCAGTAACGTAGTGTATCAGCGTAAGAACTCTCATGGGTCCATGGTGTTGAGGCTATCCACAGTATGACAAAGATGGAGGGAGGAAAGGAGAAGGGATGAGAGGAGGGAAGACGAGGGAGAGAAGAGTGTGGGCGGTAGGAGGAGAAAAAGGCAGATGAGGAGGGGAGAATGGAGGGAAAGATAAAGCCGTGAACAGAGAATGTAAAGCGCCCGTCTGGTAATCATAGTGGTTAGACATGGCAGGACTCAGGGTCGGCTACAGAACAAATTGAATGGGATGACAATAACTAACTGGGGGGGGGGGGGGGGTTCTGGAAATCCTCTCACGCTAGTCCAGCCCACGCTCCATTGAACCCATTTGAATGAGTTATTGGGCCTGTGCAGTGGACGCTGCAGTCACCTGTTATTAAACACACTGTGGACGGTGTGTTGCAGAGGATGCATTACATTACACACTGCTCCAACGCCCATTAGGCTTCATTACCGCCACAACCCCAAGCAGTCAGAGAGAGCCTCTCAATCCCCCTGCTTGTTGCTGTTGTGTAAAGGCACACGAAGGTGGGGCAGGGATGCTGTTTTTACCACGGCGCTGGACCAGCGGTCCTGCCGGGGGCACGAAATGGAAAGGTTAGGACAGTCAGTCAGTCAGTCAGTCAGTCAGTCAGTCATTGACGTTTAGTGAGTTTAGTGCAGGAAAATGGCCGTAGCTCGGGATAGGAAGGTGCTAGAGAGTGGGGATTCGAGGGGTGGGTAGGAGTAGTGGCTCGGGGGATATGAGCGGTGTTTGGACGGGGCGCTGTGGTCTAACAGGTTTGCGCTTGTTCAGCTTTGTTTGAGGTCTTCCCAGTCTAACCACAGCGTCACGATCTCGTACAACGTTGTGAAATGAGCGTCACATGCTGTGTGGACACGGATTATGTGGAAATGACGTTGCTGCACCACAAACTGGATCTGGGACCTGTGAATTGGACACGGCATTTTCGGCTAAAGTTCCGCTAAGTTTAGGCAAGTAAAACAAGCTTGGCTAAGGTTACAATTGCGGTTAGGGTTAGGGTTAGGGTTAGAGTTAGCCCTGCGGTTGACCCAACGGAGCCAGATTTTTATTAGGGCCGAGTAAATGGGCAAAAATGGCAAATTAGTGTCCGAAATGCCTCAACACAGGTTCAGCACCATGGAGAGCTGCAGAGTGGAGCAACACACAGGTGAGCTGAGTTGTAATCAGCCAGTGAAGAAACCCTCTGGGGAGAGAGAGGAGCGAGCGAGGCCTGACTAAATGGCCAGTCACACAGGGACGGGCATTCCGCTAGTGATTTGTGTCTATAAAATACTTTTTTTTTTAATTTAAATGTAAATTTGAGCTTCTTTGCTGGCGTTTGAATGTGATGTTTGAAGGTAACATTGTGTATTATCACACCTCTGCATGTTGGACTGTAGAAAGGTCAAGCATATCACCTGCTCAACAATGTTCAGACTCTCACCTGGTGGCTTACTAGGTGTGATATCACATGGTGGCTGCCAGGTGAAGAACCTCTCATGGTTCTGTTTAAGATGAGAAAATACATCTGCTGGGTATATGGATTATTTCGAAGCCCGTTGGATATTCAATGTCAAAACAGGGCTGTTTTTCTTTACCAGACAACAGCAATAGAGCTGAACAGTCACGTGACATTTATTGCCCCGGAAGAGAGTTCCCCGTTCATTTTCTCCATAGACATTTTGACAAATCCTTATATAGCGAGTTTGAAGGCTGGAAACCAAGCTAACTCGTGACCTACTGAACAACGGGGGCAGGGGCGGGTGGGGGGGGGGGGGCTATTTAAGAGGAGGGTATTTAATTAAATTCCCCCACGTCTTTATTTTTTGTTTTTGCTCCACCTGAAATGTTTGATGGTCACTCATGATTCAGTAGGTCGTGGGTTGGCTTGGTTCCAGCCTTAAAACTCGTTATATACCAGTAAGGATTTTTCAAAATGGGTATGGAGATGAATGGGGAACTCTCTTCCAGTCACATGACTGTCAAGCTCTATTATGCTCTCCATCATTTCCACTTTGATCCATCTTACGTTTGTTGCATTTCATCTCTCTCCCTCTCTCTCTCTCGCTTCCCTCTCTCTCTCTATCCCTCTCTCTCATTCGCTCCCTCTCTCTCTCTCTCTCTCTCTTCCCTCTCTCTCTCTCTCTCCCTCTCTCTCTTTATCCCTCTCTCTCTCATTCGCTCCCTCTCTCTCCCCCTCCTCTCTCTCCCTCCCACTCCCTCCCTCTCTCTCTTTGTCTCCCTCCCTCTCTCTCTCTCCCCCTCCCTCGCCCTCCCTCTCTCCCTCCCTCCCTCTCCCTCCCTCCCGCTCTCTCCCTCCCTCTCTCTGTCTCCCTCTTTCTCCCTCCCTCCCTCTCTCTCTCTCTCCCTCCCTCTCTCTCCTTCCCTCCCTCCCTCTCTCTCCCTCCCTCCCGCTCTCTCTCCCTCCCTCTCTCTCTCTATCTCTCCCTGCCTCCCTCTCTCCCGCCCCTCTCTCATTGTGAAAACGCTGCTGTTTATCTTGCTTCATGAAAAATGGATGTTCTTGTCTGTGGATTTCACCAGACGACAGTGATGATTATCCACTTTCGTCAATCTTACTTCATCTCTCGCTCTCTCTCTCGTCTTTCTTTTCATTCGTCTCCTGAAATAAGCCAAATATAGAATGCTTCAGAGTTCACACACACACACACACACACACACACACACACACACACACACACACACACACGCAAATCAAATCAAACGCACCCTTTTTCCAGCTCATAGCCATCTGTGACATTGGTGTTGGAGGCACGGCAGCCTGGGCGTGTGGGTTTCCAGCGTGGGTGGCCTGGTGGGGAGTGGAGCTCATAACCGTGAGTGACCCACCGCACAGAGAGACACAACAAGCCGGAAACGTTTTCCCTGCTCTCATCCGAAGCTATTTTCTCCCATCTTCTCCCACCTCGTCTGGCTCCTTTGTTAAGCAGAGAAAGAGTGCCATGAATGGATAATGAGCGCTTAGGCTGTGTGAGAAGAACAGGGCGGCGACCACCGTCTCTGTAGAAAAGAAGGAGAGGAATGGAAAAGCGATGGAAGGGGAGTGTGGAGAGAGAGAGAGAGAGAAATGTTTTATGATCTATACTCCCATCATACTCTCATCTCTGTCCTCGGCCATGAAATTGGCGATGGGGGGTGGTGGGGTATATGGATTTTGCTCTCTGCGCATTGGCTTATTATCTTCTTTCTTTCTGTCATGTACAACACATTCTCACTTAGCCAGAGAACCTGACGAATCTGCCAGCTAGCTGAAGGTTCGATTGCTGCGGCAGCGGCGTCCGGCCGCCCTCCCGTTTTTAACACTTTTCCACCGGCCTAAAAATGGCCGGGCCAATCACAGCCCTTTATTACACGGCTTTGTCTACTACTCACCTGATTGGGCGATCACGGAATTCAACGACTGTTGTTTATTTCCAAACCGCTGCTAGCAGACCGTCGCTATCTCCAACAACAACAACAGCACAGCTCCCGCGCATGGCCACATTCAACACCCGGGTCAAAACGTGTACTTCCGGCAAAGCACCACTAGGTGTCCCTACCCATCAGCCTACAAACATACTGTAATGCCTCGACTTGCCATAACAGCTCATACAGTACGTGGCCACCTACGCGGGGGTTTTCACGCGTCCCATTCATTGTGTATTGGAGACAGATGCGCAATGCATTGTGGGGCAGGCCGGGTGTTCCAGGAGCGTGAATGGGATAGCTCTGTCCATATTATTTAGGTCAGTGGTCGACACTCACCTTGATGGCATTTGGCAACCCAGCCGATCAGTGACTGATGTTAATAAAGTTGTAAAAAAAAAACGTTAATCTGTTTATGCGTTTCAGTCGCTCTGCGTCACACATTTCGTTGCTCTGATTGGTTGAGGCATTTTGGACTGCGGCTGTTCGTAATTAGCCTGATATTCAGACTGGATTGTCAACTCCTTACACTCATTTCCATCTTCTAGTCTGAGATTGCACTCTGTGTTATTTATGACAAGATCCCGTAAGAGGAATTCCAACCAATCACTACAGACCAAGTCCAACGTTTATTGGCCTGAATCTTACGTTAGTTACTCCAGTCGCGCAAACAAAAAAAACATCTCTCCTTTGAATAAATGCCCGCCATGCAGTGTGCCGTTCGGATTTCAAACTACTTAAAATTTAAAATAGGCAGCAATAGACAACAGGCAACGGCCACAGCCATTGTTGTTTACTCCTCGGCGGAGTCTTGACAACCGCGCTTGACAACGGCTTAGTCCCGCCCCGTTGCGCTGTTTATTGACGCTGATTGGCCAATCGTTATTATTCCCCTTTGGCCCTCGTTGATTGGCTGATTTGGCTTGGCCTTCGTGTCAACCGGAGGAAAGGCATTTGCATACAGTATGACGATGCCAGACCAAGAGCAGCCAAACTCAAGTCTGTGGAGTGGGCGGATTCAAAGATCTGGACCCCGGCAAGGGATCATCTCAACAGGTCACAACAAGGTGGCACAGCTCATGTAGCTAAAGCACATTTGATATAACGTCAACGTAACGTCAACGTAACGTCAACGTAAAGTAAAACGTAACGTAAACGTAATGTAAACATAACAAATGCTCTTTTACTTTGCATGCATTGATGCATGTTGCTGAAATCCCGAACTCACAGGGTGACAGCGTTTAAAAAACAGGAGACATGACGAGAGCAAATACACAAATCTAAAACAATGGCTGGCTATAGTTTATATCGCATCGCAATTTCGAAAATTATGATTTAATTTTTTAGGTATATCATTTTTTATTGTTGGTAAATTTCGATGATCTTTGTTAGGATCGTTTTGCAAAAGTCTGCCCCCTGCTGCTGACCCTTATTTCACTGCTTGCTGTACATTATGTTAAGAGTGTTGTATTGTTGCTGCAAGCAGCCTTGCCGGCCGCACCCTGACTGCAGGAACACACAGCTTCTCTCTCTCAGCCCTCCTCTCCCTCTCTCTCCCTCTCCCTCTCCCTGTCTCTCTCCCTCCCTCCCTCTCCCTGTCTCTCTCCCTCCCTCCCTCCCTCCCTCTCCCTCTCCCTCTCTCTCTCCCTCCCTCCCTCTCCCTCTCCCTGTCTCTCTCCCTCCCTCCCTCCCTCCCTCCCTCTCCCTCTCCCTCTCCCTGTCTCTCTCCCTCCCTCCCTCTCTCTCTCCCTCTCTCTCTCTCCCTCTCCCTGTCACTCCTTGTCTCCCTCTCCCTGTCTCTCTCCCTCCCTCTCCCTCTCCCTGTCTCTCTCCCTCTCTCTCTGTCTCTCTTCTCTCTGTATCTGACCACACACAGACATACACATTCCCTGTGCATTGAGTGTTAGATTGGTATGTGCTGGGGTGTGTTCCAGTGTGCTCGGGAGACTCGTTACCATGCGTCAGTGATCACATTCTTTCTCTCCGTCTCTCTCTCTCTCCCTTCCTCCCTCCCTCCCTCCTTTGGCCCATCTCCATCATTCTCTCTCCATCCTCCTGTTTTGGACCTTTTCTGTATCTACCTGCCTGAATGTCTGCATATTTTGCCACCAGTGTCAACATGTGTCTGGCTTCTGCCTTAGTCATTATCTCTCTCTCTCTCTCTCTCTCTCTCTCTCTCGCTCTCTCCCTCCCTCCAGAATCCATTCTCTCTTTGTCACCTCACCTCGTCCTTGCTCGCCCTCCTCCGCCTCCCCTCTCTTCCTCTTCTACGCCCCTCTCTTTACACAGCGACATCCACCATCTGACCAAAAAATGAAAGAAAGCAAAGGAGAAGAAAATAGACTGTGAGAGGCACCTACTCTTCCAAAATGGCCACTGACGTGACAGCAACACTCATTTTGGGAAAGCAAGTTAACACGGTTACTAACATCTCTCTCTCTCTCTCTCTCTCTCTCTCTCTCTCTGTCAATGTCTCTCTCTCTCTCTCCTCTTGCAGTTTCATCCTCTCTTCCTCCCCCTCTATCTCATATAGTTTTTCCACTTGTTCCACTCTCCCTCCCCTGCTGTCTCTTTCCCACTCTCTGAATGCTGAATCAATCAGAGACAGACGGTGCGTGGGGATAAACACACACACTCACACACACACGCACACACGCACGCACACATGCACACATGCCCACACACGGACGTGCACCTGCACACACACTCACACAGGCTTGCACGCATATGCTCCACCAAGAAACCCTCTGTCTTTTACCATGCAAACATACAGTAGGCTACACACGTTTTTTACAGCCATCACATTTACCATTTACAGCTATCATAGTGAGGACATTCATATCATGCATTCCCTAACCCCTGACCCTAATCTGAACCCAATTCTAACCTAAACCTTCAAACCAAGTCTTAAAGTCCCTGGAAACCAGAAATATTTTATTATTATTTAGCATTTTGAGTTCATCACATCACAGGGGCCTATGTTAATAAGCCACCAGCCAAATTTGAACGATGATGAACGTCGCAAAGTATATAAATTTAGGTTTGACAGCCATGGCAAAAGTAATGAGAATCAATTATTTTTTAGAGTGTATTTTCTCCCGCGGACTGTATGGGCGTGTCCCGTCTGCAGCAGGGAAAATTCTCTGTCTCTCTCTCTCTCGAAGGAGAAGAGAGAAAGAGAAAGAGAGAGATGGTGTGTGTGTGTGTGTGTGTGTTCGCGCGTTGCCCCGCTCATAGCGTACTGACTGATGGTCATCTGTCTAACTATCTTATCTGTCTGCACGCGCGCACACACACACCACACACACAGCAGCGCTGTGCCCTCGCAGGCAGAGTAGAGAGCTTTCCCTCTCAAGGTTCCTACACACCGCCGACGAGTAACGATAGAAGAAGATAGAAGTAGCGATAAACTCACAGATAGATAGACAGATAGATAGATAGATATATAGATAGATGTTGGTTCTTAAAAGAGCCTTTGTGTTGACGCAATGCGTAGCTAGCTAGCTGGAAAAAGGTGTGGGACCACTAGAACTCTGAAGAGAGATGGAGGCAGAATGTGCGGGACTGCGGGTTGCGCGTGTACAAAGGTTATATAGAGCTTATGACGTCATAAGCTCCTGCATTTTAGCACCTCGTGCACTGCACTCTTCAATGAGGAAGTATCTTGTAGAATCTTGTAGAAAAGTGTCGATTTTAAGGCTTTGGGTTGAAAGTAATGTATAATAATGTAGCGTATCGCTGATACACCAAGGAACGGAGAGTTGTAGTTGGTACAGGGTCTTTATTCACAGGCTTCGTTAGCTCCTAGCAGCTAGCTTCACACAGCTAGCTCTGCACATCACAACCGGTCTCGCTCACTCCGTATCTTGACTCCCCGCGGCACAGCGGCCGCTCGTCCTATATACCCCGTTTCCCCTAGGAACACCCCACACACATTAGTTCCTAGCTACAATCCGGACACTTAGGTTGCACATACATTACAGGTAATACTTGGATTACCCAAACACGTTACATACTCCTCACCCAACAATAAGGTTAACGCCCACGTTAACACCCACAACCCAACATATCCCCCTGTACCAAAACACACCACCCCGCAACATTTTGCATTCCCCCAATTTGCCTCTTATTTTTCAGCACACTTTCAATTTCCGTTCCACCACCACCATTTCCATTTCTTTTCCCATTCCTTAAATTCAACCCCCATTTCAATTATCACAAGCCCCAATACATTCCCTCTTTTCTCTTTACACTCATCTTCACATCAACCACTATTTCCATCCCCTCTTTTTAAAGCTTCTGTCCCATCTGAAGCACATCAGTCCTGCTCCAACCCCAGTGGGGTTAGCCCTCCGCAGGGTGACTCTCCTCGGTCTTCCCCCCGTGTTCCACAGTCCACACATGCACTGCAGTATCTCCGCACGTCCTCCTTTTGTTTGCCCCAGTAGAAATGTCTACGGAGGAGGCTGAGTGTCTCTTCGGGCCCCCGATCACCGTATGGCCCATCGTGCGCCCCCTTCAGTGCCAATTCTCGCAGGCAACCGGGTACAACCCACTGAGTCCCGCTTTTCCCGTGTCCCTTTCTCTCTAAAACCCCATCTCCACCCAGATGCAGGTCCGAAAACATGTTCCACAGTCCCCTTGTGGCCCCGGAACATGTGTGAATCTCTTCCACAGGGGGCCGGCGTCCGGCCGCCACCCACGCATACACCGGACCGATATCCGCATCCTCCATCTGTCTGCGTCTCCACTCACCCCCGTTGACATGCGTGATGTGCCTCTCCTCTTCTGTCGGCTCCACCGCTTGCACTCGCTCGTCCTCCCGTCCCGCTCCCTCAGGGGGCGGCGTGTTGAGGACAGCAGGGCGGACACCATCGGCGTCGATCTCCACCTCGACTTTCTGCAGCGCAGCCGTGGGGGTTGTATAGCGGCCTGGCTGGGCCGGCTCCTCCAGCGTTGACCCCTCTCGCTCCCCCGGGGACACGAGTGCCGCTCCCCCCACTGTAACAGCATTGCAGGTGATGTCGCTCACTTCCCTCTGGCTGTTCAAAACGATTCCCATTATCTTGATGGTCTCGTCGCTGATGGCGATCTCCCCCACCACTGGCTGGCATACAGAGCAGCTAGCCTGGGCCGGCTCAACAGTCCCTTTCCTGCCCAGAACAATCGGCTCTATACTGCCCCGCTGTTCCGCCGCTTGTTGCTCAGGCTGCTCCACTGCTTGTTGCTCGGGCTGCTCCCCCGGCTGTGTGTCTCCTCCAGCGTTCACACTCTTAATGCAGTCTCCAGCCAAATGTCCAGGCGACTGGCAAGCCCAACAACGCCTCACCTGTCTCTCCTCTCTCGCCGTCCTCCAATCCCCGACAGCTTCTTGACATTCTCTGGCTAAATGTCCCATCGCGCCGCATGCCCAGCAGGCTCCCTGCTGTCCATGTCGTTGTCCCACATACCCGGTCCGTATCCCGGGCTCGCCTCGGCACCACCTCGCCACGTGGCCCGGTTCTCCACAGTTCCAACACAGTCTATTTTGTGTCTCCTCCGTCCGCTTCTCTCCGTGCTGCGCGACCTCTCGTAGCGTCCGCAATACCTCCACTGCCCAGGCAGGAGTTCCTTCCACCAGCCGTCTGACTTCTTTCAACACACGGGCCTCCATGCCCGCCAGCCTCGAGCTGATCTCTGTCGTCAGCCCTTCTTCTCTCCCGTTCACCGACAGGCTTTCTTCTAGACGCGCCATCACACGTGGCGCTCGTAGCAGCTAGCTCACCCAGCTAGCTCGCTACAGCTAGGTCGCTCGAGCCTTTGATCTCCAACTTTTCTCCGCTGTTCCTCCTCACTCTCTCCTCTCGACCGAAAACAGAGGCGCTACCGCTTCACTTGCTGACACCAATGTAGCGTATCGCTGATACACCAAGGAACGGAGAGTTGTAGTTGGTACAGGGTCTTTATTCACAGGCTTCGTTAGCTCCTAGCAGCTAGCTTCACACAGCTAGCTCTGCACATCACAACCGGTCTCGCTCACTCCGTATCTTGACTCCCCGCGGCACAGCGGCCGCTCGTCCTATATACCCCGTTTCCCCTAGGAACACCCCACACACATTAGTTCCTAGCTACAATCCGGACACTTAGGTTGCACATACATTACAGGTAATACTTGGATTACCCAAACACGTTACAATAATTTCGGAGACACACAATTACTAACATAAGATCCTAAATAACATAGTTAGAACGTTTTTGTGGATTTTGGTTTCCAGGGACTTTAACCTTCAAACAGCCCTTTGAAGGTGTGTGAGAAAGTGAGGACCGCCCAAAATGTCCTCAACTTTCCTCAAATGTCCTCACCTTCAAGGTATAAAATTCACATTGGTCCTCACTAAGATAACTGTACAAGAACACACACACACACACACACACCCTATGCGCACACAAGATCGCACACGCTCCACCAAGATACCCGTTATCGCTATAATCTGCAGTTGAAGTCTCAAGCGGGAGGGAGGCTCATGGGGAGGGGATTATCAGATCACACGTACAGTACACACACATGTATACACACTACACACATGCAGGAGCGCGTGCACGCACACACACACAGACACACACACACACACACACACACACACACACACACACACACTATAGGCAGTTAAGCTTGTTGAAGCAGTTGAATCTATATACCTAGTTTTTATGCAAGTACTTCAATTTCTTAACGATCACTCAGACTCGCTCTCTGAATCAACATCTGTTTAAAAGGGTAATCCAGGAAGACGGGGAAGCTCAGCTCATTCATGAAAAATGCCAGGAGGATGGAGGGGAAGCCACCTCCAGATTGAAGTTTACAATCACAGCAATAAAAAGGGGAAAGGCTGAAATCAAAGCAAAAAGCGCTAACGGACACAATAACATCAACGACCTGTCAGAGGACCTCTCTATCGCTGTTTTTCTCGCAATACGCCCGCAGCAGCTTCCCCATTAAAAACATATATATATATATATATATATATATATATATATATATATATATATGTGCGTCTGCATCTGCATCTGTGGTGAGTCGTGGACTACAGGAGCCGAGTGCACCAGCTGGGCGTAAAAAAGTGGGTCTTAACTGTTACGCCCGGTCTTAGCTACGCCCGACGTTGTGAGTTGAATTGACACCGAGTGCACCAAGCCTGACTTACCACGGTCGTAGCTGCGCCCGGTCTTTAGGCTGCGGACGTGCGCGTCCATGTGAATACGTGCTTGTTGCCAAGCAACACCCTTCTCTCAGACGAGCTCGACACAGCTCCAACTCAGCTCCAACTTACAGAGTTCAAAGCATAGAAACGTTCTCACAGCGCCAACACAAACAAACAGAAACAAGCCGCATGCAATTCGATCGCAAGTGCAAATCAATAATGAATGCGATGGGCGGACTGCGGGCAGTTGACGAAGTCAGGAAGAAATGGAAAGATCTTCCGACACATCAGCTTTTAAAAACCCGCTGAGGTCCTGCACCCAAAAGGTCCATTTACAGCACATATGGATCGATATGTTCTGAGAAGATTCCCCCGCATCACAGGACTGAACAGCATTGACAGCACAGAGCTGTCAGTCCCAGCTGAAGTGAAAGACATTCCCAGTGCAGATCAAGATGAGACAGCTGTCAGTATATGAGTACGTACGCCTTGGGTGTAACTTTTACGCCTGCTCCCCATACCAGACGTAAAAGTTGCACCCGGGCGCAACGCATACAGGGCTGGTGCACATCAAATTGCACATCAAGGCCCCTATTCTCCCACAGGCCTTCGGCGCTAAAACGGGCCTTCGGCGCTAAAAAACGTGCCTTGCGCCTGCCTCGGGAAGATATCAACATGGCTTTAGGCTGGTAAATGCGCTTTAGGCCGAATGGGCGTGGCGCACTCCCTGAATGGGCGAGAATGGGCGTTTCGGCGTTAAATATCGGCCTAATGATATCTTCCCACCTGGCGTAAATTTAGCGCTTTGCGCTTTTGAAAACCAGGCCTATTCAGTGCGCTGGTTGCGTGGAGAGCGCCCCTCTGTCACCCTTCTCTGTGTCACTCTCTCCCTCTCTCCTCAGTCTGACAGGCACAATACGACTCTCTCTCTCTGACTCCCTCGCTCAGACAGACACAACACACTTCTCATAGGAAAAATAAGTTGTAAGTTCACTGCCTGGCATGTCCCAGCATGCATTGTGGTACTCCATTTCGCTACTAAATAGCAACCAAATGAGCCGAAAACCTATATTAAGGGAGGATCTAAATAATGTGTAATGGTAACACAACCTGCAATTGTAGAACATTTCAATATTGGACCAAATAAAACATCGAAATGAAAACACCACCCTATGTGAAACATATACTGTATGTCCTCCTGGGCCTATATACTGTATACCTCTTGTCGATTTAACGTGATTTAGATAAGTGACAGCGGAACGCGCTTCTACTGTCATCTGCTGTGATGTCCGCTCCAATAACTTGGCCCTACTGGCCCTCCAATGACTTTACATAATGTAGGGTATATTTATGTGCATCATCCTTCCTGCAGCAGGCGAGAGAAAATGATATCTTTCTGGACAAACTTTCACCAATCTAATAGGCTATATTTTTCTAGCTGATGCATTTAGAACATTCTTTTCACTTTGATCTTGCTATAGTGTAGGGTATTTACATGCTTGCAGTATTTAAACTGCAGTTAGATTGGTTTGAGAAGCATAATAATATGGAATAATAGCCTATATATGGAGACAGACAGACTGGATGAAGGGGGGGGGGGGGGGGGGGGGGGCAGAGCGCTTGGCTTTGTCTGGTTTTACCGGATTTGTCCAGGAATTGGAGCTTAAAAGGCAAGCGTGTGACTCTTTACTGCAATTCTCCAATGAGCGGACTATGCATAATTTTACGCTTAAAAGGCGTGGTTATAATGGTTGAGGCTGCGTGTAGCGCCGATACCAAGATAGCGAGTGCGCTGGTCCACACCCACTAACTGCGCTAGGCGGCCTAGCGCTAGGCCTTAAATGCAGTTTCTACGCCGATTGCAACGATAGGGCCCCAAATTAGTTAGTCGTAACTTTGAGTTCTAAGTCGGACGTGATGTTACACCTAGGCGCACGCCCAGCTGGTGCACTCGGCTCCAGGTGAGGATATTCCCTCTGTTCTGTCAGTCTCTCCTCAAAACCATCCACAATATTTGTATTTCCTCCCAGCAGGTAGGCTACAATTGTCCACATCTCCATGTCAACAATAGAACGTCAAAAGCCAGCTCACTGTCTAAAAAGCACTTCCTGTGTAAAAAGGCAACGCTGGCTCATTTGCGGGCCTTCCAAACGGCCATATTGTGCGATCTCTGTGTAAAAAGGCTATTTGTTTCTTTCCCTATCTGTCTCTCTAGCTCAATCTTTCTCTCGCTTCTTCCTGGTAACCGTCTGTGTGTGTGTGTGTGTGTGTGTGTGTGTGTGTGTGTGTGTGTGTGTGTGTGTGTGTGTGTGTGTGTGTGTGTGTGTCAAGTCAAGTCAAGTCAAGTTTATTTGTATAGCACATTTCATACACAGAGGCAATTCAAAGTGCTTCACATAAAATGGTTGACAGGAAAATAAAATTTAAAAGCATCACAACAAAACTTAAAAAAAAAAAAGTATAAAAGTGCATTAAGCAACAGGCGCAGCAGTTGCAAAAAGAGCTAAAAACTTATAGAGGACTCATTGGGTTTGCATAGTAGCTGTCAGCAGTTAAAAGCGATGGTAAACATAAAAGTCTTTAGTCTATTTTTAAAAGTAAGTAAGGTTGGGGCAGATCTGAGGTCTTCAGGCAATTTGTTCCAGCTAGCAGAAGCATAGTGGGTAAATGCAGCCTTCCCATGATTTGATTTGATCCTAGGGACAGTTAATAAGCTGGACCCTGTTGACCTAAGAGTTCTAGACGGTTCGTAGCGTGGGAGCAATTCAGCTATGTATTTTGGGCCTAGGCCATTAAGTGATTTATAGACTAATAACAGTATTTTAAAATCTATTCTATGACACACTGGCAACCAGTGTAAGGACTTAAGAACTGGAGTGATATGATCAGCTTTCTTAGTCTTCGTTAGAACTCTAGCAGCAGCATTCTGAATGAGTTGAAGTTGCCTAAGTTCTTTTTTGGAGAGACCAGAAAAAAGGCTATTGCAATAGTCTAACCTACCGTAATTTCCGCACTATAAGGCGCACCTGAGTATAAGCCGCAGCAGCAAAATTGACTGTTTGTTACATATATAAGCCACACCGGACTATAAGCCGCAGGTGTTTTAATGTTTAATTATCATATGTAAGGGTTCGTGCACAGAGGGGATTGTCGGGAAAGAGATGGCTGTTTGGGGAAGCTCCCATTTATTCACACAACACCATGCAACACAATGCAACACCACAACAACACCACAACAAGGTGCAGTACACTTTTTTATCTTGTATACTGTATATATATAACGCTCTTGGTGGCTGTGCGGCCGTTTAAAACAACGGGTGGGCTTCAAAACGTGAGCATCAGGCGTTGTGAAACTATTTCTCCAAACTGGCACGAAAAGTCAAGTCACTAATCCTCATCTTCGTCTTCTTCCTGCGTACTAAAACCACCAAACTCCTCATCTTCAGTGTCGGAAACAAAGAGGTTCAGGGTGGCTTCGTCAGCCACTCTCCTCTCTCCTTCGTTGTCGCTCTCAAAACCAACGAACTCCTCTTCGTCACTGTCGGAATCGAACAGCCTCTGAAGGGCCTCAGCTGTGGCGGCGCCCTCCTCTTCATCACGCAGCAGTCCAGCCTTTCGGAACCCGTTGGTGATCGTGGATGTTTTGACACTCCTCCACGCTGTCAGGATCCACTCGCAAACTTGAGCGAAAGTTGCTTTTCGCATGCGACCAGTTTTGGTGAATGATTTATCGCCGCTAGTCATCCACGCCTCCCACTGAACGCGTAGTGCCACTTTGAACGCACGATTGACACTGATGTCAAGTGGCTGCAGATGCTTCGTTGTGCCCCCAGGAATCACAGCTGGAATTGAGTTTGTGCTCTTGATGGCTGCTTTCACAGAATCTGTTATATGGGCCCTCATGCTGTCCAAAACGAGCAAAGCTTTTTTTTGGCGAAATAATCCTCCAGGGCGCTTGACGTAGCACTCATTCAGCCACTCCTTCATTACACTCTCCATCATCCACCCTTTCTTGTTGACTTTAAAGCAG
>NC_139628.1:29447048-29497048 GCF_964638095.1 Poromitra crassiceps
GACACTGATGGAGAGGAGAGAGAGGGGAGCAGGTAGATGGAGAGAGACACTGGTGGAGAGGAGAGAGAGGGGGAGCAGGTAGATGGAGAGAGACACTGATGGAGAGGAGAGAGAGGAGGAGCAGGTAGATGGAGAGAGAGGAGAGAGAGAGGAGCAGGTAGATGGAGAGAGAGAGGCACTGACAAAGAGGAGAGAGAGATGGAGATAGATGTAGGAGTAATGGACTGACATGGCAATGAAATGGCTGTCACACCCGTGCTGCATACTAACACTCAACAAAGGTTCTGTGTGTGTGTGTGTGTGTGTGTGTGTGTGTGTGTGTGTGTGTGTGTGTGTGTGTGTGCCTTCACTTTAAGTTGAATATTGATTTTGATTTTTCTGTATTCAAATGGTTGCAATCAGTCTGTAATCCATTTAAGAGAGAGAGAGAGAGAGAGAGAGCAAGAGAGAATGAGAGCAAGAGAGAGAGAGAGAGAGGGGAAGCAATGTTGTATTGTAATGTGTATTATTGTGTAATGTGTGTGTAATGTAATCATTATTTTTGTTTCATGGTTTCTTGATGCTGTGGCAATATTGTTATTATGACATTCAGGCCAATAAAGCAAATTGAATTGGATTGAATTTAATTTAATTGAGAGGAGAGAGAGAGGGAGAGAGGTTTTGGGGTATAGGTGAGAAGTCGATCAACATACTCTTGATTTTCTCTCATCGTACAATATAATTCCTCAAAGCCATGCAGCCGATCTTGAGTTTAGCTAGCGAGTAACTCTGTTGTTAGATTGCTCAAAGGAACGGTTCATTGGTTTAAATGCATGAGCTAGCGAGTGAGCGAGATCAGCTAACTATACATCATGACGACGGAATCATGACCGCATCAGTCAACATGTAACGTGTTTTCTCTAATCTGGTGGAAGCATTTTTCAATCAAAGGTGAAACGACCGGCCCCGTTCACTTCAATGGAACTGGCCCCAACGCTGTGACGGGAACAACGTCTTATCCTTCTTTCGTAGGCTCCTTGATTCACATTAAATCATACAAATGTCGTGAGGTTTATTGGCTGAAGAAGAAGCAGCATGTCGTTAATAGCGGGGCTGTTACTGCGTCACTATCGAGGCCCGTTCTGTACGTCACTCGCTCCCACAGATCACCACCAAGACTGATTTACTCTCCTGCAGTCGTAAAAGCTGGACTGATTCACTGCTTGCTGGGTTTAAATCCTGACGAAGCGTTTCAGTGAGCACCACAGAGCCTTCACTGTGCTCTCCGCCATCGATTCGCTCGCTGATTGAAGGCAAATTAATTTTGCCCGCCGTCCGTTCCTGCAGAGGATTAAAGTCATGAGCAAGCATCATTTGAAGGTGATTTGTCGGGTTATTAAAAGGGGTTTGATTTCGGTGCGTAATCTAATTCCCGGCTGAAATCGAGACTAAGCATTTTAGGGAATGTTTGAGATTCGAAAACGCCTCGAGGATACGTAACTGAACTGAGATGTCGTTATTGACCCGGCCAATTAAAAAAGTTCCCTGCTGGGTTGTGGTGCAGTGTGTGTGTGTGCGTGCGCGCGTGTGTGTGTGCACACATGCGTGTGTGTGTGCGTGCACATGTGTGTGTGTCCGTGCTTGCGTGTTTGTGTGTGCATGTGATGTGCACGTGTGTGTGCACATGTGTGTGTGTGTGTGTGCGTGTGTGTGTGTGCTTTGACATACTGTACTGTCTATTGATTATGCATTGATGACTTACATGAAGATGTCCCTTAAGTCGAGGCACGCAATTGACCTATCGCTAAGCCCCACCCCCCGTCCTCACTCGGCATGCTGACTAGAGTAAATGGCAGCCGTCACTGTCAAAGTTATATCCCAAGACGCTCTTCACAACTTTTTGAGCCCTGATATTGTCTAGAAGCCATCAGAAAGTACTTCACTATGCCATGGTAGTAGCCTACAACATTTAAAAGCTATCGATAAAAAGAAATGCGATACATGCATGCCTGGAAACGGCTTTAGCGAATCTTTAATCAAACTTTTTAACGGAGGAAGACAGGGGGTGGGGATAACAGACGACTCACACCCAGAATTGACATTCACTTAAAGTAACCTCTCAGTGGATTATATAGCCTACTGTATATGCCGAATTGAAGAGTGGCGCCTGGTAATCTATTTCATGTACCTCTGTATAATCAAGAAACGTTAAATAGTGTAGATGTTTTTCATAGCGAGACAACGGATCAGCAGAGGCATAGCTTACAGTTTTTAACATCATGTTTTCCTCCCGGATCTTTTCTCTTTAGACTACCTCACATTTATTTGGAGAACGAGATTAATTCGCTCGTTTTAGGGTTTGACTGGTGTCTGGCGATGTTATAATCACATCAATAAATGTGCCTCCTCTTCACTAGTCTCGCTGGCCAGCCTCTCCTCTACCTCTTCACCAACTCCACGTAATGACTGGAAACTCGCATAATTCAGCTTTTTATTTTGCCGACTTTCTGAATACCATGATGATTTCATGATACCTTTTGGATCATGGAAGCCAAATGAGGGAGAAGACTCGTCATCTCGCTGTCACCACGATTGCAGGTTTAACTCCAAAACAGTAGCATTGTGGATGTGAGTGGATCTACGTTTACTAGTTTAATATTATCAATTGCCTGGCCTACCCAGGATACCTCGTAATGTTGCATTTACCCCCATGCACATCGTTTGACCATTTTTTCAACTTATAAATGTATAAAACCCCATAAAACCAGAGGAGACTCGCGTTTTCTAGTGCTTCTCTATGGAGCTCTAAGCTGAGAATGTCCGAGTGTATTGTAGAGCTGCACGCGCTGTGATTGGCTCGTCTGCGTTTGGGGCGTGGCTTAGCGATAGGTCAATTGGAAAGTTACTTGAGGGAAGGAAAGAATGTACGTGAGTAGCATGTGTGTGTGTGTGTGTGTGTGTGTGTGTGTGTGTGTGTGTGTGTGTGTGTGTGTGTGTGTGTGTGCATGTGTGTGCACGTGTGTACACGGTGGTGGGGCATACACCGATTACATAACATGAAACATTTTTATGGAGGAAGAAACAAAAGAAAAAACTCTGCCCGCTCGTGTCAGTTTCAGCGTGCGCTCGGCTGCGCTGGTGTATATTACAAGCGCTCCCTCCTATCCTGGCTGTGTGAGTTCATCGTATCTCTCTGGTTAGACAGACCAGCAAGTAACGTTAGTTGTACATGTTGTGAACACAATCCCCCCTCATACACATGTAGGTAAGACCCTTATCTAAGCCTGTGTGTATTCTCTTGCCACTGCCATCTCTGGAAATGTGGTTTTAACAGAGCTAAATCTCCGCTAGCATTGATGCTAATACGAATAGCTAAACCTCGGCTAACATTGATGGTAACTACTAGCATCGATGACTTAGCTGTGATAAAAGCACATGTTTCTCAGCTATCGTCATTGCCTGGCTTACTGCTGCTTGCTGGTAACATTAATCCCATGGCCAGGAAGAAAATCCCACATTTGTCGCTAACGACGTTAGTCTCTTCTGCTCCAGGAGAGTCTGAAAGAAAAGTAACGCTACGCTATGTGAGCCAGACAGAGCCTGTGAGCGCACTGAGTGAGCAGCAGCAGGGAGGGGAGGGGAGGGGAGCGGCTGACTGACTGGAGGAGAAAGGACTGTATGCAGAGTCATTTATAGACCGACAAACGTAACTGCTCCAAACTATTCTCTGTGGTTAACCTGACATCCCTACCACGCTTGTACTGGTCACTATCTTGATGGGTATGTCGGACTGAGAGCAGTTAAATTAAAAATCCGGACCGTGAGGACTGCTGAGGAGCTCTGGAGCTTCTTTTTCCCCCCTTTTCTTTTAAATATGGTGTCACTGGTAACACCGGTGATGTCACGTGTTTATTACATTGATGAATTACACGAAGAGGTCCCTTAAGCCGAGGCACGCAATTGGAAAATTGGAAATTAGTTGAGGGAGGGACAGAATGTACGTGAGTAGAATGTACGTGAGTAGCGTGTGTGTGTGTGTGTGTGTGTGTGTGTGTGCTTTGACACATACTGTATATTGATTATGCATTGATGACTTATGCAATGATTTTTAAGGGAAGACGTCCCTTAAGTCGAGGCACGCAAATGGAAAATTGGAAAGTTACTTGAGGGAAGGAAAGCATGTACGTACGTAGAGTGTGTGTCTGTGTGTGTGTGTGTGTGTGTGTGTGTGTGTGTGTATGTGTGTGTGTGTGTGTGTGTGTGTGTGTGGGTCCCATCTGTATTTCAGCCCCTCTCTTTCACTCTGTGTGCTCTTGGCTACGATCTGTCTCTTTCTGTCTTCCATCCCATCTCATGCTCACCTGAAGCGAGGCAGCTGGATTCACGCAAGATCACCATCACGTGTGACAAATCCATCTTTGGTTTGAATCAAACAGTGTCCAGTAGCTACAGGTTTGGGTTTGAATCAAACAGTGTCCAGTAGCTACAGGTTTGGGTTTGAATCAAACAGTGTCCAGTAGCTACAGGTGTGGGTTTGAATCAAACAGTGTCCAGTAGCTACAGGTTTGGGTTTGAATCAAACAGTGTCCAGTAGCTACAGGTGTGGGTTTGAATCAAACAGTGTCCAGTAGCTACAGGTTTGGGTTTGAATCAAACAGTGTCCAGTAGCTACAGGTGTGGGTTTGAATCAAACAGTGTCCAGTAGCTACAGGTGTGGGTTTGAATCAAAAAGTGTCCAGTAGCTACAGGTGTGGGTTTGAATCAAACAGTGTCCAGTAGCTACAGGTGTGGGTTTGAATCAAACAGTGTCCAGTAGCTACAGGTGTGGGTTTGAATCAAACAGTGTCCAGTAGCTACAGGTTTGGGTTTGAATCAAACAGTGTCCAGTAGCTACAGGTGTGGGTTTGAATCAAACAGTGTCCAGTAGCTACAGGTTTGGGTTTGAATCAAACAGTGTCCAGTAGCTACAGGTGTGGGTTTGAATCAAACAGTGTCCAGTAGCTACAGGTTTGGGTTTGAATCAAACAGTGTCCAGTAGCTACAGGTTTGGGTTTGAATCAAACAGTGTCCAGTAGCTACAGGTGTGGGTTTGAATCAAACAGTGTCCAGTAGCTACAGGTTTGGGTTTGAATCAAACAGTGTCCAGTAGCTACAGGTTTGGGTTTGAATCAAACAGTGTCCAGTAGCTACAGGTTTGGGGTTGAATCAAACAGTGTCCAGTAGCTACAGGTTTGGGTTTGAAACAGTGTCCAGTAGCTACAGGTTTGGGTTTGAATCAAACAGTGTCCAGTAGCTACAGGTTTTGGGTTTGAATCAAAAAGTGTCCAGTAGCTACAGGTTTGGGTTTGAAAAAGTGTCCAGTAGCTACAGGTTTGGGTTTGAATCAAACAGTGTCCAGTAGCTACAGGTTTTGGGTTTGAATCAAAAAGTGTCCAGTAGCTACAGGTGTGGGTTTGAATCAAAAAGTGTCCAGTAGCTACAGGTGTGGGTTTGAATCAAACAGTGTCCAGTAGCTACAGGTTTGGGTTTGAATCAAACAGTGTCCAGTAGCTACAGGTTTTGGGTTTGAATCAAAAAGTGTCCAGTAGCTACAGGTGTGGGTTTGAATCAAACAGTGTCCAGTAGCTACAGGTTTGGGTTTGAATCAAAAAGTGTCCAGTAGCTACAGGTGTGGGTTTGAATCAAACAGTGTCCAGTAGCTACAGGTTTGGGTTTGAATCAAACAGTGTCCAGTAGCTACAGGGTTTGGGTTTGAATCAAAAAGTGTCCAGTAGCTACAGGGTTTGGGTTTGAATCAAAAAGTGTCCAGTAGCTACAGAGTTTGGGTTTGAATCAAAAAGTGTCCAGCAGCGACGGGTTTTGAAAGTGCCCGCCATTTGAAACGGTTCCCTGACCAGGTTCTCAGATGGTTCTGTGACGCCAAAGAGTCGACGATTCAACGATTGGTTCTACGGAGCTTGATTCTGATTCTGAGTCGGGTACAGCCCTAGTGAAGACAAACCATCTGGCAGTGTCAGGTTAACCTCATGTTTCACTTTATCGTTAAACAATCCACTCAACCGCATCCCTGTCTCTCTCTCGGTATCCGTCTTTCTCTCTGTCTTCTATCTCTTTTTTTCCTGTCTGTCTGTCTTTCTCTCTCACTCCGCCTGTTGCGATCTAGCCTGTCTGTGTTGTCTCTCTGTTTCTCCCTGTCTCTGACTCGCTTTTTCTTTTTCAAGATTCAAGATTTTTATTGTCACTCCGTAGTACAAGTACGCGCACGTGTGAACTATAGTTAACTAGTAAGGCAGTTGTGGCAACACTATACATATATATATAGTGTATACATACATATATATACCTATATATGTATGTATATATATATATACAGTATATATATATATATATATATATATATATATATATATATATATATATATATATATATAATACCGTATTTAGCTTATTGTATAGTATACGATAAGCTAAATACTTAAAATCTTATAAATTAAGCTTTTTCCCCGCGAACCTTACAACTCACTGAGGCTGCGGGCCAAGTGTTTATTTCAAGTGTTCAATGTTCTATTCAAACTCATTAGATCCGAGTAATTAAAAGCAATAAATAAATAATTTTTGATCATTTCCACTTATTAAAATTGAAGCTCTCCTCCCTCACAGTTGCATCAGAGCCCGCCCTACTTAGCAGTCTTAATTAAGGCGTTAAACCTCTCCAAAGAGTGAGAAGACGTTTGAAAATACACACTGTTTATAGTTTATTATGCAATTTTCAACCGAGCAACTTGATTGGGCAAAGCCACTTTCCACTCCCATAAAGCGCGGCTATGCCAGTCCTCGCAACAAGGGAGCTAATTAGCTAATTAACAAACGTAGGCTGCGTTCACACATAGCTTGTTTCCGCCAACTGCCAGCAGCCTTTTCCCAGAGGGGCGTAGGTGACATTGGGGGCGGGGTTATATGATATGAAAGCTCTTGATGCGCTCTGCCAAAAAGGGCACATGTAAATTATAAACCAATCTACAGTTATTCATCAAAAACTAAAAGACTTACTGGCCTAATGTACACTTAAGCCCTTTTAGCCCTGATGACTTTCTTCCATCATACTATTTTTTTCAATGGATGTCAAAATATTGTTCATTAAGTATATTGTCATCCACCTTCATGGATTTTTTTATATAAAGATTGAATTTAATAGGACAAAGTATGTCAATTTTTTGTTTTGGCTCTCCTGAGTCTCCTGAGTCACTTATAGGCCCCTCTGGTTTAACCCTTCTATTTTTAACTAACTTTACAGTGTAAAGTTAGTCGAATGTCACTTATAGGCCCCATTGGTTCTAACCCTTTCCTTTGTAACTAACGTCACAGTGTAAAGTAGCTATACGTTTTAGGTTACCCTTATAGCAAGTAAGACTCACTGGACATTTTTCCTCAGTGAAAATTATCGTATTGCACTATTATGGAAGTTACCAAACGTATCAATGATGACTTACCATACACATGTCATGTTTCCACGGCAACGAGTTGCTCGGCTGCTGTTTACCCTGCGTTTACCTGGATCGGGCTCTGAACTAGACCGCAAGTCTGAAGCCCACTGGCCACAAAAAAAAGCAAATATGCTGCCGCCCTATGTCAAGGCGCGGAAACGTGTCTATAATGTCATAATGTCCAACCCACATTCAGTCCCTTCATAATGCCCAGCCTTGAACGATAATCATTGTATTTGTACGATAATTTCGCCCTCTGTATGATCAATAATGCCAAAATTCCCATAATGTACGATTATTTTGTGACACTGAGTTGTAATCAATATTAATATGGATCTACGTCTGTCTGTTTATACATACCTTCTCACAACATCTTTGCAGCCAATCATGCATTCATGTCCTCTTGCAGTTTTCCAAGCAAAATGCTGTAGTCGGGTAAAGGGGGTACAGTACTTGGATTCAGAACTCAGGGAAAGGGGGTACTGAAGCCAACCAAGTTTTCAACCAAGAACAACTGCCCCTATAGGACAAAGTAATTTTAGTTCTGTGGTACATAGAGTGCTGGAATTTCCTACTCAAGTATTATTATTATTTTGCTGTTCCTTTACCTCAGTGGAAGTACTTAGCTGCAGGGCCAGCTCCTCGCCGAGCTGCAGGGCCAGCTGCAGGGCCAGCTCCTCGCCGAGCTGCAGGGCCAGCTCGGCGAGCTGCAGGACGGGTGAGGCCGCACAGTGAAGGAGGAGGAATCGAGTCCCTAGTGTGTAAAATGTACTTGTACCCTGTTAGTCCAACGGTTGGATCGTTTTAACATTCGCGCGGATGGGGTTTTGACATTTTGGGTGGTCTAAGGCCAAAAGTGTGCTCAGGTCTTTTTTTCTGTGTGTTTTACAAAAGTCTCCCTCTCACCATGTTAGAACACTTCGTAGCTTCCTGTAGAGAAAATACTCACACGTTTACTGTTGGCGGTTGTTTTTTGGAACGCAAATTCTCATTGACTTCCATTATAACATACTTTTTTGGGACCTCCAGCCATTGAAAAAAAAAATGCACTCACATTATGTTTTTATTCTATCATCCTGGACCAAACACCTTGAAATTTGACCTTGAAATGGAATTTTGTGGTTGGCTGAAAATTTGGGGGAATTACATGGCCTCAAAGTCCATTGCATAGTTTTCCCATTGTTTTCAATGTTAATTTTGAACAAAAACAACACTTTTTTTAGGACCTCCAGCTTTTTACCCCAAAAAAGATTATTTCCCTGATGTTACACATCTCACCTCGAGTCAAGGCTTGTAATTACTAGTTTCTATTGTGTTTCACTATTTCCCCCTATTCCCCCAGTTTTGGCACAACAACCAATTACATGCAGTTTTCATGAAATGTACAGGAAATTGATCTGTATGCCGCACATGGGAAAATATTCAAAAACAGAATTTTACAGTGCACACTACTAATTTGAAGCCTTTAGACCAGGATAGATGCTGGACTAAAGCTCATTTGTGTTTTTTGGGGAAAAAGTCTGGAAGTCCTAAACAGGCACTTTTTGCTTTTTTGGCTCAAATCATGCAGTAAATATGAAAACCACTGATGATGTCACAATGTCTATGAATGTCATCAGTGACATCATTAGTGACCAAAAACATTTTACGACATCACTGATGATAATCTGATTACAAAAGTAATCTGATTACAAAAGTAATGTGATTACAATGAGTAATCTGATTACAAAAATACTCTGAATTTACAGATAGAAATTACATTGTATACTGAATGTTGCTGCCAATCTTTGACCTATCCCAGGCTATGAAATCCCCCCCTTGAAAAATCCACTTTGCATTTATGGGAACAAAAATTTATGGGAAATTGTGTTTTTACTGTACTTTTACTGTACTTACAGTACTACTGGACACTGGCATTTGAGGGGTTAAAGTTCTGACTAAGTATGAAATGTTGGTACACATAATGAGGGATGAAGTTACCAATGAATAAAAAAAATAAAAAAAAATGTTTGGGAAAAAATTAATAATAATCTTATTAATTATTCATATTTTGGGTAGTTGCTTGGACCAACAGTAAGATGAGTTATAAAAAGATAGCAGGGTACAAGGGAGTAAAAAGCACCTCATTTAATGGAAAATGTAATGTTGTGTTGTGATTTTAAAAATGAGATTTAAATCATCATCATCATCATCATGATCATCTTCATCATAATTAGTGGCCGGGTCAGCGAAGTGGTAGGGCCACTTATTGTATTTGCCAATATTATTATTCTCCCGGGAGGTTGGACTTCCCATGCATGAAAATAAACCAAACTTTGCACAAAGGTCCAGTCCCATGCCAAACTTCGTTGACACTAATTTGGCGCCAATAGTCCAGATGGTGGCGCTACAGCGACCATCTAAAAAGTTTCAAACTTTGAAAATTAATTCACCCTAACCCTCGAGCACGCGAGATCCTAGTATAATTAAAATTGCCTTTTGCGGGCTGTGTCTGTTTGTGACATCATCAGTGATGTCATAAATCGAGATTGTGATGTCATCATTGATGTCACTTGAGCAATTGTGATGTCATCGGTGATGTCACTCGAGCAATTTGGATGTCATCAGTGATGTCATTTGAGCAATTGTGATGTCATCAGTGATGTCATAAATCCTTACTGGGTGAGGCTATATAAGTGGTGGAAGACGCAAGGCTGGATGTCGGAAAGCCATAAGAAGAAGCCACTGCTCTGATACTGATACTGCCTTCTGTTTGAGACACAGCATACAAGTCAGTGTGGTACAGTGACACATCTGAAGGAATGGATGTTGAAGCAGGGCATGGTGACACGCAGCTCTGTGATGCCGCCTGTGCAGGAGACCTGGACACACTGAGGAGCCTGCTGCAGGAAGACCACTTCAGAAGGCAGATCAATGAGCGGTGGATGTATGGTAGTTGGACCCCTCTGATGCACGCAGCCTACAAGGGTCATGCTGCCTGTGTGGACTACTTGATCACACAGGGAGCACAGGTAGACCTAGCTGATGAGTGTAACTGGACGCCTCTCTACTATGCCGTGTTCAATGATCACCTGGACTGTGTCCGGATCCTCCTGGAAGCCGGGGCCGACCCTAACTTTAGCATACATGGCTCACACACCCCTCTCTACTATGCCGTGCTCTACAGTCACCTGGACTGTGTCCGGATCCTCCTGGAAGCCGGGGCCGACCCTAACAGAAGCATACATGGCTCACACACGCCTCTCTACTAAGCCGTGTGGTGTGGTCACCTGGACTGTGTCCGGATCCTCCTGGAAGCCGGGGCCGACCCTAACAGAAGCATACATGGCTCACACACGCCTCTCTACTAAGCCGTGTGGTGTGGTCACCTGGACTGTGTCCGGATCCTCCTGGAAGCCGGGGCCGACCCTAACAGAAGCAGACACGGCTCAGACACCCCTCTCTACATCAGTGCTGAACACAACCGCCTGGACTGCTTCTGCCTGCTGCTCCAGGCTGCTGGCGTTCTGACCCGTGACGTGGCTTCTCTCCTGCTGGAGGTGGTGCTGCGGCATGGGTGCAACATGGCCTTTGTCCAGCTGCTGCTGGACCACGGCGCCGACCCGGCCCTGGTGACCACAGAACATGCACACCTGGAGAAATGGGCGGATCCCAACGCTCTCAGGGTCTTTCTGGAGGCCAAGAGATGTCCGCGCAGTCTGGCCCACGTGTGTCGGATCCAGATCCGCCAATTGCTGAGGACACATCGCCTGAATCAAGTGCACTCCCTCCCACTAACACAAATGATGAAGGACTTCATGCTCCACCAAAACTGACTTGAAGCTTGAAGTCAGTTTATTTATTTTCATTTCCTAGATTTAGTGACTGTGTTTCAAACAAGTCCAGGACCAGAAATTATAGACCATCAGCACACACCACCTGTAGCCAATCCTACTACTTGGAGAGCGTTAATTGGAATGTGTCCGTGTGTGCTCGGTTCATCGTCTCCACAGTCCCCACCCCAGAAATTCTGTTCATCTTAATATGACGTGAGGTTCAGTTAACTTTTCACAGACACAGCCGGGAGAAATACGTTTTTACTACTTGATTACATTTCTGGGCCTGTCATTTTTTTTTTACTTTTACTCGATTAAACAAGTTGACTCAGTACTTCCACTTTTACCAGAGTCTTTATTTAGACAAATAACTGTACTTCTACTTAAGTAAAGAATATGTGTACTTTTCCCATCTCTGTGTGGGTCTGAGTGGGTCTGAGGTGTCGCCCTTGGGTGTTTTTCCGTTTCGTTTCGTTGCCCGCGACGATCAATGACGGGAGGGAAAGAGGAAAGGAGATTGGTGAGAGAGACAGAGGAAATCAATATGTTTTTTTTAATACACACGCGTGTGCACACACACACACACACACACACACACACGCACACACACACACACACAGCTCCAAATAACTTCAAAATAATTTACTTTACTTTGTTTTGCTTTTGTTTTCTGCTATAAAATGAGGAAACCCTTTTGGTCTGGATAGGCATTAACTTGTCTGTGCAAACAGACATACGTGACACCAGCTGGCGTTTTGACCCTCAATTAGGCCTAGGGCATTTTTCTGATTTTTACAGATTCTGAAATGGCAGACTGTAAGCTTTCAAATGATGTGTCACACATTGTAATCTGAAAAAAATTGAAGGAGATATGCTTATTTGATTGTTCACACTCTGGGAAGCAGGAACTGAGAAATCTGCTCCCAAAGTTTGAGAAGTTTTTCACACCTGGGACAGCCAGCCAAGGGGGAGTGAACATTGGCTCCTCATTTACATTAACCACTCCCAACAGCTGATAACTGTCACTCTGACACACTGGGACACAGGCCACAAGTAAGACAATGATAGAATGTAATAGCCTACTGTTTAGGTGATGGGTTTCATAAACTTTCTGTAATAAAACATCTGAAAGCAAAAATCTTATCAAATGGGGTACGCGTGGTCTAATTTTGAGGTATCCATGCTTTTATCACTTCTCATCTGGATTATTGTAAATATTATTACATGTGTGCCTATTATGTTCTTTTTGGGCTCCTTGTGCAGAGAAAATTCCCTGAGGGGCAATAAAGGTTTCATTTATATAATAATAATAATAGGATATAATATGAATAAAGATTTGATAAGAGACAGGAGCTGCTGAACAAAAATAAAACACACACACACACACACCGTGGCTAGCAGGCCTCGCTAGCACGCTAAAGTTTTGTTCTCAACAAGAGATGTGTGTGTTTCCCGTGTTTCCCCTCATTGATTGTTACAGTTGACCTGAAAATAGGCGAATAATCTATGGTTTATGTCCCGCCAAAGAACTTATTGATAAGAAGCGCTGGAGAGGGTCAATCGCACACAAGAAACCCGCCATTTTGGAGACACCCATGACGATGACACCACGCAAAAGGGGACGATTTTCGGGCCAAAATGGCGGCAGCGCTGATCTAAGATTCACTTCTTTCTTTGCTTCTTTGTGTACTCTTCGACTACTCCACACGTCAAAACGTGCTAAAACAGTTATATTATACAGCCACCAGCACTCATAAATGCTCAATTTAACCCTTCAGGGTTCATACACATTTTGACCAATGGATTTCCATGACTTTTCCATAAGTTCTTAACCTGTATTTTATGCACACCTGGGGTAACTAACGCTAACGTTACATGCAAGCTAGCTAGCTAGCTGCTAGCTACGTTAGCTTCACGTTACCTTGCATGTAACGTTAGCGGTTGCTTTTGGAGACACAAACCCTGGACGTTTCATTTTGAGTAATGCATGAGGTTCTCTATGGTTTACGCAAGCTCTGTGTGACGAAGATGTCGTCACTGGAAGCGGACAGCACATGGTAAAACCACTCAATAACATAAAATCATCCAGAAACACACAATTCCCCTCTGTCATTGTGGTGAGTGCACGCACCACAATAAATCACATCTCCAGTTAAAAGTTCACATACATCCTCTGCAGTAATATAACATGTTGGAAAAACCACACACAGTTTAGTTAACTTAGTTGTTTATTCTAGGGAATGTATTTCTTATAATCTAAAAGCATTGCCATGTGATGATGCCATGTTAATTAATGTTCCTCTCCTCCATACTCACAGGGGCTGAACCAGAGCAATGGGCCAAGCTGGGCTTTATAGGGCTAGAGTGATTGCATGCATCTGTGTTGATTGAGGGAGGTACCATTTTGAACTGGTGAAAGGGGATGTTAGGCCTTTTGAGTTATTCTGTTAAGTTTGTGGACTTAATGTAAAATGTTTGACTGGGATCGGTGGTTCTTATGTTTAAACATGTTTGGTTTATGTATAAATGCACAGTAAAAGTGTATATGGTGAGAATTCGGGTTAATTGATTTGCTCAGGAGTTGGTTGGGCTGGGGGAGGGGTTTAGGCTGGGTTCACACCGACGACCCAAGCCTTGCCTATGCCTTGCCTTTACCCAAGCTTTTAAATAGGCGTCCGTTTTAGTCAACGAGGCTGTGTACACAGGGCGCCTCAGCGTGAACCCTGCGTGTACCCACGCCTTGCCTGTGCCTTGCCGATTTTATCGAATAGGCTACAACATGTTGAGCAGAGACAGAGAGATTGACGGGTGGCTATCACGTGGGGCTTTCTCCCCGTTGGCAAACAAATCTTCATGAGAGAGAATAGCGACCGAAGAAGCAAGATGGACAATGTTGTTGTGCCAGCACATATTCTTGCAAGATCACCTCTCTAAAATGTCCGACTATAGTCAGACCTGGTTATACATATCCAGCATCAATAGAACATTAAATATATCCGATTTATTTTACCTAGAGGCTACCCATGACAATTCTGGACAACACGTGAAAAAATACAGTCGGGAGAGAGGAGAGGCGCTTGTGACTCGGCTCCAGGTTCGGCATGCAAAAGGCGTGCGGTGTGATCGCAAAATCGTGTAACAGGTTCACGCCCAGCTCGGCGTAGGCGTGGGTTGAGGCAAGGCAAGGCATAGATTGTCTGTGTGAACTAAGCGTTAGGCTTTATAAGCCTTTGGCCACCAAGGCTCCCGAGTGTTAGTCTGAGGGAGGCTGTGTGAGAGACAGGTAACCAGACATTTGTCAACTTTGCACATTTTCAAGTTTTTGTTTATCTATTTTTATGTGGACGTCCAAGTTCTGTTATTCACTGTTTTTTGGAATAAAAGCACCAATTGTTTTTGCAACCCTAGCCATCTTGTTTGTCATTTTTCTGAAGAGTTTTTGAACCACAGTTTTCTTGACACTCTGGGAGTATGAAGTGCTTTAAATGCGGGGATTTTGGTCACAACAAGCTTGTGGACCGCTGCCTGCTGAACTACTAGCTAGGTAGGCCACAACCAGCTAGCCACCACACAACAGCTAACGTTAACGCCAATCAAATCCGCAACTCCTCCCCATGTTTGGTTTAGCATAACGCCAGCTCAGACTTTCCCCTAATCTCAGAAACCTTGCGGGACATGTATTGCAAATTGCAATAGTGGTTGTTTTGTTATAATTTGAAACAGTCAGCCACACTGTCTGGCGGCCATGTTTCGCCTGCTTGGGTTGTTGTAAACAGAGCTTTGCACCCCGCCCCCATGTAACACGCTGAATTCTATTGATGTGACTCATTGGCCGAAACTCGGAACAATAGAGACATTATAGCCAGTGAAACGCCGCATGCAAATGAGCTTGAGTCGCCTCAGCTAGGCGACTCAAGCCTGAAATCTTGATTTTTTTAAATCGCTAAATATACCTATTTACTGATTCTAAAACGACTCAATTTGATGTGGAATGGATAGTTCAAATAATATATTTTGTACTATTGGAAAAAAAGCAAAACCACATTTTTTCAAGAAAATACTTTTGACGCTCTGCTGCACAGAACTGCCACGGCCGAATTACGGTACCTTCCGACCGCCGGTGTCAGGAGAATGTGTGTGTGTGTGCGACTGCGCATGCATGTGTGTGTGTGTGGCAGAGAGAGAGTGTGTGTGCGTGTGTAGAAAAACTTTATCTTGCGGAGAGCTGACGGGGCTTTTAAGAGCAAAGGGTACTGAATCACAATGTGTCACTTTGTAATTATAGTGATCCATCACACACACACGTACACACACACACACACACACGTACACACACACACGTACACACACACACACACACACACACACACACGTACACACACATACCTACAGACACACACACACACACACGCTCACATTTGACAACAGCATTCCTACGCTATCCTAGCTAGAGGTGAGCAAATAGAGAAGAAGAAGAAGACGTGACACTAATGTTTGAGTATTATATCTCTCTGTGGAAGTTGTATTTCATACTGAACATACTGAACATGAATACATATCAAGAAACCAAGCGCCGATATCTCCAGCTGTGCTGACTGTGTGCAGACACAGAAACCAGGATCCAGGAAGAATAGAGAGGAGAAACGCAAGCTAGCGACTATTGGTATAACATTAAAAACAAACAGTTATCATTTAAATATCAGATCCATGGCTTCCCCAGCAGGAATACCAGTTGAACGTCTCCCCAAATCTGGGAAATTGGGATTGTAGACAAGTACATCAATTAGCCTTAATTGTTTTCTTTTTTAAGAGATGATGCAACAACTTCTAAATCAGAAGCGTCATCCTCTCTGTGTCTGTTTCTGTTTCAGACTCAAAAGCACATGAATGCAGAAGTCAGATGTCGAACCTCCCAACCCGCCTCGGCGGGGAGGAATCCAACGTCCGACGTGCACCTGAATGCAACGTGAGATTTGGGCCATTCATCCCAGAAGGCTCATTCCCTATGAAGATCAAACCTACATTCAAAGGTAAGCCAGACTGAAAGCAAACAAGCAAGCGGAAGGCACGCACGCACACACACACACACACGCACGCACATACACACACACGCGCACACGCACGCGCACGCGCACACGCACGCGCACGCACGCGCACACGCACACGCACACACACACACACACACACACACACACACACACACACCCTCCTGCCCACTCTCTCATTCTCTCTCACACTCAAATACTGACATTTGGTCATTTTTTAACGGACTGGGTACACTTTTTCATGATTTTTCAATGTGCAGGGTAGTCCAATAGACTTCTATAGAACACTCACAACGTGCAGGGTAGTCCAGTAGACTTCTATAGAACTCCCACAACGTGCAGGGTAGTCCAATAGACTTCTATAGAACTTCCACAACATGTAGGGTAGTCCAATAGACTTCCATAGAACTCCCACAATGTGCAGGGTAGTCCAATAGACTTCTATAGAACTCCCACAATGTGCAGGGTAGTCCAATAGACTTCTATAGAACTCCCACAACATGCAGGGTAGTCCAATAGACTTCTATAGAACTCCCACAACGTGCAGGGTAGTCCAATAGACTTCTATAGAACTCCCACAACGTGGAGGCTAGTCCTATAGACTTCTATAGAACTCCCACAACATGCAGACTAGTCCAATATACTTCTATAGAACTCCCACAACGTACAGGGTAGTCCAATAGACTTCTATAGAACTCCCACAACGTGCAGGGTAGTCCAATAGACTTCTATAGAACTCCCACAACGTACAGGGTAGTCCAGTAGACTTCTATAGAACTCCCACAACGTGCACGGTAGTCCAATAGACTTCTATAGAACTTCCACAACATGCAGGGTAGTCCAATAGACTTCCATAGAACTCCCACAATGTGCAGGGTAGTCCAATAGACTTCTATAGAACTCCCACAACGTGCAGGGTAGTCCAATAGACTTCGATAGAACTCCCACAATGTGCAGGGTAGTCCAATAGACTATAGAACTCCCACAACGTGCAGGGTAGTCCAATAGACTTCCATAGAACTCCCAAAATGTGCAGGGTAGTCCAATATACTTCTATAGAACTCCCACAACGTGCAGGGTAGTCCAATAGACTTCTATAGAACTCCCATAACGTGCAGGGTAGTCCAATAGACTTCTATAGAACTCCCACAACGTGCAGGGTAGTCCAAGAGACTTCTATAGAACTCACACAACGTACAGGGTAGTTTAATAGACTTCTATAGAACTCCCACAACGTGCAGGGTAGTCCAATAGACTTCTATAGAACTCCGACAACGTACAGGGTAGTCCAATAGACTTCTATAGAACTCCCACAACGTACAGGGTAGTCCAATAGACTTCTATAGAACTCCCACAACGTGCAGGGTAGTCCAATAGACTTCTATAGAACTCCCACAACATGCAGGGTAGTCCAATAGACTTGTATAGAACTCCCACAACATGCAGGGTAGTCCTATAGACTTCTATAGAAATCCCACAACATGCAGACTAGTCCAATAGACTTCTATAGAACTCCCACAATGTACAGGGTAGTCCAATAGACTTCTATAGAACTCCCACAACGTGCAGGGTAGTCCAATAGACTTCTATAGAACTCCCACAACGTGCAGGGTAGTCCAATAGACTTCTATAGAACTCCCACAACGTGCAGGGTAGTCCAATAGACTTCTATAGAACTCCCGCAACGTGCAGGGTAGTCCAATAGACTTCTATAGAACTCCCACAACGTGCAGGGTAGTCCAATAGACTTCTATAGAACTCCCACAACGTACAGGGTAGTCCAATAGACTTCTATAGAACTCCCACAACGTACAGGGTAGTCCAATAGACTCCTAAAGAACTCCCACAATGTGCAGGGTAGTCCAATAGACTTCTATAGAACTCCCACAACATACAGGGTAGTCCAATAGACTTCTATAGAACTCCCACAACATGCAGGGTAGTCCAATAGACTTCTATAGAACACACACAACCTGCAGGGTAGTCCAATAGACTTCTATAGAACTCCCACAACATGCAGACTAGTCCAATAGACTTCTATAGAACTCCCACAACATGCAGGGTAGTCCAATAGACTTCTATAGAACACACACAACCTGCAGGGTAGTCCAATAGACTTCTATAGAACTCCCACAACGTACAGGGTAGTCCAATAGACTTCTATAGAACTCCCACAACATGCAGGGTAGTCCAATAGACTTCTATAGAACTCCCACAACGTCTGAAATCGACGCCATGGGAGTGGGACAGTGAAAGGACGTTGTGGTCGGGATGGCAGATGGCCATATACGTTTGCCTTCCATCGGCGTTCAACCGTTTTTCCTCATCTCACCAAAGCCTTTCTCTAACCTTAACCAAGTTGTTTTCAGTTGCCTAACAATAGCCGTAACACAAGTTGTTCTATTTGCCTAAACTTGACCATAATAACCCCTAACCTTAACCAAACGTGTTTTACTTGCCTAAACTTAACCAAAGTTAGTTTAATTGCCTACATTTAACGATTAACCAACGTTTGGGACGTACTTCAATTCATAGCAGAGGAACATTTGACTACGGTCTGGTAGCGTTGAAAGATGAGGGAAAAGGGCTAAAGTAGCTAGCCAGTGTGTTCAAAAGTGACGCAGCGGGGTCCAGTCACTCAGCCACAATCCTGGAATTCTAGAGACAGTCTATACTTCCGCCAATTAAAATTTGGCCAGAGGAAGTTGTCATCTTCCAAAGAAATTTGATGATATTCGACCAATCACGACACAGATAAATAAAACTGAGGCAGGTGTTTGGAGAAAGTAGCGGATGTCCCGCCTGCAGGGGTGGACTGCATAATCGGGCACGTCGGGCAAATGCCCGGTGGCCTGGCCTGGCCTGCCAAAAAAAAAAAAAAAAAAAAAATTTGCAGGCCAGGCCAGGCTACTCACTGAACAACAGGCCAGGCGCCACCTACTGGTTTACTAGTGGTTTTATTACTTTATTCAGGTTTAAATTGGGTGCATCTCATTGTAAAATAGGACTTGGCCCAAATTGGGCTTCAAACGGCCCAAATCGGGCTTCAAACGGCCCAAATTGAGCTTCAAACGCCCCAAATTTTTCGCCGCCGCCCTTCGGACGCCGGCACACACGTCGGCCCGTATCAGCCTGGCCTGCTTGGTATCTAATGCCCGGCCTGAATTATGATCCCAGTCCACCCCTGCCCGCCTAACATCCGTTTTGACCAATTTCCCCCTCCAGGAAGTATAGACGGGGGGGTAGGCGGAAGCATTTGCAAATTGCGGGAGACAACGCATCTGTTTTAAAAGACTAAACGTCAGTATTTGATGATTAGCAGTGAGTACACACTGCCCAAATAACATCACAGATGAGTACACACTGCCCAATGACATCACAGATGAGTACACACTGTCCAATGACATCACAGATGAGTAGACACTGTCCAATGACATCACAGATGAGTAGACACTGTCCAATGACATCACAGCGCTCTTCTGTGGGGCATAGCCGCCAGACAGACAGACAGGCAACATGAGCATGCAGTGTTGAGAGCACCATCTGTCCCTCAGCGGGAAGACTCCCACACAAGGGCACGCACGCGCACGCACGCACACACACACACACCCGCACACACGCGCACACACACTCACACGCGCACGCACACACACACACACACACACACACGCGCGCACACACACACACACACACGCACACGCGCACACACACACACACACACACACACACACACACACTGTATACATGCCCACACATACACACTCAGATGTCCAAGTTCTCGCTGTTACTCCCTGATTGTTTGATTGATTGATTGATCGATTGGTTGATTTTATTTTGGATAAAGATAAGGATAGTGTCATGCAGTGTCTCTATAGAAGGATAAGAACAAGATATATAAACCAACGCATCCCTCTCTTTCTCTGTTTCTCTCTCTCTCACTCTCCCACTGTCTCTCCCCATTAATGATGTCTGCTAAAGGGGAGTACCCCCCCCCCCCCCACACACACACACACACACACACACACACACTCTCTCTCTCTGTGTCTCTCTGTCTGTCTCTCTCATCTCCCTCGTGGAAAGTTGCTCTAGTCTAGACTAGAGAATCAATCAACGTGCAACTTTACATTAATTAGCTCGGTTGTTCCTTCCTTTGCTTGATTGTGTGTGTGTGGGCCGTGGCGCCAGGGTGTGTGTGTACACTATGTGTGTGTTGTGTGCCTCTCTCTCTTTCTCGCTCGCTCTTCTGATGATGAGACATGACGTAAGGTCTGTCCAGCCCTCAGGTCTGGAGCTAGCCTGGTCATGTGACCTCACATTCTGTCTCGCTGTACGTATCAGTCTAGACTCCCAGTTGACCACAGTGATTTCAGTGGGCGGGAGTACTTGCCTTGACAGACAACTCCTTCAGCCAATCAGCGGCAATCAAGCTTTTGCCAAATCCAGTTGGAGGAATGTCAAAAACCCCTTCCCTAGAGAAACTCCACAAATGCAAGTAAGACTCACTGGACATTTTTCCTCAATGAAAATTGAGCTCATTTCCACCGTATGGTACTGCATAGTATAGGGTAATAATAGTGTAGTATCAACAAGTAGTACCCGCTCAATCTGCTACCCACCCACAACTGGTCGTCACAACTGCCGAGCTGCCCGTAAAAGTTTTTTTTTTAAGTATACCAAAAGATACAACATAAAACTGATAAAAAAAGTAAACGTTGTTATTCTTATTTTGTTTCGGTCTGAGTGAAATGTTGTGTCTCTCTACAAAGCTATTTTTGTAAGCATTTTACGAAATGCAGATGGAAAAATGAATGGCGGATGAAATCCCTTGGTTTGTATGGTTTGGAGGCTGAATGCAGAAGAGAACGTGACTTTGGTGCTATACAGCGATCATACCATGGATGTAGGCTATAAAAAGAACAATTCAATCCCTACCCTATGATCCCTACCCTATGCTGCTCATATTCTGGGCTCATAATAAATTAATGTCAACAATCTCCTCTCTCTCTCTCTCTCCCTCCCTCTCTCCCTCTCTCTCTCTCTCGTGATAGTGAGACACGATGTACTGGGTACATCTGGCTGTGATGATTATGGCCTTACATTGGTTCATAAATACTCTCTCTCCCTCTCTCGCTCTCCCTCTCTCTCCCTCTCTCTCTCTCTCCCCCTCTCGCTCTCTCTCTCTCTCTCTCTCTCTCTCTCTCCCTCTCTCTCTCCCTCCCTCTCTCTCTCTCTCTCTCTCTCTCTCTCTCTCGTGATAGTGAGACATGATGTACTGGGTACATCTGGCTGTGATGATTATGGCCTTACATTGGTTCATAAATGCTCTCTCTCTCTCTCCCCCCCCTCTCTCTCTCTCTCTCTCTCGGAGGATGAGAGAAAGGTCATGTCTCAAGTTAATTAGTCTCTCTAGCCCTCAGGTCTCAAGTGGCTTTCCTCACAACTTCTTGCTCTATATCCTTACCCCCCCCCCCCCTCTCTCTCTCTCTCTCTGTCTTTCTTTCTCACGTTCTTTCTCTTGTTCGTTCTTTCTCTCTCTCTCCCTCTCTCTCTCTCTCTCTCTCTGGCTTTCTTTCTCTCTCTTTCTCTTGTTCGTTCTTTCTCTCTTTCTCTCTCTCTCTCTCTCTCTCTTTCTTTCTCTCTCTCTCTCTCGTTCGTTCTTTCTCTCTCTCTCCGCCTCCACCGTCAGAGCGTGAAGGTCAAACGGCCCTTGCAGTGTTCCTGTGTGGTGCACCATGTCCACCAGTAGATGAGCATTTACCAGAGCATATACACACACACACACACACACACACACACACACACACACACACACACACACACACACACACACACACACACACACAATTTAAAGCCCCAATAACTGTGTTACTTGAATAGACTAGCTTTTAAATGATGCTACACTGACTTCTAATAGCGAAAATGGCACCTTGGTCATTCCCACTCTGCCTTTCCTGCACCAGGTAGCTTCGAGGCTCCGCCCCGGAGCGTGTCAAGCTGCCTGGAACATTCCCATTCCATTCCCTGCTCCTTCAAATTAAAAGTTTCAGCTGACAAACAGTATGCTTTTATTGTGAAGTACGTATAGGAAGTCAAACGTGTTTATCGCTTGCTAGCTTGATTAGCTATATTAGCTTCTTGTTTCAATAAAACAAGTCGAGACAACATTTGGGGTATTATTTGGCGCTATTGCCCCGCCCCCAGTGAATCAGCTATAAACACTGCAGAGAGGTTAGCAAAGTATACAAGCACAAACCGTAAAATAAGGATGATATCTGAACGCACAAACAGGGAAGTGTAGCATGTATTAACATCTGTATTTACCACTTGTGGCAGCAGGGGCCGCTGTTGCTGCTGCTAAACAGAAGGTTCCAGGTTGGGGGCTTTAAAGGAACACTCCGCCCATTTTCAACCAGCTTTGTATCAACATCAGTAGTATATCAGAAAACTGTAAACTGTTTTGAAGTCTGTCATTTAATTTGACAGTTATTGAGTGTTAAAGTGTGGACCAGTGACATCACTGGTCCACACTAACTCAAATTAATTAACTCATTAACTCAAATCAACTCTCAATAACTGTCAAACTATTCATCATTCATCTAGTTTGACAGTTATTGAGAGTTGATTTGAGTTAATGAGTTATTAATTTGAGTTAGTGTGGACCAGTGATGTCACTGGTCCACACTTTAACACTCAATAACTGTCAAATTAAATGACAGACTTCAAAACCGTTTACAGTTTTCTGATATACTACTGATGTTCTAATGATACAAAGCTGGTTGAAAATGGGCGGAGTGTTCCTTTAATATCTTGGATCCTCGAGCCTGAATGACTTTGTTTTGTGGGAACAGCAGAGCTAATAAGTTTAATTACTGCTTCACTGTCTGAAGGGGCACAATGAATGAATGACTGTGTAAATGAATGTGGAGCGCTCGGTCCAGGCAAGATGGATGGAAGTTAGACATTCATTTGCATATACCGATTTTCTAATGATACAACTCTGGTTGAAAAAAGTGGCCCTTTATTAAGCCCGCAAATAAACTTTTTTTTTAAATTGTGTGTGTTTGAAAAGACATGAATATGAATGAAGTTATCTTTCTCTTTGTTCAATGCTTTCACCTGTGCTTTCCCTGCCTCCCTCTCCCTCTCCCTTTCTCCCTCCCTCTCTCTCTCTCTGCTGCCTTCTGTTTCCGCGGCACCATGTGGTCACCGAGAGGCAATTTGAGTCGGTCAGGAGAGAGACACTTCACTCCTAAACTTAATTACGGGCGGCTGAGAGAATGATTTTCCGTCGACCGTGCCTACTCTTCATCAGGCAGCATCTCATCACTAAATGGATGTACAATTCTGCTTGAAATATGCATCTTCACACCTCGACTGCTAATTTTCACACAAACACAATCTTCTTTCTGTATTCAAGGGGGGGGGGGGGGGTCATCAGTGCTCGCCTCAAACGCATCGTGGGACTGTTCAGGATCTGATTCTGCACTCTGGCCCACTCATTTCAATGGAAAGTCTGGCCGCTTGGATTTGAAAAGATGTCCACTGTCATCCAAAGACTGTCACACTTCAAATAGCTCAGCAATGATCCATCATCAGCAACAGCAACACACAGGAGGCAGCACTTCCCACCTACAAGCGTCTGTGTGGCCGAAAAGATGGCTGCTGCAACCTGAGCTGATTAGCCAACCCAAATTAGCTCTCCACACTCCACCATATCTCTCTGCCGCGGGCAGACCAGACCAAAAAGTGTGTGTGTGTGTGTGTGTGTGTGCGTGCGTGCGTGTGTGTACTCTTGTATTTTTGCAGGCTTGGACATGGACGCATTTATGGTGAGATCTTTCTTCTGCTCCATATTATGTGGATCAAGGAGTAAATCTCATGCGACAGGTTTATTGTGGTGGTCCTCCGTTATTTCAGGTAAATTAGCGGTGCTCCGATCAGGATTATTGGGGCCCATGCATCACCGATCGCCGATGGCTGGAAGCAAATACGGCCGATATCGATCACCGATCTAACGGGTCTAATTTGAAGCCTTCTATTGATCTTGTAACATTATTCATTATTTAACTATAATAACGTTTTCAAATAAATTAAAAGAAAAAAAAATATTTATATATATTTATATATAAATATATATAATAATATATATAATATATATTTATATATTTAATAATTATATTTATTTCTTTATTTTTTGGAAACAGCTTAGAGCTTAACAAGTAGCTGTCCTGTGGAAAATAAATACAATTTCATAAAATAAAATAGAATACTGTAGAATAAAAAAAAAAAATGGACAACACACCAAGTTAGAGCAATAAATAATAATACCGAGGCAAGAAAAATCAATTCCGATAAATTAAGAAGAAGAAAATGGCCTTTATCGATGTACTGCAACTCGAGAGACTAAAAACGGTATAACAAAAATATTTGTTCAATATTCATTTGGATTAAGGCAGCAAACAGAATCAGAGTTAAAAAGTCAATATTAATGTTTTGAGCATGGTTTCAGCAACTACAGTAGCCTATGTAACGAGGATGCCTTTAGGAGCCTGGGGAGTATGAGTATTACATAGAGACACTGCGGAGTGCGTCATCATTCAGAAACCACGCCCAAAACGGGGGAAAACACAAACTCCGCCCCCCCCCAATCCTGGTGTTCTCCTATGTCTCGTGCATGGTCGTGTGTTGCACACAAAGATCATATATACGGAAGATGAACACTCCAACTTACTTCCTTGACAGATAGATCCACATTTTTCTTCTCGCCAATTCTCAATGGCTTCCTTGTTTTGCTCGGCAGTACAACAAACCTTTAATTGGTGATTTTTTACATTTGTTGTCTGCGCAGCCCCACCACACAACAGCTTTTAGCTATGTTTACTTCAAGGAAAATGACACTGGTGTGTGGGAGTGAATGGAGCGCTTTTCCCCTTGATGGGCGTGGCCTATTTCATGCAGTGTCTCTATAGACCAAATACACTCCTAGGATCCTATAGGATTTTATTACAGATTATACCATGGTCTGGGTGAATACTCGATTCTGATTGGCTGCAGAGTGTCCATTAAAAAGTGATAATGTGCAGTTGGTAAAGTCGTTCAGCCAAATGGTCTGTTCACCATTCATATCAATGCGCCATAGTTTCAACAGTGTTATCAAGAGAGCAGTTTGAGCTCTATACCCCCGTTAAGGGTTAATATGGCACTTTTGGAAGTTGAGAAAAAAAATGAGTCGGTCAAAGTAAGTATTTAAATCACCCCTGTGTGCTCAGTTTATCTGAGTTTATTTATTTACAATTTTGATTTTCGTTTCGGAGATTTCCATCCACTGACAGAAGCCGGCTCTGAGCCATTAAGTGACGCGTGTGCCTCTGCAAGCTGAGCGGGGGGCGCGCTGCGTAGAATCAGGCAAGGCAGAATCCAGACTGTAACAAAACTGCCCTCTGAACACGTGTAGCATCATGTCCCATGTTGCGGTCTGAGCGAGGGGACTATTTTCTCTGCGGTTCTTAAATCATCTCCTCCAAGGTTATAAAAACTAAATTTTGATTGCAAAACACATGAAAATATAAATGGTCTGTTTTGTTGGCAAGTGACCATGGTATAAGCGGGTTAATGCACTTCGAGGTGTCCATTATCACTTTTTTTTTAAGGGACTTCGCGGAAGCATGGCGCCTCGGGACCGGTTCACACTTCTCGCGTCGTCCCTTAAAAAGTGATAATGGACACCTCGTCGTGCATGAACCCTTACGTGATTCCTCTTCTCGGACACATCTTTGGGCAGTCCATGCTCTGCTCTGTGAAGTGAGTCCCTCATAACAAGAGGAGGAAGAGGAGAAATGCTGTATTGCCTCTTCGGGAGATACACCTGTCGTCTTCTCTTGGCATGTGGGGGGGGGGGGGGTATCCCTCGACAGCATGTGTAATGCTGGTGCAATGGGAGGCAATTCGAGGGGACTCCGCAATGATAGAGAGAGAAGCGAGTGTGTGTCTCTCGGGCCGGTTGGAATTGGCGCCCGATAAACCGGAGCGCCCCATAAGATAACTGCCACTGGCAATGCCAGGTGCACCTGTAGCGCACAGTGCACATCGGTGTTCACTGCCCACGTATAGCTCTCTGGGCCTTTGTGCGTAATACACACAAAGTGATTGCTATACTCTCCAGTCTAGTCTATCACACGCTGTCTGGCTCTATAATGGCATCCTAATAAGGCACTCACAATCTAGAGAAGAGGCTATACGCTTTGCAATTAAAATGACAGAAAATTCCTCTCCTCTTGTGTGTGTGTGTGTGTGTGTGTGAGAGAGAGAGAGATATAGAGAGACACACATAGAGAGAGAGAGAGAGAGAGAGAGAGATATTGTGCACTTTTGTTTAATCTCCAATAGCTGTTTAACAGGGGAGGGCTATGTTTGAATGCTGAGCAAAACACCCCCGCCGAGGCCTGCCTACACACACACACACACACACACACACACACACACACACACACACACACACACACACACACATATGCATGCACGCAGCTGCACAAACTTACACACAGTCCTCCCTCCCACTCTCTCTCTCTCTCTCTCCCTCTCTTATGATAATGCAAAAGTACAAGGTCTAATCACAAATTCAAATCACTCGAGTTGAAGGGGTGAACGAGAGGAACAGATGAAGAGAGGCTGATACAAAAAGAAGATGCTAGAAGATGAGCGAGAGACGGAGAGGAGAGAGAGAGAGGAAGAGGGACAGATGAGAGAGAGGGAGAGGAGAGAAAGAGATGAGGAAGAGAGATAGAGAGATATGGAGAGAGAGGAAGAGGGAGAAATGAGAGAGAGAGGAAGAGGAGAGAAGATAGAAAGATAGAGAGAGAGATGGCAGAGAGAGATGAGATGGTTGTGCTGAAGTGGGATTAAGGGGTTTAGCATCTCCTCGTTAGCATAAATTATGGAACACTTCTCCCCTGCTAAATGTGGAATCAATGAGAACAACATCAACCAATCAGCATCCCTTCAATGTGAACACGGATTTCACATGCCACATGCGTGTGAGAGAGAGAGAGAAAGAGGACAGACGACAGAGAGAGAGAGAGACAGAGAGAGAGAGGGGGGCATACTCCACTATTCGTAACATTATTATCTTTAAAGTGTCCACAAGCCCTGAGATACCAAGTTGACTTGAAAATATGTCATTTTACACCCTGATTTCTGCTGAAATCTGAACCAGGTGCTCGAGCTATTCACCTTATTCCTGGACCTAGTTTTCCCATGATTCTCAGCGGTTGTCGGTTGTCGACTTCCTGTTTACATTTTTTTCACTAGCAAGGAGGTGCGCGCCGCTGTCAAAAAGTGGGAACTTTTGGCTTATTTGATCCGAAATGGCTAAAAATAGTAACGTTGTGTGGTTGCATAGCGGCGATATTTTACAAAAACGAGGTGAATGTCAATTCACTCGTACTGTAGGGGCTTATTTTAGCCGAAATGGCTAAAATAGTATGTGGTTGCATAGCGGCCGCTTTTGTTTTGAAGGCTAAACGTCCAAAGCGGGACTCTTATTATTTGGTCATTGAACGGAGCTTTAGCGGTCTCTCTCTTTCAAGATTCAAGATATTGTCACTCCGTTGTACAATTATTCACGTGTGAAATGATTGTGCTGGGGGGCTCCATTACAAGACATAGGTAGGTACAAAGTCACAACAATTATTATGATTGTTTTCAGTCTCTTTCGCTATGAACGGTCCTGGGCGGAAACAGGCAACCGACAGCTGGAAACAGGGAGGGAGGGTGTCATGGAAGCGCCCACGGTCTCACCAGGAAACTCGTGAATAAGAGGAAATAGAAGTGAGCTTCCAGCTCCATATGACTATATTTCAGCTAAAAACAGGGCGTAAATGATGTCTTTTCATGTCAACTTGGCATCGCAGGGCTTGTGGAGACTTGGATTACGCCAGGTGAGCAGTATAGAAGCATTGTATGTATTTATGTATTTTCTTTTCCCCTGTTGTTTTTATTTTTATTTGATTCTAACGTTTTTGCTCATGGTCCCCTTCACACTCAGCAGACAGCTCTACTTGGCCGGTCTCCATTTCACCAAACTGGGACCGCGTCATGCTGTATTCTACTGCATGTAGTACACTGACTGTATATGCACGTACCTCATACTTAACCCCGCATCATAAAAAATCCGAACTATCCCTTTAACTTTGACTTATTGATCCTTTTACTGATACAACAGTGGAGTGTGTTGTTAAGTATCTGTTGTGTCCAAGAGTTGATGTCATTACTGCTCTCATTACTGTTAGTCCTGGAACATTGTAACTCAACTCTATTTCATCTGTGCCAATAAAGCTGCTTTTCAATTTGAGACAGGGAGAGGGAGAGAAGGAGACAAAGCTTCAGTCCAATTTCTAGCAGGGTATGAAATTTTGATGCACACAAAAAAGTGACAGATTTACTATACGTGTGACAATAAAAGACGGGCTTGTCCCGTTACGAGAGAGTTTTTTATACGATGGAGAGACCTGTGTGTGTGTGTGTGTGTGTGTGTGTGTGTGTGTGTGTGTGTGTGTGTGTGTGTGTGTGTGTGTGTGTGTGTGTGTGTGTGCGTACGTACAGTACACGCGCTTGTCAGTTGTCCGACCTCCTGTTACACTATTGCTTCATACCTGTGCTGAAGCGAGCTGGAATGACTGTATAAGGTAACATCTCCTTCTTCTGCTGTGTGTGTGTGTGTGTGTGTGTGGGGGGGGGGGGCTGTGTGTGTGAGTGTGGGTGTGCGCTTGTGTCCCTGGAAACACACACACACACACACACACACACACACACAGCGAGAGACAGCGCCTTGTAGAGTCGTGCATTTTTCAGTTTCAGCTCTGTTCCGTCTCATCTTTGCAAGAGTCAAACTTGAGTTCTGTCGTCAAATCGCCCCGCTGGCGAAAACAGAGGAGAGCTTTGGGGGCAGAAGTTGACATCCTCACCAGCTCTTAGTTCTGACAGGGATAGATCCTCACCAGCTCTTAGTTCTGACAGGGATAGCTCCTGACCAGCTCTTAGTTCTGACAGGGATAGATCCTGACCAGCTCTTAGTTCTGACAGGGATAGCTCACCCCCAAACATGAAACTTTGGGTGAACAACTTTGGGCAGGTTTTGGGCTGCGTCTCCAAAACAACTGCAGTGAATGGAGACTTTTTCTTTACCAAGAGGGCAAAAAACTACTTTTTTTCTCTCTAATCCGCCGTTTTAGTTTTTACGTTTTGGTCCGGATTAAATGTTCTATGGTCTCTCCTGTTTCTAAAAATAGCTGAATCGTTTGGCTGTGCTGCTGTATATCGACTTTTGAAGGTATATCAATATATTTTCAAAACAAGCATGTCTGCTCTTGATCCTCTCATACTCTGACCAACCCTGGTTTAAGCAGGAGAGGAAGATCTGTCCGTTTATTTAATTTATTATTTAAAATAGGTTATTTTATTTTTTATGTATTTTTCATTGACATGTTAATCGATATGCAGTGCAGCTGTATATTTTCAAACAGGGAAGGGAAGTCTTGGCATTTTATTTTGACCAGTCTTGTTTTAAAGGTCCCAATTCGTGCAGCTGTAACCTCTTAAAAACGTGTGTCTCTGGTCCATAAAACATGATTCTGGATTAATCTGTCGAAAATATAGCAAACCCGTTTGTTGTGACGGAGTTCTCACTTCCTCATCTGGTCGCTTCCCAAGAACGGCCTGTTTCTATAATATATTCAGAACTAACAGTTCCCATTGGCCGCTGAGGGAGAGCCCGCCCCAGGCTCCCAGCGGCCAATCAGATTAGCGTCTGTGGACCAGCACGCTAGGTTGCGAGTTATCGTTAACTAAACGGTACTACGCTAAAGAGGACATCTCAAAATGCCTAGACTTACAGAATGCACCTCTGCAGTTGCTGGATCACGTACAGTTGGCGTCGCTCCAGCTAGAAGTGTTAATTTTGTGGCTATAGACTAAATGGTGCAGGTAGCTTGTGTGAGAGAGACCCGCGCAGTATGCAGGAGGAAGCTAGTGACGTCCCGATTCCCCCAGATTCCCCTCTGGGCAAACGAAGCTTTTGGGGGTGTGGCTTGGAGGAGACTGCAGAGGGACGCTGGATAGGGACAAATCCAACTGTGGCAGTTCTGAGCGTGTGACCACTCATTACAGGGAGGGCTGACAGCAGTATATATGCATTTACAAGTAAAAACAGCTTTTGCACGGAATGGGACCTTTAATAAAACGGTTTGTTGTGACATCTATTTGAGTTATAACTGAACATTTAGCCCACTTTGTAGAAAATACCGGGATATAGCCTACATTGTGTATCACCATTCAGCCTAAAAATACAGATATGATGTTTTGGTCCACAGTATATCACCCAGCCCTACTTGCTAGTCTTCTTTTTCACATCAGTGCCATTGTCAGTATGATAGTCTTCTTTATCAAAAGACTAATAATAAAATTGTCAGGATCGGTGTTAGACATGTGGATCTATTCGCGGGTAGTTGATGGCCAAGGCGAACTTGGTAAGTGAAGTCTTGAGGAGCTGGGGTGTTGTGGAACTTGATAGCTGAGTCTGCACTTGTTCGAGGTTGGGGAACGGTTGCAGAGATTGAATGTGATCCTTGATGTGAGTTTAGGTTTATGAATCACTGGCGAGAGCCTGCCGGAACGGGCCTTTATAGATCCGAACATGACATCACCTGTGTTATGACATCACCAGCGAAAGGCATGAAAGACACTTATGAATCATGACATCATCAGTGATCGATGACATCATAGTAGGAATGACGACGTCAAAGTAGGAATGATGACGTCATCCTAACAAAAATAAAACTAGAACGACCGCAACGCGGACTTATGCCTCCGCCATTAGTTCATTCTGGAGTCCAAATCGCCATTTGAGGCAAATTGGAAGAGATTCCGTCAAGGCGCTCCTGTGATGTTGCGTTACAGAGCTTGGAAATTGGGTGTGTGAGAGGTCACAGTGACCTTGAACTTTGACCACCAAAATGTAATCAGTTCATCCTTGAGTCCAAGTCGATGTTTGAGACAAGTTTAATTAAATTCCGTCAAGGCATTCCTGAGATATCGTGTTAACAAGCTTGAAAATGGCGTTCGAGAGCTCACCTTGACCTTTGACCTTTGACCACCAAAATCTAATCAGATCATCCTTGAGTCTAAGGCGATGTTTGAGGCAAATTTGATGAAATTCCGTCAAGGCATTCGTGAGATATCGCGTTAACAAGCTGGAAAATGGTGTTTGAGAGGTCACAGTGACCTTGACCTTTGACCTTTGACCAGCAAAATGTAATCAGTTCATCCTTGAGTCCAAGTCGATGTTTGAGACAAGTTTGATTAAATTCCGTCAAGGCATTCCTGAGATATCATGTTAACAAGCTTGAAAATGGCATTCGAGAGGTCACAGTGACCTTGACCTTTGACTTTTGACCACCAAAATCTAATCAGTTCATCCTTGAGTCTAAGTAGATGTTTGAGGCAAGTTTGATTAAATTCCGTCAAGGCATTCCTGAGATATCGCGTTAAGCTTGAAAATGGCGTTCGAGAGGTCACAGTGACCTTGACCTTTGACCTTTGACCACCAAAATCTAATCAGATCATCCTTGAGTCTAAGTCGATGTTTGAGGCAAATTTGATGAAATTCCGTCCAGGCGTTCCTCAGATATCGCGCTAAAAACATAATGTTGCTTCTTTTTTCTGTTTGTCTTTACTGAAGAGGATCAACATGGTGGTCTCGTCCAAGCGCAGTTTGAAGTCGATCAGACGAACGGTTCTCGAGATACGCGAAGGACAGACAGACAGACAGACAGACGGTTCTGGAATTATAGTTAAGCATCTTCTTAACTAAGACTAAATTATTTTTCCACAAAGTATAAAGGAGACAAGAAACACAAATCCGATCACATGATGAGCGATGGACACTGACCCTTGTCCAGTCCTTGGTGTGTTCAGGGATGGGAAGCTTTGGAGGAGGTGGAGGTGGTCTTCAGTGCGTGAGAGCTGCTCCACCTCAGTGCTTCTCTTCATGAGCTCAGAGATTTCCTGTTCCAACTCTTTGATGAAGCCTTCAGCCTGTTTCTCTTTTGTTTTCTGCTTCTCTTCAATCGGCTCAATGAGCTCAGCCTGGCCTCTCTCCAGAGCCCGCGCATCGGAGCAGTGAAGACCTGCATTGAGTGTTTGATCTTCTGAACCTTCAGTTGTCTCTCCTGGATCATCTGCCGAATTTCTTTCTGAATTTCAGCCCCTGACTCACTACTACTCTGGGAAACGGAAGGTCAGATCGCAATGGCTTTAAAGGACTATTATGTATTTTTTCAACGCGCCATCCGTGAGTCTCTACGAGTTACAGTTACGGAGATACCTCCGCCCTGCATGCAAGGCTACAGGAGAGAGATAGAGGATAGCAGGGGGTTGGGGGTTCCAAGTTACTGACCAAACACTCTATTTCAGTGATTGCTGTCAGAATATAGAGCCATTTAGCACTTATTTTAACACAAAAACATTGCTGAATGCAGCTTTAAGCGATATTCCGTTGTCTCTCCATTCAAAAACCACGCAGTTTGCCTTGATCACTGCAAAACATGCCGTGTAGCCTAAGCTCTCCCCTAAGGAGTGCTGGCTCGGCTGGCTGCCGCTGCGCTGTTTATTGAATCAATTGTTCTCCCCTTCCTGTGTGATATCGCCCCATATCTGTCCTGGGGTCACCTCTAGCTGTGTGTGTGTGTGTGTGTGTGTGTGTGTGTGTGTGTGTGTGTGTGTGTGTGTGTGTGTGTGTGTGTGTGTGTGTGTGTGTGTGTGTGTGTGTGTGTGTGTGTGTGTGTGTGTGTGTGATAACGTATATGAGAGATAAAAGGAGAATTACTGCAAATTGTTTGCACAGTTTATGTCTGCGAGCTATAAATTGTTTGCATTCTGTAATAGTGTTGGCAAGCATTCATCTAAGCTGGAAAGATGGTTTGTGTGTGTGTGTGTGTGTTTTCTTACTTTCAAATTGCTTTATGCTTCAAATGTAAAGCTTTCCTCTTGTCCTGTGGGAGGTTATCGGTTGTTTCCCATGTTTATTTGTGCAAAACATGTCCGGCGGTGAAATCTTGAAATCTGCTCCCATGCGTCTCCACTGATCCTTTATGGAGGAGTAAAAACAACTTGAAAGCCGCGTGCAGCACTTTCCCCCTCAGGCCGGAACACATGAATGCATCAAATGAATAGATTATTATATTGCATGCATGGTTTTATAGGGAAGGGTTCTGCTCTAGAGTAGGTTTATTTTTATTTATTATTATTTTTGTTATTATTATTGATATTATTGTTATCATTACTACTACCATTATCATTAGTATTATTGTTGTTGTTGTTGTTAGTATTATTATTATTACCATGATTGTGGTTAGAATCAAAACTGTGATAAGTGAGCTGAGGCTGCACAATTAATCATATTACACTTATATCATATATTGAAGTATGTCATTTGAAATGTATATTCTATATTGAAATGCATAAGCATGCTGGCGCAATTGAAACATTGTCTGTAGTTGGAAAATACATATAACACATCACATCAATCAGTGCTCTCTCTATTTCTCTCTCTCTCTCGCTCAACCACACACACAATGTTACCATGCAAAATAATATGGATAATAGGATAATCTACTATGAATATGTACGCTTTATTTGCTTCCTGACATGTGTTTTGTTGCCAAATTGCCATATGCTTTCACCATTACGTAATGCCAAAAATGGTGTCCCTCTCACCATTACAATGCCAGATGCGTAATGTCCCGTTAACCGTCATCACACATTGCCAATTAAGCAATATCACACGAGAGGGAGTGCTGTTGTTGGCTAATATCGTCACGGCTGTGATTCGGTGAAGATAATCACAGCAGTGCCGATATTAGACAACAACAGCACGACCTCGAGTGTGATATTGCTTTTATACAACAGTTAAATTAAACAATCTGATTAAAAAAATGACAAAAAGCTGAGAAAATATATGATTTCTCTATTTATTCCTCCGTCAACAAAAACAGTCCCCTCAGCTTTCCGCTTTGCCGAAAATGTAGCCTAATCAGCCTAATTAACTGCAGGCTGTCTACTTTGTGTCATACACATTGATTTGCACGTTTCCATTGTTTGCCTCACAGTGTTTGCTTCGTTTTTGTTTTTCTCCAAATCGTCAAGTTCTGCAGGTGAAATATGAGCAAACCTGAAGGTTTCCGCGGAAGAATGTTGCTCCCCCTCGTCCTCTTCTGACGAGCATTCATAGTTTAAGTCAAAAGTTATGTTACGAAATAAATCCATCTTTGCGCTCTCGGTATCCTAACTGTGTTACGCTTTGTGAATGACGTTCAATCTAACGTGGCTGGTGTTTGTTTTGTTGATTAGAGCAGCTGTGAAACATTTTAGACAACAGCACGAGCTTGAGTGTGATATTGCTTTTATGTAATGTGGCTGGTGTTTGTTTTGTTGATTAGAACAGCTGTGAAGCGTTTTGTTGATTACAGCAGCTGTGAAGCGGAGTGATCTACACACAGTGAAGCGCCAGTGCGTTATCGTGAAATATCAGCACTGGTAGGATCCCTCTTGTCAATCAAATTGCTCAGCCGGAACTAACTGTTGTATAAGTAAGGGTTAATGTATAGTGAGGCGGTGATTACGGGGGAAATAATGACCGACAGGTGAATGATTGAGCCCGACGCGCAGCGGAGGGCTTAATGATTCACCTGAAGGTCATTATTTCCCAGTAATCACCGGCTCAATATACATTATCCCGCTTAGAACACGGGCTACAACTAAATCATTCAATAATCTGACAAAAATAATTATTCAAATAGATTTTTTAATAGCGTTTTCAACGACAAAGCGGTTTCATTCGTAATTGGCACACAAGACACCACAGCTGCAACTGGTTGGCCTAATTAGTAGTGTTTGCTGACAAAAGGCTCTTATCAACTGATTAATCCAGGTGTGGCAGAGCAGCGGTCGGTTGTCGAGAAATAATGACCGGTGAATCTTGTTGATTGACCAATCAGAATCGAGTATTCAAGAGAGCCGTGTTCTAATTGCTAAATACACAACCTACGCCTACGGTGGCTCAGTGGTTAGCACTGTTGCCTCACAGCAAGAAGGTCCCGGGTTTCAAACCCCGGTCTGTCCCAGGTCCTTTCTGCGTGGAGTTTGCATGTTCTCCCCGTGTTCGTGTGAGTTTCCTCCACGTGCTCCGGTTTCCTCCCACCACCAAAAGACATGTACGTATGTTAGGGTTAATACTCCTGTCAGTGCCCCTGACCAAGGTAATGGCAAAAGAAGTTAGAACTGGACTCGGCCCCTGGGCGCTGCTCCTAGTTCTAGGAAGGCTCCTAGTAGAGGATGGGTCAAATACAGAGGATGAATTTCCCCATGGGGATAAATAAAGGATAACTTAACTTAACCAAGAAAAGGAAGACAGTAAATATGTAAAAAGCACAGCCCAGCAGAAAGTCATTCTATAATCCTAAAAGAACTCCGACGCGTCTGCCTGTGTGTGAGCAGAATTGTGTCCGGCCACAGCTATGCCATCTTACGTGCCATCACACTGAATCTTTCAGGAAGTGTAAAGAGCAAGCCTGCAGGTGACCTAGCGGGGCTGGATTTTGAATTTGGTAATTAGGGCAGACAAATGGGCAAACATAGGGGCCAAAATGACTCAAGACAGGTTCAGCACTATGGAGAGAGCTCCAGAGTGGAGCAGCACACAGGTGCTCCAGAGTGGATGAGCCCCACAGGTGAGCTGAGTTGTAATCAGCCACTGAAGTGGACTATATGAAAACCCTCTGGGGAGAGAGAGGGGAGGCTGCATGCCAACTCTGTGAGCGAGGCCTGACTAAAGTCACACAGGGACGGGTATTTATTCCGCTATAGCGGGAGCACAGTGTTCCAAAAGCATAGTTCCCCCCCCCCCAGTTTTTTTCCGTTCTTTTTAGATCACGCTAAATGTATTTTTATACTGCGTCACCCAGTCTCATCAAACGAAGTCAAGTGTGGGCAAATTTGGCGCCCCTAGTGGCATGGCGCCATGGGCAAATGTCTGTCTGCGCTGCCCACGCGCCACCACTGTGTGTGTGTGTGTGTGTGTGTGTCATACAGGATGAATAAAGCACAGAGCACAGGGATCCATTCCAGCTGACCTGCTGTTTACTAACCTCCAGGGTGCGCTCACAACTGCCCTAATTGATTGATCTACATACATTAATCGCTCTCTCCCTCTCTCTCTCTATGTCTCTCTATGTCTCTCTCTCTCTCTCTCTCTGTCTCTCTCTCTGTCTCTCTGCCGCTCACATGACCAGGATAAATAACTCTTAATGAGCGCTGGCCTCGCTGAAAGAAAAAGAAACCTCCTCTCAATCTACAGTATCACTTCATATCTTGTGTCATCAGAGCTCTTCTCGCTGGTGGTGGTGGGACATACATGATGTATGGTAATATAATGTTGAGAAGCTCTTTGTTTTTCTGTCTCTCTTGACCTCCTCTCTGAATAGCAGACTGAACATGGAGAGGAAGAGCGGCCCCGGCAAATATTAATGGCAGCTTTCTTCACACTTTCTCAACTGACTGGCTGCACGGGGGACGCATGTAAATGCATGTGCACGCACACATGCACACACACACGCAAGCTCACACACACACACACACACACAGAAGCTCACACGTGAGAAAATAACATGCAGTCATCCATCAAGTTGCAGTGACGTAGCTTTGGGATATGGACTGATTGACTGACCTTCACCAAAACCCTGCATGGATTTCATTTAATTGTTTTTCTGTGTGTGTGTGTGTGTGTGTGTGTGTGTGTGTGTGTGTGTGTGTGTGTGTGTGTGTGTGTGTGTGTGTGTGTGTGTGTGTCATGCATGTGAATGAGCCTTGGCGCTTACTTTCTCCTGTTTGCTGTGAAGACTGTGTGTGTGTGTGTGTGTGTGTGTTTGTGTGATTGTGTGTGTGTGTGTGTGTGTGTGTGAGAGAGTGAGAGTGAGTGTGTGTGTTTGTGTGTGTGTGTGTGTGTGTGTGTGTGTGTGTGTGTGTGTGTGTGAGAGAGAGAGAGAGTGAGAGTGAGTGTGTGTTTGTGTGTGTGTGTGTGTGTGTGTGTGTGTGTGTGTGTGTGTGTGTGTGTGTGTTTCAAGTTTTTTCAGTTTGTGTTTTTGTTTGCAAGCACCAATGACTCATGGCAGGAAGGCAGGCAGACAATGCCTCGGAGACCTACAACTGAGGGTGTGTGTATGTGTGTGTGCGCGCGCATGCATGTGTGTGCGCGTGCATGCATGCATGCTGATGCGTGTGTGTGCGCGTGCATGCATGTGTGTGTGCGCGTGCATGCATGCATGCGATGCGTGTGTGTGCGCGTGCATGCATGCTGATGCGTGTGTGTGCGCGCGTGCATGCAAATTTAGGGTGATTTCTCACTGGAAACGATTGCTTTCATTCCCTTTCGTGCCAGAGTATGATTACCCCCCCTCCCCTCTCCCCCGCTGGTCAGCGTTCACATTACAACATTTCTTCCATGCTCGGGAACAGAACGGAACACTTGCAGAGTACACTTGCGTCATCAACTACGACTGGAGTCTATCCTCGCCCGTGTGTTGTCAACGTGGTTTGGTGCGGTTGGCGTTCACATTCGCAAGTGTTGTTGTTGTTGTGGTGTAGATGCATTCAATATGCTACCACTAAAAGTGAATAGTTTAATAAGGTAAATGAGAGTTCACCTGAAATTGCTGTGTTTTGGTTTTTTGTGAGCAAGCTAACTTACCCAGCAAGCCAATCTAGCAAAGTTACCAATGCTAATGTTAACATGCAACTACTAATGCTATAGTGTCGTCGTCTTTTAGGCTACTGTAATGTTAGCGTGCAAAACAGATGTGTTGACAAGACAGTGATGGACCCGAAACATTCTGCCGCTCACCTGAGCTCAAAGCCCCCTGGCGCCCCCTCGTGGCGCCGGGCCCGCGCTCACCTGAGCTCAAAGCCCTCCCACCTGGGTGCTGCAAGCAGCTCACCTGAGCTCAAAGCCCTCCCACCTGGGTGCTGCAAGCAGCTCACCTGAGCTCAAAGCCCGCCCACCTGGGTGCTGCATGCAGCTCACCTGAGCTCAAAGCCCTCCCACCTGGGTGCTGCCCGCGCTCACCTGAGCTCAAAGCCCTCCCACCTGGGTGCTGCAAGCAGAATACAACCGGCAGTAAACATTGTTTGACTATTTGACCCAGTGTTTTCCAGTGGATCACATCACGCAGGCTACATCAGGGCTTTTCGCTCTGGGGAGGAATGACAGGCTGTTTTTCACAAGGACTTCCTCTACTCTAACTGGAGGAGGGTTTGGATAGATTTATGATGGCTCGGAAGACGCATACACGCGCACACACACACACACACACGTACACACGCACACACACACGTGCACACACACACACACACGCGCACACACATACGTGCGCGCACACACACGCACACACTCTTTTGGTGTGGGGGTCATGGTCTCGATTAATGGATGTCGACATTAATAGACAGAGGAATGGTGATAGTGCTGACCTCTCTCTCTCTGTCTCTCTCTCGGTCTCTGTCTCTCTCTCTCTCCTGCATGTTAACCTTCTTAAACTGATCTTGTCTTCAGTGCTGATGTGTTGCAAGGCAGAGCCAATCCTCTCCCATCAGTATCCATTATTTAGTCACCCCCCCCCCCCCCCCCCCCCCATTATCCATTCTGGGTTTCTGCTATTAAAGTCTCTTCTTCACCCCTCCCCTTAAAATGGGATGGTTGGGGGGATGGGGGGGGGTCCTACATGTCCGCTCTCGATCTCTCCCTCCACCCCTCCTTTGCTTCTGGCCTTGCTCCATCTCTCCATCATCTCTCCCAGGCCTCGTCACGTTCCTCCTCTCCATCACTCCGCCCTCCTATCCCTCCCTCTGGAATGGTTTTTCATTTTGGATATCTGAAATGGAAACGATGACTAGTAACAATTGGATCGCAGATATGTGAAAGTTGAGTTTTTCTCAGTAAGAATTCTATTGCAGATACTATTCTGGATTTCCAAAAAAAGCAATCGTGGATATCTGAAATTGAAAGGCCAAAATACATGAATGGCAAAAGTTATGTCATTGTGTCCTATAAGATAGGATGGATAGCTGAAATGTTCTTTTTGACTCGGAAGAATTGAATTACCGATATCTGCAATACATATCCAGTCTAGCTTTTTTAACGATTTTTAAATATCTTAAATTTCATTTTGACTATTACAATCCCTATATCCCTATATCTTCAAATACAAATTCTACTTGTAAGAAGAATGTCATTGTGAATATCTTTAATTACCATTCTGACAAGTGAGAATACACATTTGACTATAGGAGAAACGCTATTATGGATACCTGCAAAGTAATTACAGATAGTGTGTGGTTTGATTAAATGCTACAGTAAATGCCTTCCTCCTCCACCTCACCTTCCCTCCCAACCGCTCTCTCTCTCTCTCTCTCTCTCCCTCCTTCACCTTCCCTCCCCACCGCTCTCTCTCTCTCCCTCTCTCCCTCCTTCACCTTCCCTCCCCACCGCTCTCTCTCTCTCTCCCTCCTTCACCTCACCTCACCTTCCCTCCCAACCGCTCTCTCTCTCTCCCTCCTTCACCTCACCTCACCTTCCCTCCCCACCGCTCTCTCTCTCTCTCCCTCCTCCACCTCACCTCACCTTCCCTCCCAACCGCTCTCTCTCTCTCTCCCTCCTTCACCTCACCTCACCTTCCCTCCCAACCGCTCTCTCTCTCTCTCCCTCCTTCACCTCACCTCACCTTCCCTCCCAACCGCTCTCTCTCTCTCCCTCCTTCACCTCACCTCACCTTCCCTCCCAACCGCTCTCTCTCTCTCTCCCTCCTTCACCTCACCTCACCTTCCCTCCCCACCGCTCTCTCTCTCTCTCCCTCCTCCACCTCACCTCACCTTCCCTCCCAACCGCTCTCTCTCTCTCCCTCCTTCACCTCACCTCACCTTCCCTCCCAACCGCTCTCTCTCTCTCTCCCTCCTTCACCTCACCTCACCTTCCCTCCCCACCGCTCTCTCTCTCTCTCCCTCCTCCACCTCACCTCACCTTCCCTCCCAACCGCTCTCTCTCTCTCCCTCCTTCACCTCACCTCACCTTCCCTCCCAACCGCTCTCTCTCTCTCCCTCCTTCACCTCACCTCACCTTCCCTCCCAACCGCTCTCTCTCTCTCTCCCTCCTTCACCTTCCCTCCCAACCGTTCTCTCTCTCTCCCTCCTTCACCTCACCTCACCTTCCCTCCCAACCGCTCTCTCTCTCTCTCCCTCCTCCACCTCACCTCACCTTCCCTCCCAACCGCTCTCTCTCTCTCCCTCCTTCACCTCACCTCACCTTCCCTCCCAACCGCTCTCTCTCTCTCCCTCCTCCACCTCACCTCACCTTCCCTCCCAACCGCTCTCTCTCTCTCCCTCCTCCACCTCACCTCACCTTCCCTCCCAACCGCTCTCTCTCTCTCCCTCCTTCACCTCACCTCACCTTCCCTCCCAACCGTTCTCTCTCTCTCCCTCCTTCACCTCACCTTCCCTCCCCACCGCTCTCTCCCTCCTTCCTCCACCCACCTCACCTTCTCTCCCAACCGCTCTCTCTCTCTCTCTCTTCCACCTCACCTTCCCTCCCCACCGCTCTCTCTCTCCCTCCTTCCTCCACCCACCTCTCCTTCCCTCCATCCTTCTTCCCTCCCCTCCCCATTCCAAATTGTGCCACTGTGCGTTTCTGCAAAGCACAGACGCATGGAATCTCAACGTTTGTGAGCCAAAAAGACGTCGCATATCAACATCTCTAGATACGCGTAACGTTCCAGCCTCGACCTCTAGCGGTCGGGTAGCGTAAACATTTGCCTTAGACACCGGAGAGCGCAGTTTGATTCCCAGCGTTTCCAAAGTCCGGAAGTCACATTTAACCTTAAAGCCCCGCCTCCAGTCAGTGTTCCACCTGTGTACAGTCCTGCTGTACAGAAGAAATGAAAGACTGCACGCGCCGTCATCAACTACGTCACCAGTCTTAATATTTTGCACTAAAGTTCGTCTATTGGTAAGATGGTCCACTGCAACGTCAGACTGTTGTCCAAAAAGGATAACTCTCTCAGCGCGCTCTGCTGCTTCTGCGCTGCGCTTCCGCGTCCTGTGTGTTTTTGGCCGAGCCTCGCTCACACCTTCAATACGATCTTCGTCTCCCTTCCAGCCGGCCAGACCGGAAACAGTATGGCTGCCTCCACCTACGCTAAACGTTCACCCAGAAGCCACATATCGGTATAAATATCAGCATAACCAGCCAACAGATATCAAAGCTGGTGGGCATATAAGTAAAAGAAATTGAAAGAGTTTAACTCGAACTGGTTAAAAGTGACTATCGCGGCGTTTTGAGCCAGAACAAACTACGTTAGCAAACGTAGCTAAGCCAAGCTAACGGCAGATTGTATTCACTGTAATATTGTATATTATTAATATGACAGGTCCGCATACGTGAGCGTTGACAACCATAAAGTCTGACGTCAGCACCCCCTTCTAGCACGTGAGCCAATTTAAGATTTAAGTTTGAGCCCAAAATAAGGTTGTTTGTCAACAGGATACAGTGGCGAACACTTTGGCTAATTAGCAGAGCAGGAAAAAACACAGCTACACATGAAATAGCTTCAAAATGACCAAACTGACTGGAGGGAGGCTTTAAGGACCCCCTAAAGTCATGTTTCAAGATGTGTATAAAATAATCTACTTTGATTAATAACTTGTGTCTGAGGTTCCCCCCCGCCCCCACAAAAGGTTAAATCATCTTGTTAAAATCCTTAAAATTACTTCCCCTCCTTCACCCTAATTTAAAAATCCAAAGCAACCAATCAGAGTTATCTAAAATATAACTAGCCAATCACAGCATATACTACACAGGCTTTCAACACATTCTCACTAGTGACAAAGTGACGACAAGGGTTCCTGAGCGATCTGCAGTGCATGACGAGTTGGGAGTGAGAATATGTTGGAGCTTCAACTGCTGAATACTGGACAGTGATTGGCTGACATCACAAATCTTGCTGGTTGAAAACAGCCTTTTCAGTGAGCTCTGAGAAACGTTCCACTTTCAGCAGATAATTGTGGAAACAGCTTCTAGTGTCAAACTCTGCATAGACATCATTCTGCACAGTGAAGCTCACACATACAACTGTAGGAACAAGAAAAACGGATTTTTAACTTGAGGGGGTCTTTAACCAAGTTGTATTCCATAACCCAAGTTGTTTTCCGTAACGTTTTCAAATTTACATTGGAAACACAACAGTATGTGGTTGGAGGACTCGTTGACATGTTGGTAGACAAATGTATTTTTGGTTAAAAAAAACCCATTGAGATTCAACATCCGTTCCTCCTTCAGTTCTCCTTCATGCCCCGTTGCAATTTCTCCTTTTGTTACATTTCCCTCCTTCTGGCTGTCCTTCCTCTTCCTCCTCTGTCCCTCCATCAATCACCCCTCCCTCCACCTCCACCCCTTTCTCTAATGATCCTCCTGAAGGTCTCTGAGCATCAGGACCCCTCCAGACCGCCCAGATTGTCCTTGACTGCATGCCTGACCAGAAATCCATCTGCACCTATTAAGTCTGAATAATCAGGCAGTGAGAAGGCTGACCCCCATGTCCAGTGCTGGGATTGGGGGGGGGGGGGGGGGGGGCTTACACAGATGCACATCATTGTTGAAACACACACACACACATACACACACCCCAACGTGATTCTGATAACTACGAAAATTATTTTTTCATGCATAATCCTATGAACATGAGTGAGCCTGTGCAAAGCCCCTGTATCAAATTTGAAAATGTTGAATTATTAAGCGAGGTAAAACAACTTGGTTAAGGTTAGGCTTAAAGGAGAATTTCGGTTTTTTTTTAACCTGGAGCCCTCTCCTCACATTAATTATTATCTCACGACTCACCCAGTGTTCTCCGCAGCGATTTGGAGCGTCGTAGGCGTTGTTCTGATCTAAATAGTACTCTAAGCCAGTCCTTGAATGCGCTCCGTCGGGGCCACATGGCAGCGTGCTGTTCCTCCATGTTGTAACTAGACAGTTTTCTTCCTGTGTTCTACCCATATCGTCATTATATGACCCCTAAAGAAACATCAGACTGCTATTCACCCCCGGGCTATTTCCACTACTCTTTACAGGGATCTCATTTCCTCATTCGGGGTGAGTTTCACCAACTCTCGTCAAGTCCCGCGAGACTTTCCTGCCGGCTGGGCTGTGTACTGTGTACTACAGCGCATGCTGTAGTATGTATTTTGAACGTGGTGCTGAAGTCGACTCATAATCTGTGGTGCCAAGATGCCACCAAAACGTATTTTGTTGTTGTTGAATGTAGTACTCTTGGTATCAGTATCACTTTAAGGGTTGTCAGGCACCTTTTGTGACCTCCTTCATGCTTTGGGAAGCCTAAAGAGCGTTTCATGGAACGCGCTCTGCAACGTGTTCTGCAGCTGTGGGTTCAGGCAAAGGTCAGGCACTCGTCAGCCAGGAGCATTTGGGAAATACGGTGTTACAGAAAGGAGTTTCACCACTCCTCATCCCGCTGTGTAAACAATAGCCTTTTCAGCCAATAGGAAAACGATGACCAATTATTTGAATGAAGCCATGGAGTCAGGAAAGTTGGGTCAATAAGTTGTATTAAAGCCGTAACATATACTTCTGCTAACTGCATAGCAGAAGGACTGGATTCATCTCCAATGTATACATGGTGTACAGTATGTAATACAGCGTTTACAGAATGCAGTAAAGATGTAACATGATACATGTTACACGAGCTTCCACCTTCGGTCAGGACGGCTGAATCACTGCCGATCTTTCGGAAAAGACTAAAGACTCACCTTTTCAGGCTCCATCTGGGCCCTTCTTGATCTAACTTCTTTCTCTCTCTTTCTAAAAAAAAAAAAAACACTACTAACCTAAACTAAACTTGTACCACTGTTCCTTCAGAAGTTGTAGTTGTCATAGACAGTGCTGCATAGTTGATTGCTCTATTGCTGACAAAAATGTGTTATTGTTAGTCGCTTTGGATAAAAGCGTCTGCCAAATGACGTAATGTAATACATCTTATTATCGTTTTATAGAGAGAAGAACAGAGAGAGGAACAGAGGCAGAGGGGAGAGAGAAGGGAGGAACTGCACATTCTAGATTGTGTGTGTGTTTGTGTGTGTGTGTGTGTGTGTGTGTGTGTGTGTGTGTGTGTGTGTGTGTGTGTGTGTGTGTGTGTGTGTGTGTGTGTGCAGGTGCGTGCGTGCGTGCGTGTGTGTGTGCGCGCGCGCGCGCGTGTGTGTGTGTGTGAGTGTGTGTGTGCGTGTGCATGCATGTGTTCCTGTGTCAGGGTCACTGACATGCAGTGTTTTCCGAAGGCTAGAGCACAGGGAGAATCTCCTACTTTGATAAGCTAATGTATGTATGTGTCTCTGCATATTGCATCTGTCCATATGACGTGCATTTCTGTAATAACTCATATCGATAATTATGTGTATGTAATTATATAGCTTATTGAATATTAAATGAATGGAACTTCAATTTTTCCATATCAATCCAGCCATTGTTATGTTTATCAAATATAACAAAAAATGTTTCCATATCATATGGTATAGTGTCACCCAGAGAACAATAGTATACCACCGGGGGGGGGGGAATTTGGTTTAGGCATTGGGTAGGTGGTCTTTAAAGCCCCAATAAGCATTTTTTTCCCCTTAACTCATTGAGTGCCAGCCACTTTTGGAGAACGGACGCTCCCAGTGCCAGAGTTTCAGAGCGTTTTCAGTGATTTCTCGAGGCCCACAGAATATTGTGTGATATTACTATGTAAACACTGAACACGCACAAAGAACGATGAGACTCTATTCTATCATCTGCAAAAAAAAGTTTATTGATCCCATTTTCCGTTCTTTAGTTATGAGCCGGAGAAGATAGCTTGATTCATCCAAAAACAGCAATTTTTTTCTAGAAGCTGAGATAATTGGCCTTTTGTGAAATTAAACATTTCAAGCACATCACTGACTCTGAAGCTAATCTTTTCTAATGTAGTCACACCTCAAAAATAATTTCCTTCAATAAAACAGTTTAGGCCAGGGAATTTTGTTTGGCAGAATAATATTTTTAGCTACAACCAGCAGCGCTGGCCCCTGCGTGCGCTGCTGGTTGCAGCTTCTTGCTGGTCTTGATTTGCTGCTGGTGGGCATCGGATATTCTGGCTTGCGTTTGTCAATCCTGTCCTGCTGCCTGGGTCTGTCTGGGTGTTGCGTGCTGCTCTGCGTGCCCCCCCCCCCCCCCCCCCCCCCCCCCCGCCCCGCCCCGCCCCGCCTCGCCTCAACTGCACACTCCTCCTCCTGTCTGTGGTGGCTCTCTGCTGAGTTTGCTGTGCGCACAGTGAAGGGTGCGCAACATCCAGTTTTTTTACAGCGTTCCGCGTGTGTTTGTCACCGGCAACGATGCTTCCAGTTGAGAATAATAACAACTCCACGGTGTGGATGTGCGGATGTGCTGTCGCAACCGACACGGAGCGGCTCAATTGTGGGAGCAGATTGGCTGCTGCAGGCACAGCTGCAGTAACGTGCTTCAGCATATCGATGCATACGGATGCGATGCGATTTCCGTTTCCATAACGACTTCTTCTTTGTTTTTTCCTTGCCTTTCTGTTATGTGGAGAGCACTGTCGCCACCTAAGGGTTCTGTAAAATAGGTTATAGACCTCCAATAACTACAATAGTTGTACCAGAGATGTATCAGGGATTGATCCACGTCCCACCGTCAAAAAACGCAATTGACGACAATCGTCGTCTTTGGCACTCTACGTCAGTATTTGAATTGACGACAGCTGTCGTCATTGGCATTCAATGAGTTAATATAACAGCTTTTTAGTCATTGGAGATGGTACAGTGACTTATAACAGGGAGAATGTCGCCTCTATTGGTCACACACCGCCCTCCAAAGGCCTCTCCTGGGACTAAGCAATTTCATGCCTGCGTCCCGGAGGCAGCCTGGAGGCACATACTGCACATACGCTTTACAGCTGAAGCGCTGTGTTCAGTAAAACAAGGAAGTCACTCGGTGCAGATTTGCTACGAAAATGATGTTTCACGTAACTATGGATTATTATTTCATCACATGGTGACTACCCGATGTCACAACATGTACATAGAGCTTTCTCGCGCTGTGTTTTGTTCACTTTGAACGGCGATATCGATATCGATGCTATTGCACCCAGAGGGCGCTGCTTCCCCAATAGCAAAACTTGGAAAAGTTGCTGAATGGGGCTTTAAGTTTAGGCATTGGGGGTGTGTGGTTAGGGCTGGGGTTATGGGTAGGGTCTCCAGGGGCCACCGGCCTTTGACCCCTTCGATACGATACCGAAACCCACCTACACCTTTTCTATCTTTACAAATGATATGCCACATGCAATCAAAAATGCAAATTTAACAATGTATGCAGACAACTCTACTCTTTATTATGCGGCACCCTCATGCACTGAAGTTAACCAGGTTCTGTCTAGCGAGCTAAACATTATATTCAACTGGATAAAAGGAAATAAACTTATACTGAACATATCAAAAACTATGTGCATCATTTTTGGCTCGAATTGTAGATTATCACAGAATCCTAAAATCAATTTACTGATAGATGGACAAATTATAAAGCAAGTAAAAACAGTACAACTTCTAGGACTTGGGCTCGACTGCACATTGTCATGGTCGGATCACATCAATAAGGTGGTCGCAAAAATGGGAAGAGCTGTTGCCATCACAAGGAAATGTGCATCATTTGTAACATCATCGGCACTTTGCCAAATTGTCTCCTCATTAGTTTTGTGTCATCTGGACTACTGCTCTGTGGTGTGGTCATCTGCAGCTAAAGGTCTTATTGATAAATTACAAGTTGCACAAAACAAGGCAGCTAGGCTGGTCCTTGGGTGTTCCCCTAGGTCTAGCATAGCTGACATGCATACACGTCTCATATGGCTCACTGTGGAGCAGAGACTATCATCCATCCTACTTTTGCATTTTCACAAAGTTATTCATACCCAAATTCCTGGTTTCCTTTTCAGCAGCATTTTTTATAGCTCAAGTACTCACACACACTCCACAAGAGGGGCTAGTAGGGGACAACTGATTTTGCCTAGACCCAAAACCAACTATATGAAGAAGACTGTAATATACAGATCTATAAAGGTCTGGAATTGTCTACCAGGAAATATTTCCTCCATTCATGGGAGGGTTGGTTTTAAAAGGAAGTTAAGATCCCAGCTGCACTCTCAAACACCAGCAAACACACATTGATGCTCAGGACTACACTTTAACACTACTTGGAATTTTATGTTTGGAATAGTAGTGTCTTTTAGATAAATTGTGTGCGCAATAGGCCAGCTATATAATTAGCTGACCAAACTATTGTTGTTTTTCTATCCTATTTTGTATCGTGTTTTACTATGTTTTTCTGTGATTTTCCCTGTATTGCAATGCATTTAATATTTCTTATCATTTTTAATATGGTATTTTACTACTGCACTTTACTGTCTACTGTTTACAATTGCTTGTAACGTAATGTGTATTGTGTTTGGACCCCAGGAAGACTAGCGGTCGTTTCGGCGGCGGCTAATGGGGATCCTTTTAAATAAACAAATAAACAAATAAACACCTACACACACAGACGGAAGTGAATCACACATACAAATGAAGAAAAGGACACACACACACACACACACGCACACACGCACACACACACACACACACGGTAGGGGTGTCAAAAATAATCGATTATAAGATGCATCGCGATGCGGACCTGCACGATTCTGCATCGATTCACAAATAACAAAAATCGATTATTAAAAAAAAAAAAAAAAAAAAAAAATTATATAATCAAATAAAATATAATGGAAGTACATGCAGTTGTTTATTTTAATTATGGATCATAATACAATGCAATTCTGAATGCACTTTATTTTAAAAGTAGCCACACAGTGAGAAAAAAGAAAGTGAGAAAAAAAATCATGTATTCGGGAAAAAAAGTGATGCATCGATTTAAGATGCATCGAGATGCATCGATAATCGTTATCGAATCGAATCGTAGCCCTCTGAATCGTAATCGAATCGAATCGTGAGGCCAGTGAAGATTCACAGCCCTAACACACGGTGGCCAATACAAGTAACTACAGCAGAACAGTCGGAACAGTCACTCTAGAAAGGTGTAGAACTATCCTACAGCTAAGTCAGACAGATAGTCAGTATATTTGTCCATTAAAATTTGGCCGGAGGCAAACCGGAAGGAAGTTAAATGGTATATTCGACCAATCACAACACATGTAGCGAGCGGATGTCCCGCCTTTTACCAACTTTCCCTTCCGTGAAGTAGCCATAGCTGTCGGGAGATGATGCATTCCCTACTTCCGACTTCCCATCTCCGACCACAAAGGAACGCAGCATGAGTCAGAGGGAGAAGAGAGGGAGAGGAGAAAACGACTGTGGATTTAGACTTTAGAGGAAGAGCCAGTGCTTAAAAACACACCAGGAGCATCTATATAGACTGTAAAAAAAACAGCTGGAGGGCAAGGATAGAATTGAAGGAGGGTGAAGAAAGATCGGGAGGCTGAGAGAAAAAGAGAGAGTCAAGATGTGTCACTCTCCCACTTAAAAGTTCCTGGGAGGCACAGAGGCAGGATGGGTGATGGAGAGAGAGAGAGAGAGAGAGAGAGTCTTTGTAACTGCTAAGTGTTGCTAATGTATGCTTTGGCAATGTAAGATGCACCTTATCATGCCAATAAAGCCCTTTGAATTGAATTGAAATTGAGAGAGAGAGAGAGAGAGAGAGAGAGAGAGAGAGAGAGAGAGAGAGAGAGGCAGGATGGGTGATGGAGAGAGAGAGAGAGAGAGGCAGGATGGGTGATGGAGAGAGAGAGACAGAGGCAGGATGGGTGATGGAGAGAGAGAGAGAGAGAGAGAGAGAGAGAGAGGCAGGATGGGTGATGGAGAGAGAGAAACAGAGAGAGAGACAGAGGCAGGATGGGTGATGGAGAGAGAGAAACAGAGAGAGACAGAGAGAGAGAGAGAGAGAGAGAGAGACAGAGGCAGGATGGGTGAAGGAGAGAGAGAAACAGAGAGAGAGAGAGACAGAGGCAGATTGGGTGATGGAGAGAGAGAAACAGAGAGAGAGAGAGAGAGAGAGAGAGAGAGAGAGAGACAGAGGCAGGATGGGTGACGGAGAGAGAGAAACAGAGAGAGAGAGAGAGAGAGAGAGACAGAGGCAGGATGGGTGATGGAGAGAGAGAGAGAGAGAGAGAGACAGAGGCAGGATGGGTGATGGAGAGAGAGAAACAGAGAGAGAGAGAGACAGAGGCAGGATGGGTGATGGAGAGAGAGAAGCAGAGAGAGAGAGAGAGAGAGAGAGAGAGAGAGAGACAGAGGCAGGATGGGTGATGGAGAGAGAGAAACAGAGAGAGAGACAGAGGCAGGATGGGTGATGGAGTGAGAGAAACAGAGAGAGAGAGAGAGAGAGAGAGAGAGAGAGAGAGACAGAGGCAGGATGGGTGATGGAGAGAGAGAAACAGAGAGAGAGAGACAGAGACAGGATGGGTGATGGAGAGAGAGAAACAGAGAGAGAGAGA